>NC_137959.1:16744795-17006625 GCF_963924665.1 Micromys minutus
TGTGACTAACTGGAGATTGAGACAGGAAGCTTAATGGGAAGTCGGCCACCATAAAGTTTCCCAAAGGAAAACAAGAGGTCTGCATAAGCCTGTGTGTAGACAAACCTTGACATTCCACAGTTACTAGTTATAAGAGAAAAAAAAACATAATTTGGATACAGCCGAAATGTAACAATTGAAAACCAAAGAAAATCACAGAATGAGAAATTATTCAAAATTGATCTTTTGTATGTGTATGTGTGTGGTATAGTTACATGTTCACACACATATAGGTACATGTGTGCACATGTATGTGCAGGACAGAAGCAGCTTCTTCCTAAGTTACTCTGCACACTGAAGCCAGAGGTGGCCAATTCTGCTACTCTAGTTGTCAGCTTGCTCCAGGCTATGTTGATACAGTTTTATAAAAAGATCTCTGAACTCCACAAAGACTTTCGCTGGACCTCGCAGGCAAGTTAATAGCATGCCTGGAGATCACCGAAGACTATATACTTAACCTGCTAGCCTTCTGCATCGTCAGCCCAAGTTTACCCTGCCTCTAAGAGAACAAACTAACCAACCTTGCTATGCCTTGGATCTTTTCCATGCTACCATTTCCACAACTTCAGCTAAATGCATAGCTTTAATCTTGAATTATGTACTATTCCATGCCCCTGAACCATAATCAGGTATGTGTGTATATATTTGTTGTAATCCTTTGCTGAAAGCAGCCAACTGGTTGGAAGCCACCTTATACAACAAATACAGTTGTATGTAGTCAGAAATGTTGAAAGCATTTGTGGGCACAGCTTAGCTTCTGTTTGCAGCACTGAATGATATTCTGGGTCTGTTGAGAGAAGCCAAGTAA
This sequence comes from Micromys minutus, assembly GCF_963924665.1. Lineage (NCBI taxonomy): Eukaryota > Metazoa > Chordata > Mammalia > Rodentia > Muridae > Micromys > Micromys minutus. The sequence continues at coordinate 16,745,643 of NC_137959.1, forward strand.
CTTCTTCCTTTGCAAAACTTTATTGTCAAATTCCGTAAAAGGAAACAAGAACAACCCTCATTCCTTTCCTATGCTGTGTTTTCTGTGCTGTTCAATTAACACAGAGGCACAGACAGACACAGAACACATGGACAACAGGGACAGGCAGATCAGACACACAGCAGACAGGTTACAGATAGATTGCTAACTGCAGACGCGCAAAAGGCTTTGGTAGAGAAGTAGAGAGTTCACATTTGGGTTTACTCTTGCTCAAACTATTGCAAGAGAAAGTTGCTTTCTTGTCCTTAATGAGACACCCGCAGGCTTTGGTGTCCACTGGGGTTGTCTCTAATGCAGTGAATGATGCTCCAGGGTTCTCTTCCCAGTGCAGGATTCTTTGAGTCTCTAATGCAGGCATTATAGTGGGGAGGGGGAGGGCTGTCAGTTCTGCTGAGCTTTTATGTGGATCTTGGAGTCCCAAGCTCCTGTCCTTCTGCCTGCAAGACAGAATCATCTCCTCAGCCCTTGAGATCTAGTTCTGACAAAGGCCTTCTTATCTAGACTCTGTAGGCATTTTACAATCAGTAATAGACAATTCAATACCCCCAAAAGGAGGACACGGGAACAGTCAACAAGCAAGTTGACACATAGGCAGAAATATTCTCTATGGCCCAATGGCAATGACCACAGCTGGACAGACAAAAGAAACAAACTTCTTGGTGAATCTCAAAGACATTGTTGGTGATGAGGAGAGTCACAGATCTATACTGCCACCCTTAGCAGCCTGAGCAATTTCACTAGACCTCCATCTGTAGATCATGACGACCCTTTGGAGGGTCAAATGACTTTTGCACACGGGCCACATATCAGATATCTTGCATATCAGATATTTACATTGTGATTCGTAACAGTAGTAAAATTACAGTTATGAAGTAGCAACAAATCGTTTTATGGTTGGGGGTCACCACAACAAAAGAAACCGTATTAAATGTACATTAGGAAGGTTGAATTCCACTGTTTTTGGACTCTCAGGGAACCTCAGATTCAGGCCAAATCAGGGCTTGTGGCTTTAATGCTGAACAACAATTTCAGGACTAGCCGTTCAGAAGCAGAGTTGTAAACCTTACTGAAATATTGTAGTGCTGATGGTAGTACGAGCACAATACTTTAGCATTTAGTACAAGGGTCAGGAGGAAGAGAGTTGGGCACGCCAGAGAGTATGGATGTGGGCTTCTCAAAGAAGAGCCACAGAAAGTGAGATATGCCCAGAGGGGGATATGAACTTTTTGAGAGAGAGTTGCGACAAAGAGTCTTAGTGTTAGCCATATACAGTTTTTGATGACTCCCAAATTACATATCAAAAGATTGCCAAGAACCCCCTCCTCCTCTCCCTTCCCCTCTGTGTGTGAGATTGTCCTCCAGAGGTGCCTGGAGAGGAATTGTAATCCTACACTAACCACTAGGGTCGCACAAAAGGTCTAACACATGTCCTTTCCCCCTAAGTAGGGGTTCTGTGAGATTCCTAGAAAATTGTATGTTTACAGCTGGGAAGGAAGAAAGGCCTCAAGCAGTCGGTAATTGTGTTGGGATTCTTGCTGCCCTGCTGGCGACAGGCTTGAACCAGATTCAAGGATCATTTCTCTTGTGTTCTCAAAACGTTCCCCCTTCCTTTCTACCCCACCTCAATATCACTTCGGGTAAAAGAGGCCGGGCACACAAGAGTACCTCCTCTAGGTCTCTGAGCTTGGGATCATTGGGACAAGGGTAATATGATAGGGCGGGAGCAGCTTGCTTTGTGTGAGCTTGAGAGTAAGGCGCAGGGGCATTTTTCTGGGTGAGAGGAGTGTGCCATTTCTGGGTTAGTGTGCCTCAAGCACAGGGGTTAGTTTATCTGGAAGGGTCCGAGACAAGTCCTCCAAAGGGTGATGGAGATGGCAGAGGACTGTGCTCAGTGTCCTCACTGCCTGTTCCAGCGCAAGCAGGTCTGTGACAACCTGTGTTAATGTCAGGCACAGTAGCTAACGAGCAAGTACATAGGAACGCAATGGGAGCTGCGGAGAGTATGCTGGAATGGGTCCTAGCATTTTCACACCATGGAGTACCTACCGCTGGTGCCACAGCAAGGAACAGGGAATTTCTGCCAGAGCAAACCCACTGAGCTGTACCCAGGAAACCTAGAGACCCCACTCTGTGTAAATTACACCTTTGTCTTACGAAAAAGTAAAAACATCTTAATTGTAACCGAAAGAAGATCACAAAATTACCATCTGATTCCATCACCTTCAAAACAGAGTGAGTTCCTTTGCCATGGTGGGCACATGTGTGCGTGCACTCGAGTGTGAGCGTATGTGCAGAAATACACCACACTCACACACTACCCATATACTCAACACACTATCCATATACACATACCACACACTCACACACACCACACACTCACACATCACCCATACACTCACACACTACCCATATACACATGCGCACGCACGCACACACATCCCAAGTGGGTCAAGATACTGGGGAAGCTTTATTTTTCCTCATAAACTCAGAATTCTTTAACACTTTAAAATCTGTAAAAATATGTACCTGTATAAGTAATAAAAATACTGAAGAAGGTGTGTGTGTGTGTGTGTTGTTGTTGTTGCTATCTGTAGTGCTATGAGCTCCAGCAGAGGATCACTGGCTTTCATTTCAAATAGGAGATTATTTCTAATGAGTGATCTGCAGAAACTCAGTCCGTGGACTGTCCGGTGCTTGGTTCAAGTAATAACAGCACCACTGCCAGTCAAGCACAAAAGACAGTGTAAGAAAATACTGGAGAAGCAGGTGTTAAATGACAGGACAGAGACTGTGACAGAAGTGATCTTACTTCCTAATCACAGAAGTCTCACCCCCCCACAGAGATGCAAAGTCAGATTCAATGTTGTCTAATTAACCAAACACACACCAAACTTTCCAGGGGAGGTGGACATGGCTTAGCCCAATCAGTGAAACCCACTTGCTCCCCAGTCCTCCCTCCATCCCAGCCAAGTGCTTCCAGGAGAGGTGGGCATGACTTAGCCCAGTCAATGAGACCCCCACACTCCTCAGTCCTCCCTCCACCCCAGCCAAGTGCTTCCAGGAGAGGTGGGCATGACTTAGCCCAGTCAATGAGACCCCCACACTCCTCAGTCCTCCCTCCACCCCAGCCAAGTGCTCCCAGGCAAGCTGTTTCATCTCCACACATCTTTCCTTTTGGGGCTCAGCTTGTAATATTGACAGAAGCGGCAGTGCTGGTAAACAGTTTCACACAATGAGGTGTGAGAGTTGATAGGGTCCTACTCAGCCTCTGAACTCCCCTGATGAGCTGCCAAAAGTTGTTATGAATGGCCTGGCTGACAGGGTGATGGCTGATAAAGGAAAAACAAACAGCTCAAGTAATTCATGAAAACACACAGCGCCAAGACAAATCCGGTGGCCAGTGACAGTTGAGATAATGGAATTCTGGAAGCTTCTCTTAAGGGGTCCTCTCTACACAGTCATTCTGCAAATAGATTCCCCTTAATGTAGCAAGATCTTCAACTTATTTCTACAAAAAAAATTATTTATGGTGCTGTCTGGTGGGAAGTCCTGGCATTGGACTTTTGTGCAGCGGCCAGATCTCCACGCTTTCTCCCTTTTTCCAGAGCAGGGTTAGGGTTAGGGTTAGTGGCCTATGACTACCACATAAGGAAATAAAATATCCTATTTCAAGTTCAGTTTCAGAAACATTTCTGAGGCATTTTTTTCTCTCATTTATAAACCATTTGCCACAAACCTTTGATTAGAAAATAAATATTGGTTTACATACTCAGCTGCTAATATTTTAAAAGTGAACAGTTTAAATGTGGTTAAAGCCAATTTCCAAAGCACAGCCCATTTTGTGTTGATTTCCTTAAACCAGGCGTGACAAAGCAAGAAAGTATCAATTTGTTGATGTTTTGCCTTTGTGCTCAATGGTTTTCCTTGAAACACATTTGTGGTTTCAGTAAGAACAGCCCATTTTTTGATGTTTTAGGAAGCAGAAAAATCAAGATATATATAAGCATGCACATACATAATAGGCATAAATACATACAAGCATGTGCATACACAGACAAATACATACAAGCATAAATATACACAGACATAAATACATACAAGCATGTGCATACACAGACAAATACATACAAGCATAAATATACACAGACATAAATACATACAAGCATGTGTATATACAGACATAAATATTAGATGAAGCAAGAGAAGAGGGTGGAAGGAGAAAGAAGCTGAGATCAGCAATCTTGAAGGTAAATGATCAAGAAGTGTGTGTGTGTGTGTGTCTGTGTGTGTGTGTGTCTGTGTGTGTGTGTGTGTGTTACAAGGCTTGGCTTTTGAAGCCAAGTAGTTGTTCAAACATGTAGAAACTGGGTCCCATCAGCTGTCACCCAAATCAAAATCTATGTTTTAATGGGAACCCTGGTGATTCTCTCTCTCTCTCTCTCTCTCTCTCTCTCTCTCTCTCTCTCTCTCTCTCTCTCTCTCTCTCTCTCTCTCACACACACACACACACACACACACATACACACACACACACACACACAGATTTTTGAGAAACTTCAGAATTGATGTGGATGCTTCTCCTGAGTTTAAAGTTGACAGCTATGTAAGTTTGCAAATTATGATGATCCTGGTTTCACAAAAAGTTTGAAATCATGTTACAAGTCAGTTACTTCAAACTTTCTCAAAGTAAGTTATAAATCTTTGTTTAAGTTTCTCTTATTTTCTTCTCTTCTCTTTGGAAAAAAAATCTTAAAAGTTTCTTGAGCTTCCCAGACCTTCTGGAAGGTCCACCTCCTCCTCAGACATTTCTCTTTTACCCTGATAATTGTACTCATCCAATCCACGGCACAATGCTAGGCACTGTGCCATCCTTGACTTTGGAAACAGACAAGGTAATAATGATCTGGTTTCTGTAACAACCATAAAGACACTTGAATGTCTTGAGTACAGAATTCTCAAGATTGGATTCTGTTTGTTTTTGAGACAGAGACTCTTTATGGAGGCCTGGCTGGCTTTGAACTCATTATTCTCTTGCCCATGTCTCTGTAGGCTAAAATTTTCCGGTGACACTACCTTACTTCCACTCAGGGTCAACTATTTAACTATTGCCACTTGCAACCGAGTATCTTAAAGGAGAGCTCAGAAAATCGTTGGAAGCCCAGACAGCCAGGGAGCCTTCTGTCTACAGAGAACAGTCAGAACCTACATTTATGTAGCCATTGTTGGTCTCTTTTTTTAACAGAGGGATCTTGAGATCTAATCCAATCATCAACCAACCTCTTAGGTATTGATACATTTTACCATATATACATTTCAAAATTTATGGCCTAAAGCCAAAAGTCATCAGAGAAAATAGCTGTAATATATAGTTATTATAAGGGTTGGTTGCCTTAAATGAAAAGAGGTTTCTTGTTTGATTTTGGTTTTTTTTTTTATTGTGTATTTTAATTGTACAAAATAACAATTACTTGCTTACAACATTTTCATGCATGGATATTCACCTCTACCTTACCCCTTTTATACTTTTCCCAGATGGCATCCCTAAGCCTCCCCTTTCTCCTCCTCTTTCTCCCCTTCTTCCTCCCCCTCCCCCTCCTCCATACTGTGCATGAGAGACAACAGTGCATATTTGTCTTTCTTGGTCTCACTTCACATTCAAATGCTGATCTCCAGTTTCCCACACGGTGAGATCCCTTTACATTAGAAAATGCACACCTACAGGTAGGTAATCTACATGTTTCTCCCTGGAAATGCTTAAAAAGACCCAGCTGATAATGGCAGAGAGAGGAGTTGGCAGCAAGGGGGGTGGGGAGAGGAGTCTTCTTTTTAGGGTTTATTCTGTTTCAAGTTCTAGAAGCATTGTGCATATACAGTGGAGGCCAGCAACATCTTGGCATTGAGCCTTTGAGCCATGCTGTCTTCAGTCCCAGCTGTAATAATATTAGGAGAAACTCTCTAGAGAGAAATTATTTCCCATGAGTTCATCTTCACCATTGAATGTCTTCCAGGAGGTAGACGTTCCACAGAGCATCCAGATATCCTGAAGAGCTGTCTCCTGGGTGCTCAGGCTGAGGCAAGAAGATCATAGATAGATTCTAAGATAATCTAAGCTACAATAACAAGACAAAGAAAGTGTGTGTGTGTGTGTGTGTGTGTGTGTGTGTGTGTGTGTGTGATGCATGCGTGCTGGTTCCCATAGAGCCAAAAGCTGTCTGATCTCTTGGAGTTACTACTATAGGTAGTTGTAAGCTGCTTGGTGTGAGTAGTAGGAACTGAACTCTGGTCCTCTGCAAGAGCAGCAAGTGTTCTTAACCCCTAGACAGTCTCTGCAGACTGTTAATTTGTTTCGACTTACGGACTTCATTTCCTCATTCTTAGAAAGCATAAAATTCTTCATACAAAGACTATGAAAAGAGACTTGTTAATATCCTAATTTGTGCTAAGATTGATAGCAATACAATACCTTGCTAGCATCCTATGCTATTGGAGTGTAAGCATTCCCCTCTGAACTAAGTTAGTTCAGAAGCCTTTTCACTTCTGCATTTATTAAGTAGAGTTCTGGTTTGCTTTCCCATCATACCCTGCCGATCAGTTAAATGATATAGGTGGGTATTCTACTCTTTACAATTGAATTGGCGTGCACATAACCTGCCATCACTTCCTAAGAAAAGAGAGTGTGTAGGTAGTGTGCTTTCTCTAGTCCAGGGTTTTCCTCTTGGTGAATTCTCTGCTCATAAGACAGACAAGCATATGAACAGGAACACAAACTACCCACTCTTGAAAACAAGAAGAGCAGTTACAAGTCACCTGGTTACTGTCCTCCCAGAAGCCAGCAATTTTCTTTTGTTTTTCTTTACACCACAGTAGGCTAAAAGCAGGAGCTAGAGGAAAGCCTTGGATAAAGATTAAACACCATTTGGATATTCATTAATCTACCCAGCACTGGGGTATGGCCCGTAGACTAGTAAGGAGAGAAAAATCAGAGAAAATTGCAGTGTGATGGGCTAGTCGGTCCATTTTAGAGACAGGCAGCGCTGTGAACTTCAGACCTCCTCCATGTCCTAGCAAAGAGGTAATAGAAGAAGAGATGAAGGGGTCTTTACAGTCCTGGATTGAGGTGCAAGTTCCACACCAGTTATATTTGAAATCATGGCCAGGTGATGTCTCCCTGAACCTCACTATGTTAGTCAAGATAGGCAAGGCTATGCTCCGGTTGCCAGCAAACCTCTGATTACCAGTGGGCATATGCAATACATGTTTAGTCTCTCACAGGAAGACCTCTGTAGATGGCAGGGTACTGAGTGACTGTTCTCCCTGTGCATCTCAGCAGGGAGGAGGAGAGAGGTGGTGGGCATTCATTTACTACTGAGAACCGATCATGTCATCCCCAGCTGTCTCTTCCCACATAAGGGTGTCTGGGAATGAAATCTTCTTGTGAAACACTGAAAACAGAAGCAAAAAGAGACTGAACAACGAAACTGGGCTATTGCTGCCACATTTAATGTTCTCATCTGCAAAGAGAGGCAATGAGCATATTACACTGTGAGGATTTCGTAAGGATTTGGAGAAGGGACATCGGACACATAATTAGTCACTATGCACTGTCACTATCACTGAAGCCAAGGGCTCCTCATTCACTGGGTCCTTGGATGAATTAGTCAGGGTCCTCTAGAGAAACAGAACTAAGAGGATAATTATACAGATGCGTAAACAAACTTGTTAAATTAGCTTATATTACTGCAGTAACAACAGCTGTCTCACACCTGAGGTGGAAAGCCATAGCTGCCGGTCTCTGAGGCTGGACCCTCCATGTCGAGAGTCACTGGAGGGAACCCTGAGTTCGCTCTGCTGTCCACAGGGCTGGAAGCTTCATCGGACCCAATATGGCACCAAAGAGCCCCAAGGCTTCTTAGCAAACTGCTGGTCCCCAATCCTTGCTGGAAGCCTGGGAACACTGGTTCTAATATCAGCAAAGGAATCAGCAGCAGCCAGGACAGAGGTCAGACAAGGGAGGAGGCCATCTAGGGGAAGGGCAAATACTCTTCCTTTGCCAAGTCCCTAAAACAAAAACAAAACAAAACAAAACAAAAATCCAAAAATCAAAACAAACAAACAAAACACACACACACACACACACACACACACACACAAACACACACACAAAACCCACCAAAGAAACAAAACAAAACAAAAAAACCAACTAACCAACCAACCAACCAACCAACCAAAAGACCCTGCTGCTAGAATTCCGTAGCTCCCCACATTCAGGGTAGGTTTTTTTCACTTCAATTAAGACAAGTAGGGCTCTCTACTCAGCTGGTTCTAAATTGTGGCAAGCTGATTTTAGAACCACCCCTTCAGGGGCTTGTTAAGTGTGCCTCAGGGGCTGTGGAACCTAACTGGTGTAAATTAGTGTGCCCATCAGCATGCCTAGGGCCATGGTGACATTCTATCACTTGAAACAAGCCGCTTAGGAGAGCTTCAGGGTGTCGTTGGGTGCTGAGACCCAACGCAAAAGGGCCTGGTCGACCTCTCTCCAGCATCTCTTGAACAGAGGCCTGTTCTAACACATCCCTAAATGCTCACCAGGAGCCAAGGAAAGCCAGCAAATTCCAGAGCAGGAATACCACCAGGAGATGGTAATCTGTTAGACGGATCTGTTAGTCTCTTTTCTATACTACATTCTCTAAGTGGCGTGATTCTTGTTTGTATAAATACCACGTGATGAAGCTGCTTTCACCCTTAGGTGGGTTAAATTTGTTCCAGCTATGTGAATGGTGAGGATCAGATGAGCTATGTTGTTAAACAAGCTATGGTTTAATCTTTAACTCCTGGGGGAAAGACGGACAGACAGGCAAAAAAGACTATTTCATGAGGGTCGGAGATTAACTGTGCAGTAAAAGTTTGCCTAGTGTGCACTGGGCCTTGGGTTTCATCCCCAACATAGTCAATAAATAAATGAATAAACAAATAAAAATAAGTCAGTTAATTAATAGAACCTGGCAAGACAGAGAGGGAGTTTAGGCTGCTCTACCCACACTTGACTTCTCCCATCATTTCCATACATGGCTAAGTCTGTCTACACACCATTCCCTAACACCCCCCAGCTGTCCCAGTTGTTCAGCTGAACTCTCAGTAGCCACAAGGCACTATCTAGAATCTGATGCCCTAGAAATGACAACTTCTACAATGTACCAGGAAGTATGAAAGTTACTATGACAAGTTCTCATTTTCCAGGCAGAGCCCCATGAGGGTGAATAGCACACCTAACTAGACCTTTCTAGAAGTTGTATTTGTTTCTTAAGACAGAATCTCTTTACATAGCTCTAGCTGCCCTAAAACTCACTATGTAGACCAGGGTGGCCTCAAACTCACAGAAATCCACCAGCCTCTGCCTCCCTAGTACCCAGCCAGAAAGTTACAGTCTACAGAAGTAAATCATGATGAGAAAATCTAAAATTGACCTATTGGTATTTGTCAGAAAATTTATTAATTAAGACCATTTATTTTTTTTGGCATAAAAATAGATAATAGATATACTCAAATATACAAACCAGACAGTCCTTTACTTTACTAACGATGATGAAACAACTTCAATTGTCCCTAATTCATCTTATGTGCCCTTAGTTTGTTCTTAAAATCTGAAGATGGGCTCACAGAGACCATGAAAGGATACACAATGCCTGCGTGGGTTCAAGCAGGGGTCCAAGCCTGGGCGCAGGAAGCAGACACCAGCTCCCGTCCCTCACCAAGAAGCTACCTGCAAATGATAGGCCAGAGCAAAGGGAAAATCAATTACCCCATGTGGAGTATCACTGGGCACACTGGCCGTACCTTAGGGCAGGCCCCAGGCCAAAACAGAATGAACTCAGTGGTATCTTTGGAGGCTTTTTGCATTGTTTGTGGATTTTTTTGTGTGTCTTATCAGTGTCCTGATGTTTATTTTGATTTTTGTTTGTGTGTATGCTTCTTACTGTTTTTGCTGTTGTTGCTATTTTTTTTTTTTTTTTTGTTCATTTGTTTTAAAGAGAGAAAAAAAATCTTAAAGTCGAATATATAGGGAGGTGGGGGAGGGCCTGGGAGGAAGAGAAAGCAAGTCAAAATATGTTGAACGAGAGCAAGAATTTTCAATTAAAAAATAGTAAAATAAACAAATTAAAAATAGAAAACCAAGAGTGCTGGACGGCTGCTCGCCAGCGTGTATCTGCCCAGCTCTGTGGCGCTCTAAGGCATTCTGCTTGCCAAATTTGGGCCTCAGACCCCCAAGGACTGCATGACCATTCCTCCAGTGGTGACCAGGGACATTTGAAAAGTGCTCTGAAGGGCATAATTATCATTTCTTATGTCTTTTAGGAGTTTGAGAACAAAAACTGGCAGCCGCAACAGCTATCCCATTGACCAATTTTAAGAAAAAACCTTTCACATGCCCACCGAGTGTTAGACTCGGACATCGTGGGTCTGACTCACGGTGCTGGGCCACACTTAGGACACTCAGCCAAGGAATCAAATCCTTTCAACACACCAGTGTAAAATGACACAGCATGCTGAAAATGATTACGCTCACAACTATGATGATATACGAGTCCAAAGAGTCAGCTGATGCCACTTAGAGATGCTAACATGGAATACGATGAGTCATGGGATACTAAGAATCATTGGTTGTATTCTCAAATTGTATTCTTGTCACAATGACCACACACACACACACACACACACACACACACTAGTAATTAATAAATATTGGGTAACTACCACATGTAGCCATGGTTTTAAGGACTTAGGAGAGTTACCCCCAAAGTTTCCTCTGAACAGTCCTAGGAGGCAGGCGCTGTTAGATCCTTATCTTATAGACAATTTGAATATGCATCTTCCAATTTTACTGGTGACACACTTTGTGAATATGAAGCTCTGAGCATGGGCAAGTGTACTAGACATGTCACCTGGATATCACCAGCAATCTCTCTCTATCTCTGTCTCTGTCTCTGTCTCTCTCTCCTGAGGCATCACATTATTGGAGGCTGAACCATGTCACCATCTTAGGTGTGGAAGTCACACATTACTTTACTAGGTGACCATCTGAAGACCAGGTCTTTCAGAAGATTGTTAGGCTCAAGTGAGACCCTTACAGTGTGGGTCCTGACCTAAACCACTGATGTTCTTTAAGTGGGGAGTTGAACATACTGCAGGAGACTAGGGGTCAGACCTCTAGAGACCAAACTTACTGATAACTAGATCCTGGCCTTCTAACCCCCACAACTATGAGAAATCGATGTGGCTAACATCACTCAGCTTCATGACTTTGTTTTAAGGGCAGCCCTCACAAATGAATACACACAAGACCCACTAACAGTTATGACTGCAGCAACCAGTAAGTGTTCAGTTAATGGTCTCACTGTGGGCTCGGTTGTGAATAAAAACACACTTCAGAGCCTTAATTCTAGCCTATGAGCAACATGTCCTAAGGATGTCATGCTTCCTTCCACAGCATTCTGCTTGCCTGTTTTGGGCCTCAGAACCACGAGGGACTGCGTGGTCATTCCTCCACTTCATGGTGACCAGGAACATTAGGAAACTGGTTTGAATGGCATTTCATTTCCAGTCAGTAGACTCTCTGTGAAACTTTAATTGACGAAAATGCACTCAATACTCTGAACTAATAAGGTCTACATGCTGACTGAAGGCCAGGGTCTATAACAGGGTCTATTCCTATCCTGTCAGGAAGTTGAATTTGTTTGCGTGTGACTTCAGACCCTTTCCTCTCTTGTGGCTCCTACAGCATATGCTTTAAGTCCAGTTGGTGGATAGCAACATCAGCCATGTTGACAGTAATGCCCAAAGCTAAGACAGACAGACAAACACACATACAAACACACACAGTGAAGGCACTAGGGCATGAGTCTATGTGGCTGAGGAAAGAGGAGGACACTGAGAATATGTTGGATGAAGCTACTGGAGATGGAGTCCCCATGTAAGTTTCTCTTAAGAGGACAGTCACATGGGTTGCCTTTTGTATCAGGAAGGTTCCAGGGAAAATTCCAGTGCACTGGATTACAGAAGGTTTGAGGATGGGAGGCTATGAATGAGCTGCACAGTACCATTCTGCACGTGGGGGCACTGGCTAATGAGTTTACAGTCTTCATCTTCTAATTTAATGCCCAGCAAAGCTCAGACAACTCACATATTAAATGCAATTCAACACCCTGTTAGATGTGCCAAGTCCACTAATTTTCTGTATATGTATACATCTTGTGACATTTAAGCTTGTTATCTGAGAACAGAAGAAAAACCACTCCGCCATCAAAGCCCATTTGCTGATCACACTCCAGGCTACTATAAAGACTGAACTCACCAATACACAGAATCCCAGATGATTAGAAGGAGGCAAGTCACCATGGTAGGTTTGGGGTTGCCATATAGTAGTAGGTCTGAGGCTTACACTCTGGTGATCAATAGCTTTGTGACCTATGGATGCTGCTTCATGTTTGAGAGGTGTGACTATAGAATACAGAAGCACATGCTCCAGGGGATGCACCCTAGAATCTGAGGGGAACCTAGGGATCTGCTACACCCAAACTCAGTTTGTGCCTATGAGAGGAACTGTTAGAAACAAAAAGTAGTTCTGAATAAAGAGTCACCAGTCTCACTTTTGAGGCACCAAGTCAAAGTGTCTATGGAAGATGCTCAAGAGTCTGAAAATGTGGGGGGTGAGCCCTCAAGGAGTCAAACTGCCTTCCATGAAGAAACCACTCGCTCAGCTGCAACCAGAGTTAACCCCAGGGACAAAAGATGGAAATAGAGGGAGAGTGCTAGAGAACTGAACTCAAGCCAAGCAAGGGGTACTGGGAGAGCCCGTCCCTTTCCTCGCCATGATCACTGTGAACAGTTCCACCCAAGTCTCCACTCATCGCCCTGCAGTGGGAAGGCAGAAATGGGACCTTAGGGTTCCAGCCTGCTGTGGTGAGCAATCTGGACTGTCAGCTTGATGGAATTTGGCATCACCTCAGAGACAACCCTCTGGATACCACTGTGACAATGTCTAGAGTAGGTTGAGGCAAGTTACCCTACCTTAAATGTGGGGGTTCTGGATGGAAGAAGAGGAGAAACCTGAGCGACACCATTTACTATTCTCTGCTTCTTGGTTTGGGACACCAAATGAGTGTCCTCTGTTCCTGCTGTCATGCCTTTTCTGTAACCACAGGCTGTGTCTCCTCTATGACTCAAAACAAATCTTCCCTTTGGTTGCTTTTGTCAGATATCTCATAGCATCTAGAAAAGCAACCAATGCATATATGGTACCTGTGGTGTGGAAGCAGTCAGTGCATACACAGTACCTGCGGTAGAGGGCAATGTTCCTAAAGAAGGATCCATGGACAGACCGCACAGAAGTCAGCCTTTCACCTCTGATAGACCCAGTGGTCACAGTCCTACTAGACTGACTGAGGAAGCTGACATATACACAGCCTTTCATTAGTTACACTGGGGACTGAACCCAGGGCCTCATGGATGCTAGGCAATTGCTGTCACTGAGCTATGGCTTCAGCACTCTTCCCAGTCACATTTGAAGCAGTATTTTACTAAGTGACCTAAGTTGTCCTAGACTTACTTTGTAGTCTGGTGAGGACTTGAACTTTTGATCCTCCTGCCTTAGTTTCCTGAGTTGCTGAGATGCAACTGGCACCCCTAGGCCTATTATGCAAGTAACCTCTTGTATAGTGTTTTAAAAGCTGAAAAAGTTATTCAAAGTTAGTAGTGTGCCTTTAAATTGCCATCTAAAGTGTAAACGTAGAATTAAATTATGTTGATTTGTTTTCAACATAGAAAACTAGAAGACTTTAAAAGCTGTTTGCAATTCTGGAAACTAGCACTAGACAGACAGACAGAGACAAGCTAGCCACAAACTAGGAACTGGGATGTCCACATAGGGTATATTTCTATCAGTCTCCTCAGTGCTTCTCAGTGGAGCACTCCGAAGGCTTACAGATGGCGTTTCCCAGTACTATGTGAGCCGCATCTTGTCTTGCTTTGGAAAAGAGAGAGCAGCTGCTTTCTTCTGAACAGCGAAGCGATGTCCCCCTCTGAAGAACGGGAGTTCTAGCACTCACTCACTCAGTACTGCCCTGTGTCTAGACATCCCAACCTGAAACAACAGTGAAGCTCCAACATGCTCTCCAGGCCAGTGTAACCTGCCATTTGAATGCTGAGGTTTCTAGTATCTTATCTGGAGGAGCCCCTCAAGTCTCTCTGTCCGTCAGCTCCTTTATGCTTCTAGGAACCAGAAAGGGCAAGGATCAAAGATGAACACGGACAACATAAGAGATACTTTGTCCATCACTGTTCCCTCTCCTCTGCAGCTCAGGAAGAGCTAGAAATCAAACACTCTATTAAAGTGAAGGATGGCTTAGCTTCAGTGGAGAGCATGCCAGCCACTCAGCACTTGGCTACAGGCAGCGGCGACAAGTGCACCCAGATGTGGAATCAGCATCCTCCCATTTTCTTTTCCCTCCATCCTCAAACCCTTCCAGGTGCCAGGAACAGACTGAAGGGGGGCCTTAGTTGAAACTGTGTTATGATGCTGAAGAGTCCAGAGGCACGCGCTACCGATTTTAATCAGTGTTGTTCTATGAGCACAATGGGTGGCGTGAAGAACGCAGAAATCATCTGTGAAGCTGACTGCTGGACTGAGACGTCTTCATTTCCATCAGAAGGAAACAGAGGGCGTGTTGCTCACATTCTTCCTTTGTCCTGGAGACAAGGGGATGCGTGTGTATGTGGCAGTGACGTGAGTCAGCCTCAGGCTCCTGTGCACCTTGATAAGCACTACAGTAGACCTAGCTCTATGGCTGCGTGTGACAAGCCCACTCCAAAGTGACAGCACTCAATGCCACTAGCAATTACTTGGTGGCTGCAAACACCGGTCTTCCACCCCTGCTCAGTGCTGACAGGAGGTGAGTCAGATGGGTGACCTTGTGGAGTGTTCCTGCCTCTGAGGTACCAGTCCCTCAACAGTGGCCTTGTACAGCTGGGTGGCAGAGATGTAGAAGTCTCAAGCTGTATCTTCAGCACCATGTCTGTCTGCATGCCACCATGCCTCCAGCCATGATGATAATGGACTGAACCTCTGAACCTGTAAGCCAGTCCCAGTGAGACGCTGTCTTTTATAAGAATGACTTGGTCTCTTCACAGCAACACAGCACTGACTAAGATACATCCTTATGGGAATTTAATTCAATAGTGCATGCTACCCAGGTAGCAGATGTCTGGCACACGGTAAATAACCAATATGAGATTTCTTGGTTACCACACTGAGTCAACCTTCTATGTCCATAGGCAGTCCTTATGCTTGCAATTTAAGCTCGTTTTCTTTTTTCTTTTGGCAGCATTAAAGACTGGTCCCAGGGCCACTTACATGTTAGGTGAGTGCTCTCCCACTGATCTATAGTGTAGCCTTGGAATTCAAACTATTAATAGGCGCAGGGTCTTGAAGTATGTACGTTGATGTCAGCAAGGTAGTTAAGAATTAGCACCATTGTATTAAGAAAGACAGCCTAATGCAAAGCAAAAGGCCCCATTTCCAGGCTGCTGTTTGTTTTTTCCTGTACACCTGTCTGACTCTTTGTTCCTGAGTTAGTCACTGGGCCTGCCCTGCCCTTCCCACAGGGACTGCTTATTGAACATCCCTCCTGCTGCTTGTATGGCATCCTGAGAACTGCACTTGGCCAAGGGCTAGTGCCTACTCCTGGGCTCGAACAAGCCAGAACAAGGAACAGCAGCCACACAAACCTTAGAAGCTGGAAGTGTCAAGTTCAGGCAGTCTGACTACAGCACCCGTGTGCACAACTGTCCAGTCCACTCATGTCTCCCACACATTGTCACTCTTCTTCCTTAGTGTCTGTTGTAGGTAGACATGACCTGGCAGAGGCTGTTCAGAGGCATGATGAGGGTTGGGTTTTTGGTGTCTCATCACCAGGGAGATAATGCTTAGAGACATGAGGATAGAGACAACCCCCTCTATGTTTTCAATACTATATAGACATTTTCTCTGAGCCCCTCTTCTGCTCTTGCTTCCTGAGTGCTCACAGGGTTTCACCAAGGATTCCCCATGACTGGCTCATCCCAACAAGCACTCTTAAACGAAACTACTTCTCCAATGTGCCTCAGCTGGAGTTTCAGAGCCCTGATCTTTACCTACTATAGTTCATTTTCCTAAGAACATATTATTGTATCTTGCAATTAGACTGTGGATGATCCTCCATGTTCTAAACAGAGGTCTCCACCCATGTGTCTGCAGATGGTGGCTTCTGCACTCAGACCCCTGCCTGAGATCTCTGGCTCTACTTCCCAGGTCCACGTATTCCCATTTCCCAGCCTTGCTTATGTAGCTCCCGCATCCCTCAGATGTTGTCTTAAACCCTGTCTCTTGCCTATGTGATAGAAGCTATTATAATATACTTCCCATACCTAAAGCCAATGGTGCCAATGAAGAAATGACCCCACCTCCTTTGCCTCAAGATGCTGTTTGCATTTTCTGGGAAAATAATGGTCAAGATAAATGTACAAATTTTCACCATTCTGACAATATAATAATGCTCTTGTACAATAGCTGCCAAAGGAAATAACATCTCACTAAGGGCCACAGGGAAGACCATTCCCCAGGCATTGAGCTATTCAGTTAGTGGTGGTACCAGTGAGGTATGAAGGCTGTTGTTGATTCTTCACTGTTCTCCAGTAGGACTGAAGTATGATGTGTATTATTATAACCAGTTCAACTGCCACACACAATAAATACCTTTGCTTCTCTTCAGAGTAAGATGGACTACATTATTTTTGTGGGGGGTTGAGTGGTGGTCTTTTGACTAGCATGCATAACACCCTGGGCTTGAGTCCCATAATTACAAAAACCACACATACACACACACATATATGTATATAAACATCATATATATATATATATATATATGTGTGTGTGTGTGTGTGTGTATATATATATATATATATTTATACATATAGATACAGATATAGAGTACAAGAGAGAAAGAGAGAGTAATGACCATTACACAAACATAAACATGTATTTACACCTACAAGATTTCATGTTCTTTGAAAACGTTTATTGAACAATTGATTTTATTGTTATGTATGTGGACATAGACACTTGTAAAGGTCAGAGGGCAATTTGGGAATTGGTTCTCACCTTCCACTTCTTTGCTGCAGCTCTGTGTATCTGGAGTGGCTGGCCTTGAGCTTCCAGATGATCTGCCTATGCCTCCCATCTTCCTGTAGGAGTGCTGGGAGGCAACGGCATCGAGCTTTCTACATGGATTTGGAAGAACAAACTCCTGTCCTTACACTTGTGCAGCAGGTGCCTTTCCCTTCTCAGCCATCCCCCAGCCTCAGGTCTCATATTCTTTACAGAGAGATCCTGTCTTTTTATGAAGAGGTAACTTTACAGTAGAGAAGCTTGCTGCTATCACTTATCTGAACGGTTGAAGCCAAGCAACATCTTGTGCTCTGTGGAAAGATGAACAGAGGAGAACTGTGTTAGTCATGTTGACAGAAAGGAAACATCAACTAGAAGGAGATTCTACAACAGGTCTAGACCCATCACCAACAACGTGCTTTGGAACAACAAAAGAAAACTGTTCCACATTCAGGAGATCAAAGAGAGGAAAATAACCCAAAGGGATGAGCTTTGACTGGTCCTTTACAGGAGAACCCAAGGTCACTACTGATATCTGAATATAAATATAGGCTGTCAGACTAGTGTATCACTGTAAAATTCCCCAGATTGTGTGATGGGGGCGGGGGGACCAGAAAGCTACAAGATCCCCGAGAGTGAAGGAAAGCAAGTGCAATAGAATTTGCACACTCCCTGGGTCAGGAAGAACAGATAAGACTTAATTCACTATTGTTGTTTGCATAAGTTTAAATTTTCTAAAACACATCTTGTGAGAAATGTTTTAGTGGCTTAGATAAATACATTAGTTGTGTAGGATAAGTAGGCATGGTATGCATTTTGCATCAGGACAGGGGACATCCAGTTTAAATAATGAATGAGATGATCAAGTACTTCTAGGACAGTGTTGTGAGCAAGAGCAGAGGAATCAACACAGCAGACAGAAATCTCTGGGGGGACAAAAATGAAAGGGACTACCTAGCTAAAAAGTAACTGAACACTGCATATACTTAATCTTTTCTCCTAATCTCTCAAACTTATTACATAAAAAGTTAAAAAGAAAAAGATAGTACTGAAATCAGGGGCCAGGTACAGTGTAGATGAGGGACCAGAGGTGTACTGAGCTAGGGCATACTGAGCCCACTCTTCTAACACAGAGAGAAAATCACAGGGCAGCTCCCAGCCAGGAGTGCCACAG
Organism: Micromys minutus; assembly: GCF_963924665.1. Taxonomy (NCBI): domain Eukaryota; kingdom Metazoa; phylum Chordata; class Mammalia; order Rodentia; family Muridae; genus Micromys; species Micromys minutus. The sequence goes on from NC_137959.1 coordinate 16,764,053, forward strand.
GCACAGCTTTCCTCCCACAATCAAAGGGGCCAGGAGTCAGGATGTGTCAATCAGAGGAGCATCTGCCAAGACAACACGCTGGGAGAAAAACTGTCCTCCTGTGAAATTGAGTGCCGGGACTCCATTCATTAAGCAGACCAAGATAATTTTCCTAATAATATATCGAACATTCTTTTTTAAACTCTGGTGTGCTTGCATGTGTGTGAACATGCGTGTGTGTATGTGTGTGTGTGTGCCCACGCGCACGCACACACGCACAGAATGGTTCAGGAAACCCTGCTGCAATGATTAGGAAATGAAGACAGACACATGTACAAAAAGTCTGAGAAGAAGTGGGCTGTGGTAGGTCCAGTGCACCTACTAAGCACCCTGAAAACTCAGTAAGGAGTTTATGGTGTATGGCACGAGGAGGAGGGGTGAGCTTTTCTCAGTAGGAGGTCACTGTTGGGGAGCTGTTTCTGGGTCTCAGGCTAAGGTCAATGTCTTCTGCACAGGGCTAGCATTCCAAGCTCTGCCATTTCCCTGAGCCTGACAACACATATCCACTTGGACTACATCCACCCAGAGGTTTGCTCTTTCAGTATGAGTCACACACAGGTTCCACGCAGCAGGGCCTTGCACCCACGAGGCCATCTGTAGGCCCACTGTGTGTTCCTTAGGAACATGTATGTCTTCCACACTGAGAACAGTGCTAGATAAGCAAGGCAATGCTTTTAGTTCCCAATGAACGAGGTGGCAGGCAGCAGATCTGAACTGAACATCACCGGCAGCAGTGACACCTCTGCCCTGCACACGGAGGCTGTAGCAGGAAGGCTGGCCCGTGAAAGCAAGACTGAGTTTAGAGGATCATCCACAGCCTAAGCTAGCTGCTACACGTCAAGAGGGGTCGAGAAAGAACTAGGCATTCACGGTACCCGGGAAGTCTGGGAAGGTCAGCAGAAGGCATTGGGTCCCCTGAAACGGAAGTCATAGATAAGTTGTGAGCAGCCACGTGGGTCCTCTGCAAGAGCAGCACCTGTTCTTAACCACTTCAGCCCCTAAAATATTTTAAAATTAGAATTAAACCAAAAAGCCAATAAAACTAAGTGTGACAAAGAAATATGGAAACTAAAGTATTTGGATTAAGGAAGTGGACTCGGGGCTGGAGAGAAGGCTCAGTGGTTAAGGTTGCTGTTGCTCTTCCAGAGGACCTGGGTTCCATTTCTCACACCCACATGGTGGCTCACAACTGTCTGTGACTCCAGTTCCAGAGGATCTGCTGCCCTCTTCTGACCTCCAAGGGTACTGCTCACACATGGTGCACAGACATGCATGCAGGCAAAGCCCTCATACATGTAAAACAAATCAGACAATCGCAGAGGCACTGAGGGTATTCCTAAGATAAAGTTTATGCAGAGTTTTACAAAGCTGAAAATATTAATTGGATTTTAAAAAATAAAAAGATATTTACTAATAACCAAGTATCTTCTTCTGTGCTTCCAAAGTATAATTCATTCATTCATTCATTCATTCATTCATTCATTCAGGGACTATGCCTAATCGAGGATAGTAAGGTTGCCTTAGGAGTGACAATTATACTGTTATTCTCTCCTCCACATAACCTATACACTGACTACAACCCCCAACCAATCCCACAGCCAACCTTAAAACAATGTTTGCAAACTAGTTTTAAAGTTTGTCTAAGAAAAATAAATGCTAGGAATTAATATTTTTGAAATAGAAAAGGGGATTTGGCGGAACAACAAGCAGACCCATGAGCATCTGTGGTGCTAGAAACCCGTGTTCGTGGAAGTTGGCCTGACGCAGCCAGAGCGTGGACAGGCAAGAACACAAGAGTCGTGGCTTTATTTCTGTAGCCTTCTTTTAAGCTTTGGTTTGCTGAGATGTTTTTAAACTTGGGTTTTTGTTTTGTTTTGTTTTGGAGATGAGTTTCACTCAAGTAATTGGCAATCCTCCTGTCTCAGTGTGAACCACCTGCCTAGCTTGTATTAGTTTTCTATTGCTGTGGTAACAAATCACAGTCCAGCAAACTTCATTCTTGCAGATCAGAGAGAAGCGGGGCATGGGCCAAGTTTCCCTTTCATCAGGATTGTACAGGGCCTACAGTCCTGTCTTTGTCAGTGGCAGTGGCTTTCTTGTCTTTCAGGTGCAAAGTCAGAGAGCTCTGCCACCTTTCTCTGCCCACAACCTTCTCCAACTGCCTCCTCCACCTCCGTGTTTACATCTAACAGTCCTCCGGATTCCTCTAGGATCACCTGGGTAACCAGTACTCCAGGGTTAAGGTCAGCCTCGGTCTGGCTGCAATGCAGCTGCAGCCTTGGCTCCCACACTCACAGGGGTTACACTGTGTAGCTCAGGCTGATCTGGAGCTCTCTCCACCTTCCTGTCCCAGCCCGGGATTCACTCCCTATGTCTGAATGAGGATGCGCCACTTTGATAAAATTAGATGTGCATGACAGACATCATTTTAATTAAGAGACTTAACTCACACTTGTAACAAAACCTTTGAACGTTACAAGGCTAGGCGGTCTACACATGGAATATCCACAAAGTGGCTATCAATAGATGAACTGACACAGTATTAGACAAAAGGCCCTTCAAGCTGTGGAGGAAGAAGACAGCTCACAAGAGGAAGCTGCAGAAGTCACTGCAAATCAAAGATTTGGCTTTTACCCATCCACATACACTGCATATCTCATATGGATGTAAGAGAAAAACCTGAAGGATATTAATAGCATGGAAAACGACATAGGAAAATGTCTTTACATCCCTGGGGTAGTAAAAGGCTTCCTCATATACCAGCCCACACAGCAAATCTTGGTAATATTCACATAAAATGAAAATACAGGGGAGAGACTGGGGGAAGAAATGACTATCTGAATCAGAGATGCCCACACCGCAGGCCTGCCATCCCAACTGTGGGAAGACTGAGGCAGGAGGGGCTCCAGGTCAAGGTCTCCCTGGGCTTCGGAGTGAGTTCACACCTGCGTGACTGTGTGAGGTCCTGTCTCAAAAGAGAACAAAAGTGTCAGGGCTGTAGCTCAGTGGTAGAGTGCTTGCCTAGATGGGAGGTTCAAACCCCAGCTCTCAAAGACAACAGAGAGTCAGTATTAGTCAGGATCTCCCTGTATCCTGATAAGGCCATGATTCTACAATAAACCAAGAAGAGACATGAACAGCTTAGTTCGCAGAGGAAAGGCGACAGCAACAGCATGGGAAACCACAGTCCAAGCCACATGCAAGGAAGGTATTTGGGGTAGGGCTGAAGTTGGGGGTGTCCATCTCTGTGGGCACAGGACAGGCTAACAGCACATTCTGGTGGCCCTGGGCAGTTTAACCCCCTTGTGCCTCAGTTTCCCTACATAAAATAGGGCTGATAGTTTATTTTAACTCTTCATGAGATACTAAAGGCTTCCTGAATGACACCCGGCAGAGTAATGGTGAACTCTACCGTGGTCCACTGTTTTGAGACACATCCAGAGCTCTGTGCTCACCCACGCTCACCCAAACGCTTATTAAAAATGGCCAGGATAGCATCATGTGCTGTGGCAAAATGGAATTTCTTTGAATGACACTGACGGTCAACAGATAAAAACATTTTGCACCTGCACAATATGGGCTCACTGTTCAAAAAAACTAATTAATACCCAGTAAGATGGTCCACGGGTGGAGAGGCTTGTTGCCAAGCCTGACCATCTGAGTTTGGTCTCCGAAATCTTTACAGCACAGAGAGAAAACTAACTCCTGCATGTTTTCTTATGATTAGCATGTGTGCTGTGGGCTTGCACATGCATGTACACTCAGGCACAAGAGAGCACACACATATTTTGGCACAGGACTCCCCATAAACAAATCTAACGATTAAAAGAAAAAACAAACAAACAAAAACATGTGTGTGATCTGGGGCACCATTGCAGGAGAAAAAGCAGGACTCCATAAAATTATCTTCATTAAATGTACTCTATGGTATGACCTATAAACATAGACCCACATGTGCACAAGTGCCAAGAGCAAGCCAGCTAGGTAGACTAGCTGGTCCTCAAGCTCTGGGTTCAACTGAGAGACCTCCATCAATGAATGCAGTGGGAAGTGATGAATTTGATGTTGGTTGTCAACCTCTGCGCTTCACACCATATACACATACACATGCATGCCCCTATGCAATGTAACAAACAAAAAGCCCCCCCCCAAAAAACCAAAAAACCTGTTGTCAAAGGAGACCGCCAACCAAGGGAACAGGATTGGGGGAGTGTCTATGCAAGTCTTTAGCAAATAAAATTTAAAGGTAAACATTTATTGTTTGGAAAAAATGTTTACAAATCGATATAAATTACTATCACTTAAAATAGTCAAAACCAGACACAAGAATGATAGAAAAATCAAAAGAAAGTTGTGACATTATTCCTTGTGACTTTTATTTTCCTGGAAATGATAAAGGCAAAGGAACCAACCCTCCCAAGCATCAGTCCACTTGCGGGCTCTCAAGTTCTTTGAAACTTGTGGCCTAAGAATGTCAAAGCCAGATGACTCTCATGTCTGACATTCTAGAATAAGTGTCTCAATTCCTTATTCCCACTGTAGATCATCTTTTGGAAGTTCTGACTCCCCGGGAAAGTAATGTTTGCAAATTTAAAACATGGCCCTTCGATATCACTTAGCTGACATAAACACATTAAAACAAGGCCAGCCTAGGCCAGTTGTGTTTATCAACCTGATCCCCTCGGAAAACCAGAGGTGAAGTCAAACACCCTTTAATACTATTTATTAGTGGAGTAATATAATACATTTTGACAAGGTAAGCAGCTTTAACAGGCAGCTGTTAAAGTCTCTGCAGGGCCTGTTTAGAATGAAACAGAGTGCGAGACAGCACTCTAACTGGCTCTACCAACAGCTCAGCCATCAACTATATCCTAACCAAGTACTTTTTATCCAGCTAATTTACGGAGTGAATCCCTCAGGGTCTCCAGTGTCTAGCACTGCAGCTCATTAGAGCCCAATATCCAACTTTTCTCATTGTAGTACTGAAAGCATATGTGCTTAAAATATAATTAAATGAAAAACAAACAAGATCCTTATTCCCTGACAGTCACTGACAAAGGCATGAACTTATATGTGATTATTTAGAAAGGAGGATGAATTTCAGCCATTTGCAGGAAGACATTTGCCCAACCATTCTTCCTGCATGCAATTAGGACGCTAAAGACTTGGGCTATGAGTTTCTCATGGGAATTAAACTTGCAGGTCTCTTACAAACGCGTAATGTGGTAAGACTTGCTGTCCAATGAGGTGTCTTATTGAAATGTCCCAGGCTGTTTCGCTTGTCACAGCTGTCCTTTCAGCAGCTCCCACTCACAGTGTATAGCTTTCATTACGAAAATAGAAATTTGTGTCCTAAGTGCTGTTACATTACTAATGCTAAATATTTAATTCCCTGGGGTTCCAATTATGGTTGAGCGCTGGCAACACTGATTCCACTCTCTAATAACAACTGTAAAGGCAATTGGAGCATTTTTCAATTAATTAAATACATAGTGAACGAGTAACCTCTTGTCATTTTGCCCTCCAGGACCTGAGCTAATTGCTGTAGAATAAAATGTTTTGAAAATTAACTGATATTCCGGGCTGCACATAGTTATACCATTAAATTACAGTTTGCACAGTGAAGTTTGTCTTCTGATAGTTACACTCCATGGTCTGCGGCTATGAGAAAGTACCTGGTATTATGGGCTTAGCAGGTCCTCCAATTAGGGCCAAGTTGAAAGCCGAGCACGGCCTTTCGGAACCCATCAGTATCAATGATGGGTGCGCTGCTCACAGATAAGCGGAACCGATTTCCACCAGGAAAGTTCCCCAGACGTCACCAAGAATACGAACTCTCCCGGCTTCAACATTCTGAAAATGTGATCGAAAGAATCCCTGTCACTAATTATATCCACACACACAGAACTTCCAAACTCGAGTTTTAGACTTCTTTTGTGTTTCTTCCACATGAGAAAGCTGCAAGCTGACCATCTGGGAAAGGCTGCTGTTTGAAGCACGTCCTTGCAGCTTCTTGTTTCAGTCTAGAACAGCACCATAAATAAGCCCCAAATTGATGTCTCAGCTGAGAGGGATGAATCATAAAAGCAGACGCCACATTGAAAATAAACCTTTTCCTGAAGTACAATGAAATTCGATTAAAGAGCTAGTCTCCTTGTAGCCAGTGTCGCTGACAGGTGCTCCATAGCCCCGGCCCTTGATTGGCCATAATCTGAAATCCATGCTGGGAAGCGAATGCCCTCTCACAGCTGTCTGTCTAGCAGGGATGATCCCCTAAACAGGTTTCACTGAATTAGGAGTCTCTACAGAAGCACTCCACTCGGGAAGGAAGGCACTGAAAGTGAAATTAATCACTCTGGGAGAGAGAGAAGAAATAATAGAGAAAATTTAATCATTTCCATACCAATCTTTAGGGTTTAAATCTTTAATATTTCTAAGATTATAGTAACATCTTTGAGAAATGAATCTTAATTACAGGATTAGCATGGAAGTACCAGTCAGTTAATATAAATAGATCAGCCTAAATTGCTGATCTCTTTTAGACTAAACTGGATAATGAGGACTTTTTGCAATTCTGAGGTTGAGTTGACTTCTCAAGAACTAATGTCAAGATCATTGGAAAATACACATGGCCATATAGAAAAGAAAAATACAAGTTTTTTGAAGGTTTATTGAAGTATTAATCCATACGGAATATAACATCTTAATAGACTACTGGCGTGATATATTCTATCATTAACAATTTGCTATTTGCTGTTGGGTATCGTTAACTATTTCTAACACGATAAACCATTGTCTGTAAACAAGGACCTGCTGAGATGGGCCAGTGGATAAAGGTTCTTGCTGCCAAGCCAGGTAACCTGGGCTCAGTTCCTGGGCCTCACAAAGTGGAGGGAGAGAACTGACACCTAAAAGTCGTTCCACATTCTGCCCATGGCATGCATGCACACACACACACACACACACGCACGCGCGCGCGCGCGCACACACACACACACACACACACACACACACACACACACACACACGCATACATGCACTCTAGAAAACACACACGTGCACATGCGTGAGCATGTTCACACACACAATCAAATCCAGATATACAAATAATTACTTGCCAAAGGCACCTTTTTTTCAAACTCTCAAAACTATATTTTTAAACTAAAAATGGGATTTTCACTTTTACTATAAGTGGTTCAGTACTGCTTTTGTACTGAGAAATGTATCCAGAGCTGGGATGTGGCTGAGTCAGTAGCTGCTCACTAAGTATGAAAACACTATGTATGTATGTATTAGGTACCCAGCATCGAGGAAAAGAAAACAAAAGAATGGATTGAACTTGATCCCCGAAGCTCACGTTCTGAGTTTTGAAGAGCAACCATTAACTGACTAATAACATGGTAAGGCTGATGCAGTGGTGTACACCTGTGACCCCAGCATTTATGAAATGGAAGCAGGAGGTTCTCAAAATAAAGGCCATCCTGGACTACACTGGGAGATGCTCTCTCAAAACAACAAGTAAACAAATATATGGCCCAAACAAACTAAACAAATACCCAAATCTCTAAAAACATTGCAACTACAGCAATCACTAAAGCCAGCATATTTGGTACCAACTTCCCCAAGTTACTATGCCTGACTAGACAGTTGGAGTCAGTCACTAGATCCCACATGAGTGTTCTCTCCACTGTCCAGCCACATCCCCCCTCCGGGTCACATGCCCTTGGATCACGTTCCCTCTCCCTCCACCTCAGTGTGACCCTGCATGCCATGTGCAGAGGGTTTGGCAGCCCTACCTACACAGCCATAACTAGGCCTTACCTGCTATTCAACCCACACTCTTATTTTGGAATAGTAAGCAAACCCCACAGGCCTTGAAAGCAGAGGATGCAGCTCTGTGGTATGACCTGACCAATCTCTTGAACTGATCTCCCAGTTCAGAGAAGGGAACAGCTTAATTCCCGAGTTTTCTGAAGTCTGAGGAGACAAGTCACTGAAGACTCCAGAGCATGTGAAAGGAGCAAGCCTATGAGTCCCGAGGCTTCCAGCCTAAGGGTTGCCTGTTGGCACACCCAACAGAGCTTCTTCCTGGTGACAGTGTCAAGGAGAATGGAGTGTCTAATGCACCTTAACAACGTGCTCAGCAGAGAGAAGAATGAGTCACTGTGGGTCTTTCTAAGAATTAAGGCTCTGGCTTTAGTTCCCCAGAGTACACGTCAGAAGGAGGTGTGCTTGGGATGTGGAAGAGAAGGAAGAGATGTGAGGATGTCCTCACTTGCCTGGCATGCACAGGTGCTTTGTTCTAGAAGCAGCTCCAGGAAGACAGAGAAGCAGAGCTGAGAGGACAAGTGCTATCCCCATAAAGGCAGTGCTCAATAAGCCGAACTTCAGATACAGCCTGTTCTATTGAGTGTGTTTAACTAGACCCACCAGTGTCCCCTCCTCTGATTAGAATGGGTCTTAGAGGGAAAGACCCATTCTAAGGAGGAGTCAGGGCAAGTCCGCATCCTGTCACTTGAGTGGTAAAAACAAAACAACAAAACTCACAAGTGACCATTCCACTTTAGAGGCCAGTTCTATTATCTGGTCTCAAATCTACAAAGCTTAGGCCACAGGGAATCTGAAATACTGCATGCAGCATTGAGGGCACAGAACCAGTTCAAGAAAATTCAAAATCTAAAACAAATGAATAGCAAGTCCTCCAAGCAGAACCGAGTTTAGTCTAGCTTATACTGCAGACCCTGGGTTAGCATCAACACTTTGTGAGACTCTGCCCCTAATCTCAGAGGTCCCTTAGCAAGATTTCCAATACCACCAGCCTCTGTTAACTCTTAAGACAGGGCTTTCCTGGAAACCCATTTCCCCAGGCTGTGGATCACAGTGGCTTGGGCATACTTAAGATAGTTTTATGGTTAATGCACTGCAGTATAAATAAATACAGTTCAGCGTAAGCATCTCAGCTAAAATACGTATACCATAAAATGACAAATAAAACAGGTCAATAATGAAGTCCATAGTAAATAGCTCAGGCATAGCATTAGCATAAACTCAAATAAACTAGCTCTCTTTGAAAAGGAGGATAAATATATCCACAATGGAATTTCAAAATGAAAAGCTAAATGTAAACTTATTCATTTGCACTTCAGGTGAGAAGAGGTCTTGGGAAACAAGCCCAGCCCATGCATCTGTGTGTTCAGCTGACGTTCTACACTGTTTCGCTCAATTTCACGTCACAGACAGTAGGTACTTAATAAGCCGTCCTTGAACAGAGCAGAGTAGCAGACTATTGCCAGCTTCCTTGAGGGACATTTAGAGATTAAAACATAAATGCCCTGAAAACAAGGGTCTGAAGTCTACTACACCCTGACTCTAATGGGTGTGGCGCCAGGCTACTGGGTAACAGTGCCTTGTTTAGATAGGATTTAACAGAACAAGGGAGTGACTGGCCTGAAGACCCTTGGCATAGGTGATAAGAATATTGGGTACCTCTGCTCTCAACACCAGGCCATTCTGAAGACCCCAACAACTCTCGTTCTCTGGGCACTCAGAGAACTTAGCCTTCCCCTTGTACCCTTAGGGCAACTACATGGATTAGCTGTTTGACCTCAGATCTTCATTTGTCTTTCTCCTGGTCTCAGGCTCCTGTCTTCGAATGGAAATGTGCTAGGGCCCACCACTTTGTTTTGAAGTTTGAATGCGCCATTAAGATTCCTGTAAGAAGATCCCAGGGAAAGGAACTTACGAGCAGGAAATGATTATTTGTGCTCATAATTTTGGAGATTAAGGCCCTGATCAGTTGGCTTACTGCCTTGGGTCTATAATGAGGCCCCATATTCACAGCAGGAGGGCACAATGGAGCCATACTTCTTACACTGCAAGCCTCGGAACACAGAAGAGATGAGAATCCCGAAGTATCCACTGCTGACCTAAAGCCTACTAATCATCATAGGTTCTCTGATCTCCCAATAGTACCATCTCGAGGGCCAAGCTTTTATCAGAGGCCTATAAGAAACATTTAAATTCCAAACATCAGAAACTGTGGAGAGATTTTCACACCTCATAAAGTCATAAATGGGGGTAGTAATGTCCAATTATCTGTCTCTAAAAGCTTTGCTTTGTTTCTGCTTTTGTCTTTTGTGACAAATTAATATATTTTTTAAAGTAGCTTTGTAGTTTGGGGGCTGGCACATAAAGAACTTGGAATCCCTCCTGAGTTGGAGAGAGCCAGAGAGATACAGAGAATAACTGCACATCAGAGCCCTCTGGGAAACAGGCTAGGAGGACACAAGCCCAGACTGGGACTGGCCAGCTGCTGGAAGCCTGTATTCAAACGAGGCTGGGAAGAACTATGACCTCCAGGAAGCTGGAGTCTCATGCTTTTGGGGTGTCTCTCTAAAGCCAATACTACAGACAAATCTTCTTTGGGTTTCTGGAAGAGGAAAGGAAAGTAAGCACTGTGAGACATGCCAGAACATTCCATTTCACTCTGTTCCTACTAACAAGATCTACCCAGTGGAAGAACTTCTTAACCTAGTCTAACTTGCAAGATCCACCTGTCAAAACTCAGCTGAGCCATTGTCAGGATCCCATGGGCTCCTCCAACATCCAGCTCTAGCCATCCTGGCCCACTAAGCTGAGCGGGAGCAGAACTAAATGAAGGCTCACTAAAAGCTGTGGCATGCTTCCCCTGTTCTCTCCATAGGGCATCCCTGAAGGACCAAATGCAGACAACAAGGCAGACCTTTAAAGCAAGGGAAACTGCCATGGCTCGAGTGCTCCTGTCAGCTCCACAGCTCTTGTGTTGGAAACTCAGTCCTCAATGCAACAGCATTTGGAGGTGGATCTGAATAGGAAGATGTCATGAGTGGATTAATGGTACTATAAAAAGAGTTTGAAGGAGTGGGTTCCTCTTCTCCCTCTGCCATGTGAGGACAGGCAGGGAGGCCTTCCCAGCCTTCATAACTATGGAAGCAAATCCTCTTCCTTCTAATTACTCATCCTGTCACCCAGTTATAGCAACACAGGTCAACGAAGACACCGAGTCGGCAAACAACTCTAGTGGATAAAAAGAGGGTGTGTGAGGACAGATGACAAATATAAGCAGAGAAAAAAATATCAAAAAGGAAAAAAACACAGATTCTAGATTTCCAACAGAAACGTGTTATTGTAGGTATCAGACTGAGGAAAAGACTCTTGGAGAAAGGAGATACAAACTGCCAAAACTGAATCACATGGAAAAATGACCGAAAAACAAAACAGAAACTGTAATATCTTGGGCAAGAATAGCAACACTCAGGAGACAGAGGTAGGTGGCTCTCTAGGAGTTTCAGGACAGCCAGCACAACACTGAGATCATGCCTACAAAATAATCAATAAATATAGAGACTATAAAGAACATGGGAATAAGCTGAGGTTAAACAAACAACACAAAACAACTTGGATCTATGATTTTAAAGAAGAACACCAGAGAGGAGGAAGTGAGGATGGCTCACCTGGTCTAAGATGACAGTGACTTCATGCGTGGGTTAACTGGAGCAGGAGATATGTGAGTCATAATGAGAACTGAGGGAGAGGTGGCTCAGGGAGGAGGAGACAGAGGAGGGCATTCAAAGTCAGACACCTACACCAGGCAACGGAGAGTACCGAGGTGCAGGGCAGTATTCCAGGGACTATTATCTCTGAAGAAAGGTGACCAGCAGATGACAGACCCAGGACCAAGATGGAGCCCAGCAGCTGGAGCTAGGGACACTGTCATGAGCAGAGGTTAGGTGGGATGAGAGCTGCAGGTTAGTAGTTGTCAAGCGCCTCTTAGACTGTGAATAGTCAGATGGAAGAGGGCCTCTGAGAGGAGAGCTAAAAGGACATGCCCAGAGTTTCCCCAACAATGAAGGCTAAGGAGATAAATATTATCAATGGAGCAGGAGAGATGGGCTGGAGGAACTAAATTAGATTGGAGGACTTTAAAAACTGGAATATTTTTAAATGTAGAAGAAAAGTAAGAACTGAAAGAAAAGCAGTGATTGGCTGGCCAGAAGCAGAGAAAAGGATTACTTTCTCCAAGTGCACAGCTGAACTGAAAAAGCACCTGCTGCAGCCCCGCCAGCCTGACACCATATGGGTGATGCTGGGGTAAGGTGGAGTGGCCGAAGTGGGATCTACAGACCCAGATGTCACAGTGCAGCTCTGACGTGCAGTCTCTGTTAAACCTTGAAAAGTGCCCCAGGTTTTCCTGAGTGACCTGTGGCCTGCTTAGCACCTTCTTAACAGCGTGCACATCTTTCTATACTGAGAAGAGACAGGCAATTGAAAGGGCATTAAGGATTAATGAGCAAAACCAAGGTTCTGAAACAATGCTCTATTTAACTATAAATATTTTAAGAGAGCCTCTATGTTTTCAAATCATTAAAAAATGCAGTTTATATAAAACCTCCACAAAATTTACTCTTCTTAAAAAAATAATTGCCTACAGAATTATAGTGTAGTCCACAATTTTACTAGTGACCATTTTATCCCAAGAAAATAAACTTATATTCACACAAAAACAGCAACATGAGGATATACATCAGCTTTATCTGACATAGTCAATGCCCAGAAACAACTATGAAGTCACAGCTGTAAGGGGCTAAACTGCAGCACTCCTATGCCTTCAACCACAACTGAAAGGGAGGTGGTTAACACACACACACACACACACACACACACACACACACACACACACACACACAGACACCTTGAAGCTTCATAAACCAAGCTGATCCCATGCCATTCTTAGACAACATTCATAGGCTTGGAGGGCATTCTAACGGTTGCTGCAGTTGTGGAAACGGAGGAGGAGGCATGGCCACAAAGGGGCGAGATGAGGTCTTCGTAGTGATGGAAATGTTCCCATCTTGATTATTCAACATCAATACCCAGGCTGTGACATTAAATATATTGCAAAATAAATACTACTTCTGGGATAAAATGGGGAAAGGGGTCAAAGAAATGTCTATCATTTTGAACATCTTCCTTTGAATCTATAATTATTTCAAAATATAAAGTTTAATTAAAGGTAAAATTAAGATGGGGTGGCACAGACTTTAATTCTAGCACTTAAGAGACAAAGGCAGACAGCGGTCTGGGTTTGAGGCTAGCCTATTCTACAAAGAAAGTTTCAGAACAGCCAGGATGATACAGAAAAGCAAAACAAAAATAAAAACAACACACACACACACGCACACACACACACACACATTCTAGCTACTGAATTTGCTTTGCTATACTGAGATCTAAGCCTCCAAAACTCCTCCAGGGTTTGGAGTCTTTGTAACAACCGTGGAGGTGGACAAAGTACAAACTGGGCCACTCATACAAACCCATAGCAAGTTCTGCGCCTGTGGGCATCTCCGGCTATCCTGGTTCCTTGCCTAGGAGTAATCTCCAGATAGACACACACCTTCCAGGTTCCTGCCACTAGACTGAAAGCATCCTCAGTAGACTAACCCACCTCTTCTCTATTGATGCTGCAAAGGCTTCTACAATGACAAATTCCCAACTGGCAAGGAAGTAGGTTCTAACTACCAAAAGGGAGAAGGGATGCCAACCTTCTTCACACAAATCTGATGTCCCCACACAGTGAAGGTCCTGCCAGGAGAGACAATTTTCTTCCAGAATCCGAGCTGCACTGATAGATTTGTTCAGGAAGAAGTGTTCTATTGGTTGGCTGTAATATAGAGAATTAAAAAGTATATGTAGATGCCTGTCATCTTTTTTCTCCTTTAAGTATAATAGAGACAGGTTAAAAAGGATTTCAGGCCTACTTAATGAGATCTGATTGCTACAAGAATCATGAAAGCAAAAGAATTTTTAGAACTCTTTTTAATCATCAATATTCATTCAATCAAATAAAAACATTTTATTTTGGAAAAAAGAATTGACATCAGATTTATTTCATTTTTTCTATTCTTTGATTAAAGCAGCAAACATTCAACAATGTATTGTAATATTAAGCATTCTCAATAAAACTAGTGACATAGAAGCACTTCACCTTGTGGTGACTGAGGACTGGCTCTGGAAGAACTCTGTAGTCCATAGATAGCCACCTTGAAGCACAACGCCAGCATCACCCAAGTGCCTGTGTGCTCCGCATCCTTTGCATCTAGATGGAAACAGATCTTAGGAAGCCCAGGAACGTCAGTGGAATCTAAAGCAGTGATCTGTCCAGTCATCGTCAGCCATTACTGTCATGTATGTCACTGGCTGTAGCTTCACTTGGCCATGCTGCTACATGCGTGGGAGAAGACGTGCCAGTGATCGATTGTGGACACCAAGGGGATGCTGCCTGTGGACTGTGGGAGTGCTTTAATTTGGTAATGGGTGAAATGTTCCTTCTAACCACTCCTTTAAGACGTTTTCAGTGACAAAAATATCATCTGGGATGTAGGCAATGCTGCCTTTGCAAACAGAAAGGCTACAGTCTGATAGGAAACTGAACCTCCCCTACAAGAAGTGGTACAATTCTGCAAGTGGTGGAGGTCATATGGAAACAGGATTATATACTGATTTGTTCCTATATTCAGTTATCATGGAAGGTCAGGTGAAACACAGTAAAGTGAATTCTGGAAAAAAATTAAACAGATTGGTATGAACCATGACAGAGTAAACTGTCTTAATAGACGCAAAGAAAGGTTTTGAAAGCAGGGGTCTTTCTTCCTTTATAACTTTCACATGCATCATTTTAAAATAAAAATGTTTTCTACAAACAGGAGAACTGGGGCAGGATTGTTTTTAAGGAATGGAAAGGAATAGAGACAAGGCTAATATTCAAGAGAATAATTTTCTCCAGAGAGACTTCACTTTAACTACTTATACTACATTTACAAAGACAATTCTACATTACCGTAAGGTGGAGACATACTAATTACGTGATGGGATCTAAGCCACTACTATAATGCTTTACTTTACCCCAGGTAAAATAAACAGTAACATAGATGTTTTTGCTTAACACAGATTTGTCTGATGAAAAGATGCTTTATTTTAAAATCTATGGAAGGAAAACTATATTTGTTTTCTCTTAAAAGATACAATCCTATGGTTATTGTACTTACTTAAAAACTATCACTGCATTATAACCTGCTGAAGATTCTAGGCTACAAGTTCTGATGGTACTTCACTCCCAGTTTTTCACTTTGAATTCCCTGTGGTGGGGCAGGTGATGGTGTGGAGACAAACCCTTAGAGGCAGGACTGTCATAGCTACAGCCTTTCACAATACACTCACTGCACTGAAGAACACAACAAAGACAAGAGACAGAGGCCACCCCTGCCACACCTCAGGCAATTCTTGGGGAACACATGAAACAATAGTTCTTTGTACTTAAGTTTATTTTTTTCTCCATTTGGGTATTAGTTGCATTTTCAATTTTTCTCCAAATTTCCAGGGTCATGTCATCCAGGGGTAAGCACAGTCGGCAGACATCCCTTAAATCAACTTGTTTTTAATTTATAAAAAGGTTTTAACCTATTGATTTTACAACTTAGCACAAAATGAGTTAGGTTTCAATGAAATATCATTGTGGTACCATTTTTTTGAATTTGTCTTTTCCTGGTAAACATCACTGGCCTGATTGACCACACTTTCTCCTTACCAGTGAGACATGGGGATAAGAGTCAGACCAGATTCTTTATACACTCGATGTATCAACACACAAGTATCTTATTTCTTGTTTGAAAGATTTTATGATTGAGATATTAGTCTATAAAAAGTCGAGGATTACATAAAAGAAGGGAACAAAAATCCAATGAAAATCTGCAGTGACGTCTAAAACCCAGCATTTGGAATTAGTCTTCACTTGCAGAGGAAGGGTTCTGGTGTCAAGACAGAGGTGGCTTGCCACAACACACTGCACATCACCTACTACTACAAAATGTCATCTATAGATGGCTGTGCATATGCCTTCATTTAATGTAGAAACTGTAAAAATATTAGGCCAGCTCAAGATAACATCAGGCAAACTCAGTAAGTCTATGACTAAAAAGACTGAGGAGACCCTTAAAACCAAGGGCCCAGCACCGAGACTCCTGACACCACAGGCGTCACTATCTTTCCTGGTGGGTGCTTATAACAACTGGATTTCCCTAGCTAGCTTGGAGGAATGAAAAGCTTCTCACAAGCAGCTAAAAAGAAGTCTTTACTATGCCCCTTGAAAAAGCTCATTTTCACATTACTCAAGCTTCATTATGCTAAATCAATATTCGTTTAGTCACTGGGGTTATTGACATATTTTAAAATAAAAGTATACCCTTCAGCTACTGCACTCATTACAGGTAATTTGTCTTGTCAGAGAGCAGGGAATATTATCTTAGTCTTTCAGGGGCTGACAGCCCATGGAAATACCTCCCTATGGTTACAACTGTAAATAATTTTAAGGTAAAATATTGAAAAATCAATGACTGTTTCCTGCAATCTGTCACAAACAAATCAATCATAATCTGTACTGCCATCAAGTATGATTTGAAGGAGATGGGAGCAGATGTAATTCTTGGCTGGAGTCTCTCATTTCAAAATCACTTCACATAATGGTCTCATCATTTAAAGACTTAACAGTCAGTGCACTGCCACTGTAACATCGAGTTGGACAAAACCACAAGGAGGAGGAGGAGAAAATGCCATCAGTATTATGTTAATAAACATTTAATTTAAATGGTTGGTGCATTAGTAAATTTCCGCTGTGAACAGTTTTACCTGCCCCTTTCACAGCTTGAAATTAATCAAGGCTCCTTTTCTATGTCCTGATGGGTAGGAAGTTAGCCTATGACTCCCAGTGTACACTAAAACACATGAGCCTTTTATTTAAAAAACTATTATAGAGAATAAAATCTGGAACTAACAAGACACATGGGTTCCAGAATATTCTATAATTTTATCCCTATAATGCTGACAAAAAATAGTGTCATACAAGTCATATCATACAGTCACAATCATATTCTTGTGATCTAAAAAAATTAAGCAGAAAGGTCTCAGATGCCCAAATGTTGAATTTTTCATTTTCCTTCTATTAATAAACACCGTTGGACTTTGTATTGTTGTAATATTCTAAATGACCAGTAAGACCTAGTCAGCTGGAAAACACCCTGTATCCAGACACACGCTGCACCATCAAATGCTGTATTAAAAGCAGGAGTAATAACCCGACCATGCCAGGTGTGAAGTTGGTCATGGTCACAATCCTGGTTCCTTGTGCCAATGTCAACTGCCTTCAGATCAGTACTCTGCTATGAGCACTTTCTGACTCCACTGTAATGGCTCCCCAGATGCTGACACCCTGGGAATAAACATGGAGAAAAGAATTTGAAGCTAATTTTCTTTCCTCTGGTCCAGGGCCCCTCCAACATCACTGGACTTATAGACTACCCACAGTCTTTCTGAAGGTTTGTGATTATAAATGTACTCTTGTACCTTTAACGGAAGAAATCAATTTGAGCTACCACATTCTTACCATTTCCTAATTATATAATTAGACACCATGAAGTCCTTTTCTGTTTTATTAATGTCCCTTACTAGATAGAGGTCAGGGGGTAAAAACTTGTAATGACAGGAAAAATGTTGCCTTTCTTAAAAAGAAAAACAAACAGATATAAATACTATTAAACGGTTGAGGTCTATGTCAACATTCCCAGACAAAGTAATTGATCTTGTAAATGGACTGATTTATAACTGAGCCTTCTCCGTCAACATGGTAACACATGGCCAGAAGACAGGCCCTCTCCTGAAGATGCAGTTAGAGCCCAGTGCTGTTTTTCAGGAATCTTAGATTTCAATGCCAGCAGTAGGTTTCAAGACAAAAGATGCACATGGGTAAATTATCAGAGATGCCATCCAGATTGTAGCAGAGCCCTTTTATTCTGTGTGAGCCCCAGTGACAGCTGCAAGAACGCAGTAGCTAACCTAGTATAATGGGAAGGGAAAAGATGGGCCTGGCCAGGGCCAATAGAAAGCCAATAAGGTCAGGCTGAAGCCAGGATCAGAAACCATCGCCAGCTTGCTCCAGCCAGACTCGGCTGGGGTCTCTGTAACCCAGGGCCTAGCCCTGTGCTGGGCTGAGCTGCTGGTGGTCAGCCACCCTGGAGAATACATCCCTAGGTTAAGGCAACAAAGGAAGAGGAGGCAAATGAAGACAGGTGGACAACAGGCTGGGTGCATGTCAGCCCCAAACTGAAATGTCATCTGCTAGAGCTGTCTGTGCAGGACGCCATGGCAGATCTAATTCGCAGAAAGAAGCTATTTTAAGGGCGCTGAGTAGGCCAAAATGCTATTTCTCAGCTCTCTAAACACAGCCTGTGGCCCTGGAAGAAGCAGGCTCGGAAAGTTAGCAGAAAAGAAAACAAAAATAAAAAAGCAAAACAATAACAACAACAAAACCACCCAAACAGGATGGTTCCCATAGCTCAAAATTAAAGAAACTCAGTCTACTGGATAGAGTTCTCATGCATGATAAGGGTCAGGATTACAGAGAAACGTGCTCTTGACAAGAGATAATATTACCTTGCTGTCTTCTGAATCACCTCCTTCTACCAGGCAGGAGGGGCTCCGTTACAAATTGTGATTCTTAAAGAGAAAACGGCCACAGTTATCGTCATTTCTCTCACCACTTCCTCCCTTCACGGAATTACAACCTAATTCCTGATACCTCAACTGATTTTATTCCTGGATGATGCCTTTCTTAAAGAGCATACTCCTGAGCTATTTCCACTAGAGAACATTCAGTACAACCTTCTCAATTCATCAGCTATAACCCATTACAACAAAAAGAATGGCTCTTGATATGCCCCATGCACATCCAGTTCATATAAGAGGAACAGTTCAAAAGCATTTAAATACCTCTACTAAAACTTGAATCTTAATTGTAAACCCAGCTCACAATAGAGGTAAGCCTTGATAAACAAACATTTAGATATTTCATATTTATAATATATGTGAATACACACACACACACACACACACACACACACACACGCATGCACACAGATGTGTGTGTGTATTCCAATAATTATCCTTAGGAGAGAAAAAAACCAAACCCCAATCCTCTTACGTTTAAATACAACAACTCTATTATTGTTTAAAAACAGAACAGAGCCCTGAGCTTAAAGGTAAACAAAGAGGAGCCTGATTTCTGCCTGCCTGACATTTTCTTTACATTTGTGCTATGCTTCTAGCTTGCTATGATGGTTCAGCCCAGAGTTTTGTAGGCTCCAGTCAGTACTGGGAACATAAGTCTATTATTTACAAACAATTAGATAGCATTTCATACTGCAGCCAAGACCTCACTCGTGCCCGTAGCAACAATTACAGGAAAGCATTTGCTCTAGCAAAGGCCAGATGAACTAGTCTGCCTTCAGTAAAATTAAATTTTTTGGGGGATGTGGCGGGGGGATCAGCTATCAACTTCATTGCTAATAAATGTTGCAATTCACTAGGTCCAGTTCTTTGCTCTATCCCTAAGAAAGCACAATTATTTAGCAAAGTAATTCTTTCCCATAGCCTTTCTCAACCACCTCTACCAAAAAGTCCTAATTTGAATAACAATGACAAGCTTTGCATATACCTGTGGACTTTCTACAGGAAGAGCTTGACACTTATGACTGGTACTGAAGTTATTCTTTAAAGAACTAGATCATAACAATAATTTTAAAATGTTATTTAACTATTATTTTCTTTAAATAGTAATTTAATTTCTATTAAATATTACAACCTTGGTCTTGATTTTAATTGTCAAAATCTGTTTGTAAATCTCACTATACAATATCATTCAAGTAAATTACTCAATGCAATCCCAAGACAAATGATAAATTATTCAGTCATTCCACAAATTGACAATTTTTAAATTTACCAAATTCCTGTTTAGTGCACTAATAGGATTTACTGATCAAAGCCCTCAGGGGCCATTTCCCCACCTTCCACTCCTCAGCCCTCACTGATATGCATACTTAGGTGAAGCCTTGGTTCTATTTGGAAGCTTCACACACAGCTGCACCCGGAACATTCAGATAAGTCTTGGTATGTGCAAGAACTAACTTCAGTCCATATGGGAAACAACCCCATAGTTTGGAAGTAAATGTAGCTGAAATATCCAAATATAGAAATGTTGTAGTTATCACCTGTAGAGGAAATAGAAATGATTCTGTACAAGAGAACCTAGAACACTAGCAATACTTTGGGGATATTAGGTATAAATGTCTAATGCAATTTTCTCCAAAGTATCACTCCATATTACAGTAAATAAACAAACAAGAGCTGTATTGAGGTGTGGAGTATCATTAGCCTGAGAAAAGGCTAGAAAACTGATTATGCAAATGACAGCTGCAGGAGGAAATTATATTCTCCTCTCCTGAACAAATGTTACGTGCACCCTCACTCATAAAGGCTTACACTCAAACTATATTACAATATACTGCTTTTCAATTTTGAATCATCTAAGTTGATTTGTGAGCTAAATTGTTGCTGAGATCCTAGAACTATGAAAACACAGGCGATTTATCCAGAAATAAGCCATCAATATTCCACTTCAGAGGAGAGCTGGGGAAGCAAACTACTCATTACTGAACAAGAAAAAAAATCACCACTAGGTTTTACATGTTCATAGAGATGTGTCAGCTGCTCTTCTGTTCAGAAAAACTATTCTCTTCAAAACCATGTTAAAAACAGAAGCTAACGCAATGTAGAAACTGGAGAGAAATAAATGAAGACCAAAAACTACCACTCAAAGCAGGTGAAGCTATTTCAGAATTAAAACGTTCCAATTAGAACACTGTGCTCGTAATCTATTTCAAACAAGTCAATTCACAAAGGATTACAGCCTCGCATCCATTTCCTGCTCATCAACTTAAAGAACAGGATCATTTTTTCTCAAGATTTACAAAACATACAAACATTCATAATTGTATCATTAATTAAAATGGAGAAATTGTATTAATATTCTCTCTCTTTTTAACACATATCTAATTTAAAACTAACACATGCACAACAGCATAAAAGATGGGGGACTGTAGCTGCCAGAGAAAACATTTTGATGGTGGGGGGAGGTCTGGGGGGATAAATAAAGCAATTATCTCAAAATGAACGTTCTTGTTTCAGTTTCAGCAAACAAGTCTAAGTAAGTCTTCCTTTGATTTTAGCTCCCCGTGTAATTCTAACCAACTAATTATCTTTGAAGTTAAGAATCAGCCGTGACTCTCCACCTGGCCTTTCCCATCAGATGCCCAGGGTCCCTCCACTTTCATTTCCTCTTTCTACCCCGAGGTTTAATATTAAAGGAAAGCACGGACACATCTTACACAAATGCTGATTGACAGCCAGCTTCCAGGAAATGTCGAGCTACAAAGAGGAGGGAAAATTTTAATGTAGCACTTATGTTAAACTGTCTGAGGTGCAAGGAAAGTCAAGGGTAAGTGGCCACCCCACCCTTTATTGTTTTCACACTGATTCCTAGTGGAAGATAGTGATATTATTTTAATGAGTTATAATCTGTATACTAAACTAATACTGTACTATCACTTACCAGTTAAAATATGTAATACAGTATTCTGGAAGGAGTGAAAGTTTCCCTCATTTCTACAAACGAAAAGGAGGCATTCCATAAACACGCACCTAGGCATTTGATAATATAAAAAGAGAATTATTTTACATCAACAAGGCTCTTCAGGAGACTCCTTCCTTAAACCTTAAAAGGGACACATTTCTTACCTATTACCTTTCCAATATTTCCCTGTTTCTTGTACACTACACATGTCTTCCTCAACTGATTGATTCTGACCACTAACGACTGTCTGCTTAACAATACAGCCCTCTATTTTATGTTTTGCTTTAGAAATTGAGAGCCATTATTCCACAAAGACAGAGCACAAAGAAAGCCGGCAGAAAGTATTGCCAAAAAAGCCACAAGTAGTATTAGAACATGCCAGAACACTTAACGTTAAACTATCATTCCTCTCTAAAACTTTTGCTGCCAAACTGCTCACAAAATCTGGAAGCTCAAAGACAGGTTTCAAGAGCAATTAAAGTCTCCAAAAGCAAAACTGTACAAAATTATGCCCTCTTCTTGTGTCTCCATTCATAGACAACATTTTCTCTGGATCTTAATTAAGATAACGATGCACACCTGTGTCAACATTCTCCAGCAAGACAGCCTTATCAATCATAATCCTTTAAGTACACTCGAAAACAGCAAAGCGATAGGACAGAAGCAATCTGTTGCCTTTCCTGCTGCTGCTGTTGTGTCTCTGCCACAAAAAAAAAAAAAAAAAAAAAAAAAAAAAAAAAAAAAAAAAAGATGAGATCTTTAAAATCCAGCAGATCTACTTTTGTAAGTCTTTAAAGTTTTAACTGTAAACAGCGATTACTCTAAATAAACAGGCGTCACCTCCTTTGCACTTGATAGAAACAATGACAGCCCGACTTGTCCAGAACTTGAAGAACAAGCTCCAAGTCAGATCTTGGCAGCACAATCGTGGGTCTTATTTTAAAGCTCTATGTTTTAAGAGCTGGGCATAACTGGATCCGTGCAGACATGACAAACCAATAAACCCTTGGCAAGTTTTTAAATGAAGCTTAACAAGCCTACATTAAAAACAACCAAGAGCAACCTATCCCTAGTACAACATGCTTAGAAATATACGAACGCAGCAGTTAAGGGAAATAAAGTCTTGGTGACTTGGCATCAGAGAATATAGGTCCTACCTCTGCTGGTGTATAAAGATCTTCAGCGACAAGAGACCCGGAACTACGGCTAACAAGTGAGCAATTTCCCAAATGGCAAAGACGATTGAACGGAAAAGAAAAATGTGTGTGTGTGTTTGGGGGAAGGGGGAGTGTCAATCCTCTAGTATCAAGATTAAAAAGTTAAAACCTTCTGTTTACCAGCAAGAATGTGTTTACCAAGCGAGAATATAAAGGCTTTCTTATAAACAGGGAGAATGGACGCCAGATGCTGTCTGAATTCCCTCTGCCTGCTAATGATCAGCTTTAGCCTTCCCTCACTTATTAACAAGATTCTGTATCAGACGCAGGCCGGCCGAGGCCAGCAGAGCAGCAGAAAGAGCTATCAGTGTGCAAATAAAGCAGAAAATAGAGACATCCTTAAGAAATGAGCCTTAAATTTGATGTAGAGCGGAGGTGACAACCACGGAAACAAAACCATAAATTCTAAATGTTTCAGTATCTTGCAGGATTCTTTCTAGTCCTTCACACCAAAAAAGAAGAGAGTAGAAAAATATAGAATGGGGAGCAAGATGGGGAGGGGGTGGGAGACAGAAACAGCCAAGCCGCCCAAGTGGGAGGATTATGTAATGAGAATGTCTGCGTGACAGACTTGGGCTCTCGGTGGCACAAACCTCCTTGGCTCGCTTTCAGAAGTCTTCGTCCTGGACCAGAGCCGAGACACGGATGCCGGGGACACGCGTGGGCCAGGGAGACACGCCCACGCGCGCCTGCCCGCACGCAGACGGCGGGGCCGGGCTGAGTCCACGCCATCGGCTTGGTGCGCGGCTCTGCGCGGGCCGCGGACGCTCCCTCGTGGCAGGCCGAGCCGACCGTTAGCAGGGCTGAGCGGGCGGAGCCGGGGGGCGGTGCGGCCGCGGGAGGCGGGGACCCGCGCGTCGGGGCGGGGACGCTCCTTGTAGATCCCCGGCCTACCCCAACCCAGAATGGTCAGCCAGAGAGGCAGCCTTAGGACGCCGCACTCTCCCGGGGGCTCCGGCTCCGCACGCCGTTCAGTCTAGCTCAGAGCCGCCAGCTTCAGCGGCCAACCGCTTCTGGTCTCCATGACAATACTCAGGCGAAGACCCTACCGGCCACGCCCCCCGACGCTGGAACTCCGAGGAAGCGGACTACGTCATCTAGAGGTGGGGCTAGTGGAGGGCGATGCCCAATCAGAGGCGAAGTTGTGTAGGCGAAGGGCGGGGTGGGCCTAGAGGTTCTTGGAGAATGTAGTCCGCCGGGGTCCAACCTCTTGGGGGCGGAACCTGTAGCCTGAGTACTAAGGAGGGGGGGGGGGGAAATAGATTGCGCGCGTGCGTGAAGGGGCACCGCGATGCGGGTCCCTGTGCGGTCCAAGTGGAGCCACGGCCCCAGCTAAGCAAATGTCTTGCGGGCCAGTGAGAATCATTGCAGAAAATTTTGTATATAGTTACACTCCGGCCTGCGCGTGACAGGGTTGTGAAAGGCCACAAAATGTTTGGTGTGTGCACTCGGCCACCGGCGGTCCTGGTTCACCAGCGCCCCTGTCTGTCCCATATCTTCAGTGCGTCTGTAATTTGCGGCGGCGGGAGGTGGAGACCAGGGGCGAGGGGTCTGTTTTGCCTTCTCACTGTGTGGCCATGGGAGGTTGCGGGGGTGGGTGGGGGCATTCCGAGAACTCTGCCTGTGACTCTGTGATGTGTATTTGCCTGGCCAGCGCCTCGCTGAACAAACAGCGGTTGGGTTGGACACTGTTCTGCCCAGTGTTTGCAGTGGAACTGGGGCGAGGGCGAGAGAGGGGGAAGGAGACTTAGTGAAACAAAAGGGACTAGATCCCACACCCTCCGGCCCCAGAGACCTAACGGGGCGAGCTGCTCGTAGCCAGCCGTAAGAAGCAGGCAACACTACATGGGATGGCATTGCGACCGGGGGCGTCTGGGGGACCTACTCGCAAGAACAGCTTCTCCGTCGGGCACTTCTTGCCCACTGCCTTCCCCTCTCCAGAAAAAAGCCACACCCCCAGCCAGAGATCCCAGAGTCTCCTCTCTCGCCTCCTCTAGTGATCTGGCCAGGGCCGGTGGAAGGAAGGCCCAAAGGGGGTCCTCGAGCTTAGGCCTGGCTCTTGCCCACCTGCTGCAGCGGCTGGCTCAGAAAGGCGGTCACCCCCGCCTCGCTGTGCCCTGGGCTCCGGCATCCATCGACTCTCCCTGGGACCTGAATTTTAGGTCTCCAGCTCAACCTAGAGACCTCCGGCTGGAGGGAGAAGCCACTGTGGAGCGTGGAGAGAGAAGCATCTCCTAGCCCAGCTTTCCGGAGAACAAGACGTCCACCAACTTCGCTATTCTCACTGGCGAGGAGGGCACAGAGCGTTCTCCCGAGCGCAGCCCTCCGCATCTTTCCCTTTGTGTTGCCGAGCGGCCCAAGCCACGACCAGGGCCAGTTGTGCGTCGAGATTGCCGCTCCGCCCAGAGTTAGCAAGAGGAGAGGAAAGTTGGAAGCGATCGGCGCGCTTGGGATGTGATTGTCATCCTGGGGCCGGCGCTCGAGAGTCTGAGAAAGAGAGAAGGAGAGGAAGAGTCGGGGAGGGAGGAGGGGGAGGCCGGGTAGAGGAGAAGAGGGGGGTGGCGGAGGAGAGGCGGGCGCTAGGGAGGGGCGAGGGGAGCGCCAGTGAGCGGGAGAGGAGCCGGGGAGGAACTGGGAGAGGGCGAGACGCGCCTGGCGGCCGGGTTGGCTGCCGCCGGCCAGAGGCTCCTGCCAGTCCCCCACCGACTACACCCCGGGAAGGAGGAGCTTCGCGCGCGCACAAGGCGTCAGAATCCTCAATTTCCAACTTAGCATCTTGGCAGGACCTTTGCAAAGCCAAAAGCAGAGCCCCCCGGTGCAAAGAGCGAGGGAGGGGGGGTGGGGGGAGAGAAAGCCTAGCCCGGGCAAGCGGGGCGCGCAGAGGAGCGGGCGCGGCGGTCGCAGCCGGAGGCGCGCGGGAAGCCAACCAGGAGGCGCCGCGGGCCGGAGCCCGGGAGCCGGGGCTCGAAGAGCTGCGGCCCGGGGCAGCCAGAGGCCAGGTGCCCGCTCGCTCGCCCTCGCAGGGCGCCGCCCGGCTCGTTGGCCGCCGCGGCGCGGCGCGCCCCATGCCCGTGTGTGGCCATGTCCTACCCGCAGGGCTACTTGTACCAGCCGTCCGCCTCGCTGGCGCTCTACTCGTGCCCCGCATACAGCACCAGCGTCATTTCGGGGCCCCGCACGGATGAGCTCGGCCGCTCCTCTTCGGGCTCCGCATTCTCGCCCTACGCTGGCTCCACTGCCTTCACGGCTCCCTCGCCGGGTTACAACTCGCACCTCCAGTACGGCGCCGACCCCGCGGCTGCGGCCGCCGCCGCCTTCTCGTACGTGGTGAGTGTGAGCTGGATCCGAGGCCCGCGGGCGAGCGGGCGAGCAGCCGGGGCCAGGCCTGCAGAGCCCGGCTGCGGTGGACACAGGCCCAGGCGCCACCTCACCCACCAAGCTTCGCGGCCCTTCGCAAACTTAAGCAATTGTCTTGTTCGGCTTCACTGGAGCCGCGGGCTCCGGAGTAGCTCTGGCGAAAGCCGCGTCTTGCTGGGATCGCCGAGCTGAAGGGAAGGGTTTGGGGCTCGAGGGAGGGGGGATTGATCTTTGCTATGAAGAACAACATTTGCCCCAAAGCTCTGGGACAACCCGCAAATTTCTTCTTCTTCCTCTTTTTCTCTTTTTGGTTTTGCCATGTTAGAAAAAGTAGTTCAAAAGAAGCAGACCCGAATTCTGAACAGTAGCAGCGTGCTAAATCTATGTAAATGTGTTTGGCCTCGCCTTTAATTAATCCCCCAAAATGTTGCAAATCCGTAATCCTATCTTCGCAATCCGATTTGGAAGTATTAAATTTCTGAAACGTCCAGCGAGGTGCGGTGTATCCGGGTTTTTACGGCAGGGTGGGCTTTCTGGAAAAGCGCAACGGCTTCGGTTAGGGATAGCATTTTTGGGCCGTCAGTGTGCAGGCTACTAAGGCTCACCTTGTCTATAGCGTTTCTTTGGAGATTAAAGAAAGATTCTTTACTTCTCTTGTTGTACCCCTTGCGCCCAACATGCGGCCGCTCTGGAGCAGAGCTCTGAGTCGTTGATGAGCTGCTCAGGCCTCTAAGAGAACCGTGGGCCCTTCCGCAGAGGCCAGATCTGAGACCTGGGCACCGAGGTTCCCCAGCAGATGGTAGCCTCCAAGGTGGTGTGCTAAGCTCTGAACAGCCTCAGGGGTTCCTAAGGGCCAGATTCAGAAACTGGGGGGCCCTGCTGCGTTCTGAAGAAGAGGAAGGTGGTCACTCTTGTGTTTAAACCAGCCAGCTCTGTCTGCCTCAGGGGAAGCTAGAGTGCGGGCCACGCTGGCAAGCAGAACCAGCGACAGAGGGCAACTGGGTTTCAGCCTTTCAGGTGCCTATGGTGGCCCACACCCCCACTCACCTAATCTCTGCTTGCCCCCCGCAGGGCTCTCCTTACGACCACACTCCCGGCATGGCGGGTTCCTTGGGATATCACCCTTACGCGGCACCTCTGGGCTCCTATCCATATGGGGACCCCGCGTACCGGAAGAACGCCACTCGGGACGCCACAGCTACTCTCAAGGCCTGGCTCAACGAGCACCGCAAGAACCCGTACCCCACCAAGGGCGAGAAGATCATGTTGGCCATCATCACCAAGATGACCCTCACGCAGGTGTCCACCTGGTTCGCCAACGCGCGCCGGCGCCTCAAGAAAGAGAACAAGATGACGTGGACGCCGCGGAACCGCAGCGAGGACGAGGAGGAGGAGGAGAACATCGATCTGGAGAAGAACGACGAGGACGAGCCACAGAAACCCGAGGACAAGGGCGACCTCGAGGGCCCCGAGGCAGGTTGGTAGAGGCGGGGAAAGGGTGTGTTGAGCGGGACTCGAGGCAAAGGGGGCCTAGAGGGGGCGCGCACGGGTCTCTGCCTCTGCTGGCAGGAACCCGGGTCCGGCCGCGTGGCCTCCACGCTGACAGCCTGGGTTTCACCCACAGGAGGAGCAGAGCAGAAGGCGGCTTCGGGCTTCGAACGGCTGCAGGGTCCGCTCAGTCCCGCCGGCAAGGAGACGGAAGGCAGCCTCAGCGACTCGGATTTTAAGGAGTCGCCCTCCGAAGGCCGCCACGATGAGCTGTCCAGGCCCCCGCGCGCAGGCGAGCCCTCCCCGGCTGGGCCCGCAAATGCGCGTCTGGCGGAGGACGCGGGTCCTCATTACCCCGCAAGTGCGCCGGCGCCGGGCCCGCACCCGTCAGCTGGAGAGCTGCCCCCCGGCTCGGGCGGATCTTCGGTCATCCACTCGCCACCGCCACCTCCGCCACCGCCTCCGGCCGTGCTAGCCAAGCCCAAACTGTGGTCTCTGGCAGAGATAGCCACATCCTCGGACAAGGTCAAGGACGGGGGCGGAGGGAGCGAGGGCTCTCCGTGCCCACCGTGCCCCGGGCCCATGGGCGGGCAAACCCTTGGAGGCAGCCGCGCGTCTCCTGCCCCGGCGCCCGCACGCTCACCCTCGGCGCAGTGTCCCTTTCCGGGCGGGACGGTATTGTCCCGGCCTCTCTACTACACGGCGCCCTTCTATCCCGGCTACACGAACTATGGCTCCTTCGGACATCTTCACGGCCACCCAGGGCCAGGCCCAGGGCCTACAGGGGGTCCTGGCTCTCATTTCAATGGATTAAACCAGACGGTGTTGAATCGTGCGGACGTTTTGGCTAAAGACCCGAAAATGTTGCGGAGCCAGTCTCAGCTAGACCTGTGCAAAGACTCCCCCTATGAACTGAAGAAAGGTATGTCCGACATTTAACTCTGGTGCGGTATCGCCGGACTTTCCTAATTTATTAAAACCATGGCCTTGGCAGTTATTTTTCCATCACCAAGAGAAAGAGAAAGAAAGAAAGAAAGAAAGAAAGAAAGAAAGAAAGAAAGAAAAAAAAAACCCTACCCCTCTTATTCAGAAGTTTATAGTTTATGGAGATGCGTGGCATAAAAATGTGTACAATCTCCACCCTCGAAAAAATTGTTTTAGCCGACTGAAAAGAAAAGAAAAACCTTAAGAGGATTTGTATTAAATCTTATTCTGTATATTTAATGTAGCATTTTGTATTTAAATTGATAATTCAGTATCTTTGAAGTAAATTATGAAATCAAGACACCTGTACAGGCATTTAATGTTTTTGTAATATAAATATATACATTTGTGTTCCCCAAAACTGTTTCATAGTTTAAGAATACAAGTTTAATTTAATTTTTTACACCTATTGATTTTCCTGGGTATGAGCTAAAGTATTATTGCAGAAAGGAAACAGGTTATACGCTTAGATTTAAAAAGTAAGAGAAACTGCAGTGGTCTTTGTAAAATGCAGAATATTTAATTAAAGGAGATTTTAACATAATCAGAGCCACTCATTACTTCTCAGATGCCTCAATAAATTGTCAATTGCCTTGGTCAAAAGCTGCAACTGTAACTTTTTTCAAAGTGGGACTGAAAGGTGCAGTCACAGATTGTGTTTGTGTGTGTGTGTGTGTGTGTGTGTGTGTGTGTGTGTGTAGACTAATTAGGCCACAAACGGGGGCGGTGGGGGGAGGCAGTCTGGGACCGAGGATTTGGATCATCTTTGCGGTGTGCTCAAGGGGGAGATTGGACCCTGGAGGAGCTAGAAGAGACCCAAGTGTGTTCCAGAAGGGAGAAAAAATGACAAACCAAGGCAGAGTTGCACAGCACCCGAGAGCCATCGCTTAACCTAATTACTTCCAATCAGTGTCGTGTTTTATGCAAAGCAATCAGCTGGTGAACTTTGCTAATGAGTTCGATTTTATGCCGGATTTAGCCCTTATTACTATTTCAAAGGTGCTGTTAGCTAATGCGGGCAAGGAGCGTTAGGGGATGCCAAGTGGAAAGGCTTCCCCAAGTCACCATCTCCTCTACCCCTTCAAAACTGGGCATTGATCTCTTCTTTGGATTTGATTAAATCAGTGACTGCTCCATCCGCGACCGTGAGGGTGGCCTGCGGCCTTGTGTTACGGAGGCGCAGCCTCCCAGCAGGGACCGCAAACCCGCAACGCGACGGTTCCCCCCTTTCACAGGTAGGTGTCACACTTGTCCTGAATTTTGAGCCTGTATTTTGCAGAGTCGGAGATCTGAGAGTGGGCAGAAGGGGGTGGGAGGTGGAGGAAGCATCACAGTCACTAGGGGCAGTGAATGGAGTCCCCAAAGGGAGTCGGAGGCCCCTCCCCCACGGGCCCCGTTTTGGATAAGTGGCTTCAAAAGCTCCAGGCCATTTGCGTAGATAAAGAGGCCATTGTGGACTTGATGAGGCTTGTCGTCGCTTTAGCACTTTTCCCAGCTCAGATTGCTACAAAAGTGTTTTTGAGGGTTTATTCTCTCTCTCTCTCTCTCTCTCTCTCTCTCTCTCTCTCTCTCTCTCTCTCTCTCTCTCTCTCTCTCTCTGTCTCTCTCTCTCTCTCTCGTTTTAGTCTGCTTTATTTCAGCTCGGTGCAAACGTGGGATTCATCTCGATACCAAGGGACAGTACCCAGCGTCACCACCCACCAACCCACCCCTGGGTTCAGGCTTAGCCCTCCTCCCGTCTCCATTTTGCACCTGAGATATGGAGTCGCCAACCCTTTTACTTCATGGGAAATTTTCTGTGGTAATAGGGGGAGGTGTGGTACAGGGGGGAAAAAGCCCAGTGAGGGGAATTAATTTGACTGACTGTAGGGACAGAACTGTTTGCACACAACGGCGACATAATTAGGCCAAAGCAGAACGTACATGTTTCCATTTCTCTTCCATTACCTTTGCCCTACTCGGGTTTTAAAGCACACCCCAAATTTACCCCGCTCCTGATGCTTTTATTTGTTTTTTTTTTTTTTTAAACCTGCAACAGGATTCATTTCGAATTGAAACAAGTCTGAAAGCTGTGTTAGCCAGAGGCTTTAAGGAGCAGTGTTGTTAAAAAAAAATCCGAGTTTAACTTAGAAAATTCTCACAGGGAAAATGGTTCTAAAGCTGGTAGTGTGAACGATTCAACATACATGAAAGGATCGTATTTTATTTTGTCCCTTTAATTATAAATGAATTTTTTTTTAGACAATTGCATTCCAGAGATGACTTGCCCTGCCCCCTTTCCCTTCACGCCCCCTCTCCCCAGCCTAGTTCACAATCGGCTCCCCCTACCCCCGTGTTTATGCAGCCCCGGGAGTCGTCTTCTTTTCTGAAAAGTCTGAAGAATAGGCAGTCCGGTTTTCTTAAGGGAAAGTTTAGAGACCGCATCAACGCGGCGGGGTTTTGGACGCACTGGTCCTAAACTCTGCCGAACGATTTTTAAAAAGAAAATTACAGGCCTCCTTGTGTTCCTGGGAATATGCAAATGACGTGGCTGGGCATCCCGGGTCTGCGGGCGAGGGCTGGGGCTCCAGCCGCGTGCCCGCCGGGCTGCCTGGGAACGAGGGCCGCGCCTTCCGCACAGCGCGCGCCCTTTCCCCGCATCCAGGGGCTGCAGGCTCGGGGCTAGGCAACGCAAGCATGGGGCCTGGGCAGCTGTTGCCCTAAGTCTGTCCCCTGCCTGCATCTCTCCTGAGCTTGGCGTCTGCAGTCTGCGTGCGGGTTTTCTTTGCGTACTTTAACTGCTGCTCACACTCCCACGGAAGTCCGAGGTTTTCTTTCTTGCACAACTAGGTTTCGGTGGTCAGTGGTTTTTCTGGTTTCTAGAGATTTTCTAATTTGGAGATAGCCGGCCGGATAGGTAGAAAATAACACCTACGTTTAATCCCAGAAGTCCTTGTGTCCCATGTCCCTAAACCTCCATTTTGACTCGTCTCAGGCGGTCTAGGAGGCGATGTATCTTGGATGCATGAACACGGCGTGCGTCTTGACAGTGCTGGGGTCGGGGTTTGTTCGAAGGCTTGGGACGAAAATGTCTAGGAACGAAAAATGCGAGACGCAGAGTCTAAAATATCTCTAAAATACCTCGAAGCTGAGTTGTGCTGGCCTCAACCACCTGCGCCTGACTAGACCAGTTTTGGGGAGACCCCTTCAGGAACCCTAGCTTGGCATTTAAGGACTAAAAGGGGCCAGGAGCCGAATTCCAGCGGGTCGTGGAACTTCTCCCTGGGAACCTCTTCAGTCAATTTCATGGGGCTGGATTCCATCCTTAACCCTTTGTCAAATCAGTTGAAGGGATTTATAGTCAAAGAAGAAATAATCTGGTGGTGTCTCTAGGTAATGCCAGGGGGCTCCTGTATAGTCCCAGATGTCGGGTACTAGGACCTAGAAAAAGTGGTTCCCCAGCTCGGGTGAGGAGTCTCTGCGAGGACTTTTACATTGTAAACACCTTTGGACCACTCATTGCCGGTTACTACCTAAATCTTGGGGCCTAAAAGATTGGGGCGGTCTTGCGTGTAGCTTGGGTCTAAACCAAGTCTCCCAGCTCACCTGTCCCCCACAAGTAGCCGGTTGCCTGGAGAAAGCTAGGAGCGGGTCACTTCAAATCACCCAAAGTGAAAGGAACAGAAATGAACTTTCAAGAGGAGCCCCGGGGCCTTGCAGGTTAGGAAGGGCGCCGCCTACTGGTCCCGGGAGCCACGGGGTTCGCAGAGAGAAGGAGCTGAGCCAAAACCGGTCAGGCCCCTAGTCACCAGCCTGCCTTGGCTTTGCAATTCAGCTGGGTGACCTCAAACTGCTTCCGCTAGCCAAGGTGCCTAGACCCTGGACTCCATGGCCTAGTTAGCACTGGGAAGTTGGGTAGCAGGCCTTGACTAAATCAGTTTTTAACTCTACTCCTATTTAACTCGCTCTTTCAAAAGCCAGGCAGCAGCCAACAGTTAAGAAGTGTGGGCACCCAAGAAGCCTTCGGGTCAGGGGCTTAACTAACCTGCAGATGGGCTTAGCATCTTAGTGATACGCGTCGTTTCAGGTGTACCCCTTTTCTGCTTCTTTACACGATCGCGCACCAGGAATCCCACAACGTCTTGTTTAATTTGTGGTTTGTCATTCGGCAGGAGCCTACCAGACCACTAACGCCGGTTTGGCCCGCGCAGGGACATTACAAAATAAGGGAACTTGGCTTTGCTTCGAACGCTCTCATTTCAACAGTGCCTTTAATGGGACCGGCGTGGCAAAGCTTGCAGAACTCAAGGCAGCGGCCGCAGAAGTGCCACGGGGTGAACTAGGAGAGCAGGGCGTTCCCTCGGACTGGCTCAGAGCGTCTCTTGCCTCTCAGCCATCAAAGGCGGAAAGCTGACCCAAAGGGGACCTTGCCATCCTCTCTTGTCACTAGTCAATGCTTTGGCACGGCCCCTAGGCCCACCCTGCACGTCTACCTCTGTGACCAGGTTAGACACGCTCTCCTTTTCGTTTCGCTATAAATACAAACCTGGGCCATTGACAGTGGGCAGAGCAAGATTGTGGCCTAACAAGAGAACTCCCCTGGGGCAGGCCTACAACTCTGCCCAGCCTGCCCCACAGAGATGTCCCGAGTTTTTAGCCTCTCTTGGGATGCAGACCCCCACCCTGAGTTCTCTAAGCCAGCTCGCCCCGGCAGCGCTGATTTCTGACGCCAGAACGAGCCCAGTGCGCCCAGACGTCACTTTCCCAGTGAAATCTGCTTTTATTTGCTCCGAGCAAACCCCAGGCTCTCAGCGCTCCCGCCTGATGGATGCAGATGTAAATGTGCACTTATTTAATTGGATCAGGCCCCAAGATAAAAGAGATAAACGGCTCCCCGTTTGCTAACTTATTTTCCGAGGCATGCAGCGCCGCGTGGAGGGGAAGCTAATGAAGGAGCGATGGTCTCTCAGCTCTGCAACTCTTCGCGGAAAGGCCTGTGCCACCTCGTCGCCCTCCTTTACACAGGCCCTCCAAACCTGCCGGGGGTTCCCCTGGGACCCTCTGTGCGGCCTGGCTTTCTTGCAAATTCGGGTCCACACCATTCCCCACCTCGGCTTGTCCCCCTTTGCTTGCTTTCTCATCCAACCCCTGTACTAAGCGCCTTTAGGTAGACCCCCCACCCCCAGGGCACCTCTTCCACCGCAGGTGAAGGGTGCCGAGAGAAAGATGCCAGGCTGTGGATGCGGGTTAAGGGGGGAGCGGACGGCCTTTCTGGTCTTCAGAGTCAGGAGGGAGAACCTCAACACGAAAGAACCCAAAGAACCCCGTTTTCTGTTCCCCACAAGGCCTTCTTTTGGAGCCTGGGGTTGCTTTCAGACTCGTCTGGAATCCCCGGATTAACTCTTCCTCTTCCCAAATACTGTACACACTTCACCGACACAATTCTATCTGTGGGACTCCGGGACCAGATAACTCTTCGGAAGGGAAGGGCTGTCTGACGCCCTTTCTCCTTGAGACAACCGTTTAGATCTTTAGAGCCAGGGGATCCTCGCGTGCCTTACGGTTGCTTCTAAATTTGGGGTTCCGTTTTCCTGGAAAAAGTTTCTCCTCTGTTCAAATACATGGTTGTTGATGAAACAGTCTAAAGATGGTGTGGGTAAAGGAGAGCAGAGGGAGCCCTTGAGTGGAGACTCTCTCCCAGTAGATCCAGCTCCTAGAAACTGGACTGGAATGGACTGGACTGGGGAGCTGGACTTCTTCGAGGGGCTGGGCAGCACCGATGTCGCTGCTACGCTGGGTCCCAACGAGCTGATGGATGGGCTTGTCATGAAAGCTGTGTGCGCGGAGCATTTACCTCGCTAAACTGAAATTACTGTCTTTTCAGGGGCTAATTTGTGTAACTCCCATGGAGGGGCCTGGAGGGGGTTTGATGAGGCATAAAATGATGATTAATGAATTTATTGGCCGCTGCTCATCAAACAAGGGCTCAGAGCTTGCGTACACACCCGGATCCTGGCGGCGACGCTCAACTCAGCTGGGATTCAGCTTCGGGGCTCCAGTGCCTACAGGGGTTTCCCCTACGCGGCCAGCTTTGGATGCTTTGCTTCTCTTGAACCCAAGATGCGTCCTGTGGGCGGTCCCGGACCCCAGATTCAGAAGTGGGCCTGGAATCCGGGGGGTTCTGGAAGTGGAGAGCAGGTTCTAGCTGCCCACCATCGCCCCCTGCAGGCAGTATGCTCAAGCCCGGGGCAGGGCTGGGGCTGATGCGGGAAGAAGCTTCTGGGACTCCCAGGTGACTGTGAAGCCTGAGATGGCTTTGGAGCTGTGAGTGCGAACTTTACTCCGCATGTGTCATAGCTACTGGGTGGGCAGAGGTGGCATAGCGTTGTCTTCCTAAGTGCTCTTGGACAGTTTCAATAACCAGTCTGAACCTGATGTCCTCACCGGTGAAAATGGACTGAAATACCTCACTCCCACCACCAGGAGGGAGGGATAGGATGCGTGACACGCGGCACCCTTCCATGTAGCTATTAGGGAGTGCTCACACTAGTTCCGGTCTGGGATGAAGGCAGAAGAGGGATGCCAAGGCACGCTCCTGCCAGCGTGGCTGCTCCTCCTTGACTTTCCTCTCCATTTCCCTTGGAAGCTGGAGCTTGAAGAGAAACTGTGGGGAGCCTAGAAAGGCAGTCATACTCAGTGATCTGCTGGGCTAACCTAGGGAAACCGACAGGAGCTGCTTCTGTCTCTTTCACTGCACCCCCCTCCGCCTCCCCACCGGCGGGGGGGGGGACTTCAGAAATTCCTTACACCTTTGGTCAAGCAACCCTTCATCTGGAGACACCTGTCTTTTGGAAAACAGTTGCTAGAATCTTTGGGCTACTCCCTTTGGTCTCAATTAAGACTCTGTGGCCTCTAAGGCTTCTAAGTTTACCTTGGATTCTTTTCTCAGGATTTAACACAATCACCACCTTCCCCTGTAACTATTCACACAGTTGGTCCCAGACTTCCAAAGAAGCAAATCCACCCTTGCTTCCAAGATAGCCACCTTATTGGAAGAGAAGGCAGGAAAAAACCTTGGCATTGAGCTCTCCAGGGTGTTCTTACAGTGGTCTTCTTGTTAGTGCAGATCTACATCAACCCTTCTGTCCTTCATGTGTCGACCGTCTAGCATGGACTAATGCTGCTGCGCGAGCAAAACCTCCTTGGGCCAGACTCAACAAGTAAGCCGGGAAGACACCACGGCGTGTCTGTGTGATGAGGGTTATAGGGCAAATGAAGAGGGTAAGGGGTGGGTTCTTTTAGTTGAGGCATTCCAGAGAACTCCCCTAGGATATGATCATGTGAGAGACCCCCACCCCCACCCCATCCTTCTGGAAGATGCTAGGGAGTCCGTCAAGCAGCAATTTCGGGGAAGGAAGCACAAGGAATAGAAAATGTAAACTTTCTGAGGTGGGGGAAGATTTCAGGGGACAAGGCCAGGGTTCAGGTCAAGGGCAATTTACACAGGGCCATTTTAGGTCCCATGAGATCTTTATTGTTTATGATGGAAGACAGGTGATGTGGAGGGTCTTGGGTGTCTAACTTATATTTATAAGCATATGGGGGTAGTGCAAGCAGGAACAAGTTAGGAGACCAGTATAGAGAATCCTGAGGGAGGAATACGCCTCGGACAAGTGTGGTAGCTAGGGTCAGGGAGAAAACACAGTCTGCTTTCAGATAGAAGGAAACCAGATATTCTTTGATATGACCCCCAAGCCAGTGGCTCTCATGGATGTGTTGGGGCACCAGTGTCAGGATGTTCAGTGTCCATGGATGATTCCAAAGTGGACACTTCCTCTCCTAAAGCCACAGATAATGCCATACTGTGGTCAGTACTCCCCCTTTGTTCACCATCCCCCTCCCCCTCCCCCCAGCTCCAGGAGAGAATCTGAACTTTGGGAAAAGAGAATGACATGTCCTAGCTCCTGAGCCCAAATCCAGGTCTCCTAACTCCTCTTGCCTTGCCCAAGCTAAGTTCTTCAGGATATCTGTATTTTAACAGAGAACTCTCGGAAACAAAATGCCTTAACAGAGAGGAATGAATTCATAATGCCGGAATCTCAGACACTGTGACAGGCTGTCAAGGGAGATATTTTTAGGCTGGGCCTGGAAACATCTTAGCCTTCCTCAAATGCTGCTGGTAGAGGGCGGGCTGCTTCCTCAACACTTCGTGTGTGAAGTACAGATGAGGGAAAGTCAGAATGCACCATCTCTCTCAGAGACTCGACAACAAGGAGGGACAGAGGCTGTTTCCCTGCCAAGTCGTTGTCTGCCCTGGGTAATTGCTATCTGACAGGATATGCTCACTTCTCCAGTCTGAAGTGACTTCTGTCTGCCTATAGCTTTCTCCCACAGCAGAAGGCAAGAATTAATATTCCTTTCTCCATCTTCTTACAGAACGAATCCCGACAAACAAAGGTTTGAGCTGGGGCAGGCTGTGAGTCACCAGTCTTTTGGGCATTTGTTTTACGTATCTTACTTTGACATCTCAGCTTTATGTGTGTGTGTGTGTGTGTATTTGTCAGCTTGGGGATTTGTCTTATTCTGTAAATTTTCAATCCTTTGTCCCCACGGGAACCAGTAGGCCCTTAGGATCAATGTCTCAACATCTTTCAGGCAGATTCAGGCATCTCTTGGCTCTAGATTCTAAATACCTTCATGGTTCCAAAATGTTCCAAACACCTCAACTAACAGGGTTTGATATCAGACTCATTCCCCCACTTTTTTCAAAGACTTTCCTTTCTGTTTTTAGATCCAAACCACAAAAGATTTTGTTGTTGCGATTTGTTTTGTTTGCCTTGTATTTTTGTATTGAATAAATCTAGACCCTGTGGGGATGGGAGGCTCTTCCCAAATACTCACGTGTGTGGCAACAGATACTGGCAGCTGAGGACCAATTTATGGATCCCACGGGTTGACTCACAGCAGCTCAGAGAAAAGGGCTCATTTGAATAACTCCCACCTCTCTGCTCCCATAAAGAGTGGCAGATAATTCATAAGCTTGCTTCATTTTGGCGGGTAGAGTTACTTTTCCTATATACACTCTTCTTTTCTGTCGAGGGATGTATTTTACTTCATGGTTTACAGAAACAGAGTCCACCATGGAGGGGAAGGCAGGACACCAGGAGCTTGACATGGCTTGATCACATCCAGGAAGGTCAGGAAGCGGAGCAAGAAGGAGGCGGATGCTCCACCCACCCTCTAGTCCCTATTAATTCGTTCTTTCTCATCCCCTTTTGTTTAGTTTGGCAAAGGTACAGTTAGCAGGGCCATCTGAGAAGGTTCAGTGGGGTTCAAGGATAGCTTTGATTGGCTCGAATCTCCTCAAAGCCAACTCCAGTTCCACCGTTTTAGATCACGACTGCTCACGGCTGGGATTGGTGTAGTGTACTTCACTGCTTCAGGTTGTGTTCCATGTACCAACTCCGAGGGCATTGTTTCTATGGCTACTGTGATAGATGCACATGGCAGTGGCAGAAAGGGATGCAGATGAACTTGCTCCCTCCCTGCCAGTGTCTTTCAGGGTCCCTGGAAGTTCCTATTTCTTCTGCTTTGAATGTTGTCCTTGAAGTTACAGAGGTATCTTTTGGGAATACACGAAATCATCTTATGATATGTGGACAAGCTCCACACAAGCTTTCGTTGTTGATCTTGTATGTATGTGTGTATACTTATATGTGTGTGAATGTGTTTGTGTGTGTGTGTGTGTGTGTGTGTGTGTGTGTGTGTGTCTGTATATGCCATCTGTTTTCTTGTTGAGTGTGTGTATGTGTATGTTCATTTGGGTGTTTTTGTATACATCTATGTGTGCGTTCATGTGTGTATGTGTGTGTGTGTTTATATGCAGTGCCCAGGGCTTTTCAGATTCTAGGCAAGTGCCCTATCACTGAGTTTCCTTTCTCTTCTTTTTCAGCTTGAGATAAGGCTGTCTCTGTCACTCAGGCTGACCTGGAACTCTTGGGTTCAAGAGATCCTCCTGCCTCAACCTCCTGAAGAGCTGCCACTGTAGCAGCCCACCAGGCAAAGTGTCATCTCAATTTAAGAAAGAGTGCCAGCTTCTTTGACAGATGTGGAAACTGAGGACCCAAGGCATGAAACTTCTGATTAACATCTCACAATCAGAGGGCATCAGAGCCAGGACAGCTTTCTGTCCTCCTGACCTGATCTGATGCCTCCCTTTCTTGTCAGAACTCTGAGAGTTTTTCTTCATTTTCTTTTTCTCCTTTCCTTCTCTCCTTCCATTCTCCCCCCTTTTTTTCTTTCTTCTCTCTCTCTCTCTCTCTCTCTCTCTCTCTCTCTCTCTCTCTCTCTCTCTCTCTCTCTCTTCTCTCTCTCTCTCTCTCCACGTCTGTTTGGTTCATACCACTCTGTGCACCACTTGCATTCTTATTCCCATAAGCAGAAGGGGCTTTGGATCCCCTGGAACTGGAGTTACGGTTGTGAGCCACCATGTGAGAGCAGCAAGTTGGATCTAGGTCCTCTGGAAGCGCAACCATTGTACTTAACCACTGAGCCATCTTTTCAGCCCCATGGGTGTACTTTCTTAATGATACCCTGCACTCCAAACCTCTTCCATAATGAGCTTCTGGGGCTCCAGAACTGGATAGAAGGACATTGATGGTCTATCAGGAGGCCATTGAGCCCCTCCTATTCTTTTGGTCTGTGATGTCACTTCATTTTGTTGTCTGGAACCATGTTTTAGAGGTGAAAGGCCTTGGCCTACTTTGCCTTTTACAGCAGAGGGTTATAGGTAGGGTAGAAGCTACATCTTCATCTCCAAGGGAAAAAAAGTATGGACTAGAGGGGTCAGTGGTTCTGAGGACCCCAGGATGGACCCAAATGGATGGCTGTCATCTCCTTCCAAGAGGGTTTGCCTGCAAACATTCTTGTCCTCTGATACTTACCTCTCACAAGCAGGGCTTCCTCCTCTCTGCCACCACACAGGAGTGATGCAGGGACCTTTATTAGTGTTCCTAAGTAAACATTGGCACTGGGTTCCAAACTCGACATCACTTAAGTCAATGAGTTCATCCTGTTCCCCTTTCATTTTTTCCTCCCTGCATGGATGACTGGGTTCCATTCCCCAGCCTGTAGGAAATCCATGCGTTCCAGTGGTGTTCCTACCAAGACTGATTAAGCAGGCAGAACCTTCTTGCTCTAAGCCATACACT
The DNA here is from genome assembly GCF_963924665.1 of Micromys minutus. Taxonomy (NCBI): domain Eukaryota; kingdom Metazoa; phylum Chordata; class Mammalia; order Rodentia; family Muridae; genus Micromys; species Micromys minutus. The sequence continues at coordinate 16,803,883 of NC_137959.1, forward strand.
CAACACCCAAATATCCATCTTTAGCTTGAACAACCATATGCAAATCCAAGATGTTCCCAACATAAGCCACCCTCCCTAATTCCAGCTTATTCTCCATCTTCATCCAACCTCCAGCAGACATGGAGATCTTTCTTCCTTTCCTTGGACAGTCTTCAAGCTGACTCTCAAGTTCTCTGCATCCTCTTAAGGTACCTGTGTCACTGTCCTTCCCTCTATATTTTATCTAGTCTGATCCTTGGTTCCTGGCACAGACTCAACCATCTTTCTTGCTGTGGTCTCCAAGTGGCCACTGCAGCACCAGGGCAGGGCCCATAGCTTGTCTCCCTGGGCACCTAGCACAGATAGATGGAAATAAAGTCAATTCTGCAGATGTCAGGCCAGTGTGTTTAAAGAATGTGGTCCTGAACTCAGAATGAACTCAGGAGTCAGACTAACATGTCTTCAAGTCCTGGCAGCTGCCCACTGTTGTTTGAAACACACTAGAAGGCAAAATGACCAAAGGTGGAGAGAGAAAGGCCCAGACCCAGGACTTGTAAGATGGGAAGAGACACAAAGCCTTTTGGCCCGCCTGGTTTTCTTTTCCATGTGAACCACTCCTTCACCAGCTGTGGGGCAAAGTCCTCTGCCTCTCTGGACACAGGTATATTCATTAGTAACAGAAAAGTTGGCTGGGATCATGACTACCCAACTGGGATGGCTTTTTAGGGTGACAAATGGCTGAGACTATCCTTCTGTCATTTGCTACTTGGAGTCTGTTTTTTTTTTTTTTTTTTTTTTTTTTTGCTGACCTACCATGTTTAAGATTTCTTGAGTTTAAAGAAAAAAAAAATGAGAAATGTGCTTTAAGAAATACTCCTTAGAACATTATTTCATTACTTAAGCTGCCTGCTGACTCATCTGTCCCTTGGTAACCGAGTCTTTCTTTACCAATAACTTTAATTACATCAATCACTCATGCCCCCAAACAGCTGAATAATGAAAACTCCCAGAGGTGACAGCCTGGGCTCCTGTCACACAAGCAAGGACTTGTGGCTGCAGAACTGCTTCTTCTTTCCCTTTCGAACAGCACTCAGAACTTCAAACGGATGCATAGGCTTAGATTTTTACGATTTACTACCTGTCCGTCTAGTTCCCTATGTGTCTGTCATTAACCATCTTCAGAGTGTGAGGAAATGACTATCTATAGCTTCTTGAATCCTGTCAAATCTTTTCATTTTCTCACGTTTCTCAGTAATGAGTCCCAAGTCTGCCCCGAGGGTTAAACACACTGTACACAAGAGTTCCAACACCCATTCTTTTACTGAAAGCTGCTAATTGCACCATTCAAGAGTAAAGATATTACCTAAACAATTATCTTGTTAGGAGTAACAATAGCTACCTTATTAAGCACTTCATATGTGCCAATTATTACAGCAAAAGATGTCAGCGGGACCTCAGCAAACCCTGTTGCTGGTATCATCCCCATTTTACAGATGAAGAAATGAAGGCTCCAGTGAAGGGTTCATTTGAAAGGTGCCAAGCAGGGGGAAGAGTCCGGAAATATTTCGCTGTTATTTTTGGCATGGAGACAGATCCAGGAAAGAGTGGCAGGCCCCTTTAAGGATAGGCTGGCTATGTTCTTGGCTCTCAGCCTGAAAGAGTATAGAATAAGGAACTTACTAAGCTTAAAATCTTGCCTGCCTCTGAAAGCAAGCAGTGATTAGCAGTGAGAGGAGGGATGTGTGCAAGGCTGAGAACCTTACAGAGCCCTGCTCCAAAGTGCGAGCTTTTTCTCCATCTCCTCAAAGCTCTGGTCCTTCCACCCCACACTATGGGCCTAGCCTCAACCAATCTCTGTCAGCAGGCCATCCATACATTTCCTACCGCCTTATTAGTCAGGAGGCAGAGGAGTCATAGTAGGACACAGAGCACCAAAGTGACAGAAACCAGCTTTAAAGGCTGAGGCAGTCCCTGCTCATTCGAAGTCCTTTATTCATTTGACCACATGCTTGACATAGGACCAAGTCTCCAGGCTTCTCCTGGTACCTTGTGTTGAAACTGTGTTTCTTAAACACTCATATTTCCCCCAGGCCGGCTCTTCGGCCCCAGACTGTAGGCTGAAATAAATACCTGTTTCCATCAGGTCTTTTGCTACAGCCACAAGGAAAGAAACCAATACAACCTTCGGTGCTCCTACATTCAGTTTCCCCATAGAACGAGACACAGTCACAGTGTTCAATAATCTTTAATTTTCAAAGACAGGCTCTTGGTGTTGAGGGCCAGGCTAGCCTAGGAACTCATGATCCTCCTGCCTCAGCCTCCTGAGTGCTGAAAGTATAGATGCTTCCCACCCCACTTCCGGAGGGGACATTAGAGTCAACGTGCTTTTCACTGACTCACAGGGCTGCAGTGAGGTTCAAGGTGAACTTCAGAGGCATTTTCATAGGCCTTACAAGCGGAGGGCCTAGAACTTACCTGAGAGAACTTGCAAGGAGCTCCCACTTGGCCCCCCAGGGCTTTAGTCCCTCACAGAAGTCTCCTTGTTCCCTCTTTCCTAAGGGGCTCCTCATTTTGTTTGTGGGGTGACGGTCCCAGAGAATAAATCCCTCATATCACAACTAGTTATGAGGATTGCAGGCCCCTCGGCGAAAGGTTCACTCTGACAGTTCCTGTAGCTCAGTGGCTGTGAGACCCATTCTGGACAGCTCCTTGTGAGGAGAAGCCTTCTGTGTCTCCACACCTCAGGCTGTTAAAATGGGAAAGAGAGCAGCCGTGCTGAGCTGGACGAGGAGGTTTCTCTTTTTCCCATGTTGGTATAATTTCCCTGCCTCAAACATTTAATGGCCCTCCACAGCCCCGGGAGATGGTTTTCTGATAGGCACATAATGAATGAAGTACCATTGGTCCTATTGAAAGGAGACGTGGAACGCACAGACTGCTGCTACTCTGGCTTTTTTTGGGCAGCCTCTAAAACATGTCTACAGAATAATACCTAGAAAACCACCAGACCTTTTTCTTTTTGTTTATTTGTACCCACCAGGTGGATACATGACATTTTATTTGTTTGGTTTTCTTAAAGACAAAACACAAAACAAAACCACCACCAACACAACAAAACAGATTCCATCTTAGATCCTGAATTTCTGCCTGGATTTGATCCATATACTTTGGATGCTCTTAATTCAATTTCTGGTCCAGGGTGAGACAAGTGATTGAGGCAGAGCCAACACTCCTTTCTCTGAGTACAGAGACCGGCCCCGGGGAAATCCAGGGCTACAATACTGTTATTAAAATGGGAGCACTGTAGAAGCTTTCATCCCTTTCATCCCACTGTACCCCACTGACCTTGAATTCTGGGACTGGTTGAGAATGAAGTTCCAATGGAAGAGAACACAACTGGACCTGGAAGGAGACCAGGTCTTAGAGGCTTCAAGTCTCTGCAGTAAGATTTGCCTGCCTGAAGTCTGCCGGGGCTACCACTGAACTTTTGGTTGAGGGAGTCAGTATTTCTGTTCATTTATGTAGCCCCAGTTTCGAGTCCCAGTGAGAAGAGATCTCCTCCAGACCCAGGATGCTGTGGTCATCAGAGAGACATGTCCAGGACATTCCCAGGCATTCTGGTTGTCCTCCCAGGTGGCACTGAGAGACTAAAACATTGCACCCTTTACCCCCACGCTGTTCCTGACACCTAGAACTCCATACAGAAGATGTAGGATCAAGGTCTCTGCTAACCTTCAGTGGGAGAAGCAAACACTCGTTTGAAGCCATTGAGACACTGGGTCATTTGTTACAGCATCAAACCTAATCCTGTCCTTAGTGACACCCTCAAAGTTCTGATTTTCCGCTTTCCTCCTCCTGCCTCTTTTCTTTGGAATCTTTCTCTTCCTTATCTCCTCCCCCTTCCCTACCTCTCCTCCCCTCCCCCTGCTCCCTTGCTTCCTTGCTCTGCCCATTACAATTACTTCTTAACTTCTTTCTTTCGACAGATCATTAAAAGTCTTCTCTGATTGCTCATGCCCTGCCTTCCCAGCAATATCCAGGCCGACGTTGGCAGGAGCTAGCCAGCCTGCCCCGGCAAAGTTGTACCCTTGGCATCCTCGCTGGTACCAATCAATTACAGTTGTCAGTCATTCATTCTCGCCAGCACTCGTCCCAGCAGGTCGACTTCCCAATCATATTACTAGACTCACAGAGTTCCAAGTTCGGGAATAAAATCCTCTTCGGAAATTCCTACTCGTTATCTCATAAAAACCCTCAGGATTCTGAAGTTTGGGGTGTGGTATTCACGGCACATTGTTCTTCTAAGACAAAAACACCAGTAATAGAAATAGAAAGAACCTCAGCTTTAGCTGTTAATGAGCCAATTCTGGACCGGAGGAGCTCCCAAAACCAGTGGTCTCCATGTTCCCGGGCCTCTTGCTGCAACTAAGAGCCTGGCCCACAGTTCTGACAAAGACTAAGTTCTTTTGAAAACAAACAAACAAACAAACAAACAAATAAATAAAAATAAATCATCAATGAAGTCCGATTGTGTCATGAGCATTCTATAGGACATTTGTAAGTATTGGGGGGGGGGGGGTCTCAAAGCACATCCTCTGAGGACATGACAGGAGCTGCAGGGACCGTCACCATCACATACCTTCTGAATTCAGCTTCAGCTAATTGCTACCATATAGGAATATGAACATAACGTTGCCAGCCCCGTCCTCCTATTCGAATCCCTAAGGGGAACTTAGAATCTCTATACATTTCCAATTATATCACAAGCTCCCTAAAGCACCATGAGGTTCCAGGTTAGTTGTTATGGTTTGGATACTGATGTACCCCTCCCTCAGAGCCTGACATATTAAAGACTGGTCCCTGGCTAGTGGTTCTGTTAGGGGGGTTGTAGAAACTGTGGGGGAACCTGCTTGAAAGGACACTGCAAGCAGGTCTTTGGGCCCTCCTCCCCGTTCCTGTGCACTCTGTCTTCAGTACATGGTGGTGGAGAGCCTCACATATTTATTAGTCTCATGGCCTCACTGCTATGACATTCTGTCAAACACACAGGGACCTACGGTCACCAAGGACCAAAACAAGTCTTTCTTCACTCCAGCTGTTTCTGTAAGGTATTTCATCCTGGTGATAAGCAGGGCGTTACAGAAGCTTTGCCTTCTCATGAGCCATCATTCACCTGGATTTGGTGGGTCTTGGCTAAGAACATGGCTCTGATTGGGTTTAGTTTCTAGGAACAGAGTGAGGTGACCCTGAGTGTCACTATTGGTTGATTCCCACGCCATGCTTCGATTTCAAGGTGGGGCTTGTTCATTCTTCAGCTGAGGTGAGAACCCCATCCTTCATTCCCTGGAAAGAGGCAACAGACAGAGCAAGTGCTGTGGCCATGATAGGAGTCAACATGTTTGGGAACATCAAAGACAGTTCAATAGCCTTAGCATAAGGAGATTAACATTTACAAAGGGTTGCCCTTCAGCCTGTTCCTGGGAATTGGCAGATATAGCCAGAAGGGACAGTTAACATCACTCATCTGCCTTGGGGTTCTGGCATTTTCTATTAGATCCTCTCTCTCTCCCTCTCTCTCTCTCTCTCTCTCTCTCTCTCTCTCTCTCTCTCTCTCTCTCTCTCTCTCTCTCTCTCACCACATAGTCCAGGCTGACTTGGAAATGGTAGTCCTCCCCCGTCAGCTTTCTAAGTGCTAGAATTCCAGGCACACTCCTCCATGCTCAGGCCTCAAATTACATTTCTGGTTCAGGAGATAAGACCAAGAGCCCTGTACACACAGAGGGACAATGTGTACTGGGCACAACAGCATGGGCCGACGTGCCTGGGGAGGAGGCTGTCCTCCTCTGCACGTGGCTCTGCTACTCAGAGTAGGGAAGGAGGAAGAGAGGGTACCCAGTTTCCTGTACCCACAGTCAGCACCCTTCTACACTGGCCTATCAGCAAGGCAGCACAGAGGAGAGGGAAGTATGGGCTTGTCTGCAGCGAGAGGCCAAGAGTTCCTCATCACATGCCAAGTCTCAGCAGCATAGGCAGTGGATAGGGACCAAAATCCCTCCCAGCTGTTGGAAACCGTAGCCTATTCAGAGATAATTGGCAATTAGTTAAACAACTCCAGTTTAGAACAGGCCTCCTCCCCACCCTCCAAAACAGCTGTGTTTAAAAGGGGGCGGGGCTTCTCCTGAATATGAAACCCAATCTTCCAGTCCGTAAAACACAAAGAGTTAAGGAACAGAAAGAAAAAACAAAATGTCCAGATAATGGAATCTCTTTTTAAAAACCCCCTGCTTCCTTCCCTTTGTCTTGTGTGTCACGCAGAGGTCACGACTGCAGACTCTGGGGGTAGACAACCCCAGGTGTGGGCACCTGTTTGGCCACTTGTTAGCTTCAGGAGCTCTCACGGCCCTCTACAGTTTATCTTCCAGCCTACTGCTTGAAATTGGTCCTTGTTCCACAATTCCCTGAGGTCTAACAGCCAAGAACAAAATGATGCCCTAGGCCTCAGTTTTCTGATCTGTAAAATGAGCCCAGTGAACTGCAGTCTCCCTTGCGTGCCTGTTTGTCTCTGGGCTAGGCCTAGGAAGACCCTCCTGCAGTACATTTGGTCCCAAATCCCCTCAGCTAGGACACGAATCTTCTCACCAACACTTAACTCGGACCCTCAAGGTCGGGTCACAATACCACAGGGAAAACCTCCTGGGGATAGTTTTATTTTCTGTTGTCAGGCATCCCCAGTGCCATACAAGAAAGCAGCTCCTTTTTAGTTCAACCTGAACCATGTTTTTTTTTTTTTTTTTTTTTTTTTAATAGAAAGAGTCCTGTGTGGGGATGAGGGAGGGAGGGAGAGATAAGGAGAGATGAAGGTGGTATCTAAGATGGATTCCCAGTTTCTTTTATTGTCTGTAGACCTAATCCTATACCTATTGTGGGACATTGCCTGGGATGGATAACTGCTGCCCCCTGCAGGCAGGGCAGCCAGTAGAGGTGTCCAAACTCTTCTTTTTCTCTGGCAGAATGACTGTTCAAGCAAAGCAGGTGACTGAGCCCCACTTCCCCATTCTCTTCCTACCTTCTGTACCAGCTTTACCCACCCTCTTTCATCTCTCTCTCTCTCTCTCTCTCTCTCTCTCTCTCTCTTATGTTAGAGTTATCAATGGTCATAGCTCAAAGTCATCTTCTTCTCCCTTGCTAGATGGATATCCTTGAACACCGAACTCTTTTGATCTGCAAAGCCCATATAGTCTGGTCTAAAATCTGGGTCTTTCATGCATGTGAATGATCCACTCAAGAGCTGTGAATGAGTGAGTGACCAATAGAAAGAATGAGAGACATGCGTTGTCTGTTTAGTGACTACTGTGTACCAGGCAGGATAACAAGTTCTTTCTAGATCTTAGTTCATGTGTAAAATGATGAGTCGGAATGAGTGGTCCTGTGTGCTTGGGCTCGGGTTCAAGTCTGGTGATGTTTCCTTTCTGGGAGATGGGGACATACCTTACCAGTGCTGAGTCCTGGGCACCTTGAGGATCAATGCAAGTACCAGGTATTGTCTTAGCAAAGTTCACAGGGAACTCAGAGACAATGGTTAAAGCAGGGCATTGTTTAAGTGCTGTCCCAGCTCTTATTGGAACCCTGAGACCTGTAAGCATGTGTCACCCTAGCAGAAAGCTGAGCTGCCAACTGGGTTTCTCCTAAGCACCATGGGAGCACCTGCCTTGTGAGGTTCATTCCATGGGGTAAAGGAGTATCTATCTCCCTATCTGTTCATCCATCCATCCATCCATCCATCCATCCATCCATCCATCCATCCATCTATCTATCTATCTCCGTATCTATCTATCTATCTATCTATCTATCTATCTATCTATCTATCTATCTATCTATCTATTGCCATATCTATCTATCTACCTATCTATCTATCTCCCTATCTATCTATCTATCTATCTATCTATCTATCTATCTATCTATCTCCATATCTATCTATCTACCCATCTATCTTCCTATCTATCTATCTATCTATCTATCTATCTATCTATCTATCATCAACTATCCCCTCCCCCCTCCTAGTTTGCCTTCTATTGTTGTAATACACACCTTGACCAAAAGCTACTTGGGAGGAAAGGGGTTTGCTTTGACTTACATCTTATAGTCCACTAGGAGAAGCTGACTTGGGAACCGGAGTAGTAATCTGGAGGTGGGATCTGAAGTAGAGACCTTGGAGGAATGACCATTACCCACTGGTTCTCTCCATGTGATGATTTGGATGAGACTAGCCCCCAAAGGCTCAGATAATTAAATATTTGGTTCCCAGCTGGTGGAGTTGTTTGGGGGAGGTTGGGAGGTTGTATCTTATTGGCAGAGATGTGCCACTTGGGGTGGTCTTGAGGTTTAATAGACTCAATATTCCCAGCATGCTCTCTGCTTCTTACTTGCCAAGTCAAGGTGTGATTCCCCAGCTGTCACTGTGGCTTTGCTCAGCCATCATGGGCTCTAAATCTGAGGAGCCCTAAACCCAAGTTAAACACTTTTTTTTGTAAGTTACCTTGATCATAGTGTCTTACCATAGCAATAGAAAAGTAACCAAGACACTCCCCATAGCTCACTCAGCCTGCTTTATACAACTCAGCACCACATGTCCAGTGGTGGCGCTGCCCATAGTGGTCTGGGCCCTTCCACATCAATTATTAGTCAAGAAAATGTCCCACCAACTTGCCTATGGAGGTATTGTCTCAGCAGAAGTTTCCATTTTCTAGATACCTCTAGTTTGTATCTAATTCATAGCAAGACTAACCATCACAGTTTATCTGTTTATTTGTTTATTTATTTATTGTATACAAGGAAGCCAGAGGTTGATTCCAGGAGTCTTCGTATATGACAATCCATCCAACACTTTAAGTTAGTCAATCAATCAATCAATCAATCAATCAGTGTGTGTGTGTGTGTGTGTGTGTGTGTGTGTGTGTGTGTACACACCTCCAGCTACACTGCACATGCAGTGGTCTAAGGACAACTTGCAGAAATCGGTTCTCTTCATTCACTATGAGGTTTTCAAGCACCTTCAGTGCTGAGCCATCTTGACTGCTCTGTCCTCCTTCTGCCCCGAGACAAGATCTCTCAATGGGTCTGGAGCTCAAAGGTTGGCTAGTCTGGCTTGCAGTGAGCCTGTTTCATCCCCCCAGCACTGGAATGACAGGTACCCACGTCCAAGCCCAGCTCTTTCCATGGGTGCTGGGGGCTGAACTTGGCTTTCCTTGCTTGTGCAGCAAGCACTTTATCCACTGAGCCCTTCCTTCAGCCATAGTGTCTGGGATTAAACCCAGGAACTCACAAATTCTGGTTCTTAGCAGACTTCTACCACTGAGTCACATGTTCTACCCCAGGCCTCACAATCTACTTTCATCTTGAACATGCTCCCATTTCTCCCTTGTCCTCTCCTGTCTCCCTCACGAAGTAACACGTGCATCACCCAAAGCCCGTTTCACAGAGGAGGACACTGAAGTCACAGTGCAAGGTAGAGGCAATACTTGGGATGACTGGTCCAGATCTTTCTTTATTTCACTGCCCTTTTCAGGGAAAACAAACCAGCAACTACCAGTTTGGTACCCTCAGAGAAGAGGTATGTGGAGACAGGGTGGCAAGTGGCCAGTACAGTGGAGAGGGCTGACTAGACAGGGGTGGGGAGGATCCTGAGAAGTATGGCATAGGGGAAAGTGACAACAGGGAAGGATTCCAAGACCTGGGGACAGATTGTTCAGAGCATCTGAGAACAGAAGGAGCACCCCCAGAGGCCTGGGCCCAGCTTCCTCACCTCCAGCTACTCCTCACCTCCAGTTACTCCTCACCTCCAGCTACTCCTCACCTCCAGTTACTCCTCACTTCCAGCTACTCCTCACCTCCAGCTACTCCACCCAGGACAACTGTTTTCATTTCTCTGACCTCAGTGGGTTTGCCTGTTAGTAGGGACTGAGCTTGTCTGACTCAGTAAGATGGTATTGACTATGACAGAGATTACCACATTGGGGAATACAGCCACTTTGATACATTCATGAGAAGGGAACAGCTTGACTTGTCACACAGTGCACAAGGGACAGAGACTGTCTGTCATGTAGGCCTTTTGCTTTCTTTTCAGCACTGGGGATGGAACCCAGGACACCCACCAGACAGACATAGGCTCCAGCCTTCAGGTTCCTGTCATTTGAACACCTCACTCATAGAAGGTATTCTGGGGACTCCTGACTGAGGGAGACTGTGTTCACAGACCTTGTCACCCACAGTAAACCTCAGCCAAGTTAACCTGTTAACTTGCCTGTTAACCTCAGAGCCTCAGAGGAGACCCAGGAGGAGACACTTTCATGTTGCGTTGCCTCTCCTCCTCAGCACCTAAGCTGAGGGTGGGCTCTGATGAACCCTTGCCTCAAGGAGAAGCAGGATCACAGGCCACAGTTTAGTGCCCTAGGACCCAGCCCATGGCTCCTAGATATTGCTCTTGGATATTCATAGTTGGAGTCTTTGGCCCCATCCTAAGCCTACTGGCCCCAGATCCATGTTTTACCATGGTTCAACAGCATCTCCCTACCTCTGAGGCTGAGAAAAGCCAACCATCTTCGAACCATCAACAAACGCAATAGAAATTAAAGATGGAAGGAGAGAGAGAGAGAGCAAGATGCATAATTTATGGTATGGTGGTGTGTGAGTGACAGACTGTAGCAGGAAGCCTCTGCACTGTATCGATCCCTTCAAAAACCCGAGGAAGGGCCATGCTGGGGGCCAGGGCAGGCTTGGAAGGGCAGGCGGGGGCAAGGCCATTAAGGACATAGTGTGACCAGGCCAGCTGCCCGGGTGGATGGGGGGCTCGGGCAGGTGGGGCATAGACACACGCCTCCGATCGATAACACCATGTCAAAACATAAAATGCATGCTTTGGCTCTTAAGCCAAATGTGCGTAAGATTTTTTAAAAGCATTGATTCAGGACGGATCAATGGAAGTCCTGGCATTTTTTTTTTTTTTTTTTTGCCCTGTGCAAAAAGGGAGTTGATCACACTTTTCAGCAAAGTGCCCTGCAGGGGCGGCAAGGATAAGTGCTCTGTAAGGGGGCACTCCCCTCTGTGTCCAGGTGGAGGTCACTGGCGAAGAGCTGAGGCTCCCTAGTTTATTTATGTCGATAGTCACATACAATGCCTTCAGGGTGCACTTGTGGGCATCCGAGGTCAATGACACTCTGTCCAATTCCTAAGCAAGTCCTGACAGCTCTGTCTTCAAAGTATATTCAGGATGCCACAGTCCCTGTTCCTATCTTAACTATCTCTGTTACCTCCAGGCTGGCTCACTCTTCCTGGCCTGTTGCCTCAGCCGCCTCCAGAGCTCTTGGCCTGGTCTTTAGAACCACCGTTGCATAGCTGGTCTCACACTGACCCTCTGGGGAGCTCTCATCTCACTCTGAGTAATTTGTCCCCCTTGTCTGTCTACACACGCTCAGCCCCCTCCCCTCCCCTTCTCTGCTTGCTTACAGAATGTCTGCTTCATGGTGCTGGCCCCAGATGTTCAGACTGGTAACCAATGCTCCTGTACACTCAGTGGTCAGAGAGCCTTCTCTTCTTCCCATCCTTGTTGTTGTTTAGAGTACGGCTGTGGGTTTGTCATTTACCCTCTGCAGTTTTTCCTGCAGAATGGAGCCCCAACAGGACAGAGACTCATTTGCCTTGTTCACTGACATATTTGCAGAAGTTAGAATAGGGGGCTAAGGAGATAACTCAGTAAAGTGTTTATTTTTCAAAATCAAGGACTTGAATTGAATCCTCCAAAAAACACATTAAAAGGAAGGAAGGAAGGAAGAAAGAAAGTCTGAAGCATGTTAGTTTACACCTGTAATCTCATCTGGGGTGGTACAGATGGGTAGACCCCTGGGGCTTACTTGTCAACCAGGTTAGACTACTTGGCAGCTTGCAAATCAATAGTAAACTCTGGCTCAAAAAACAAACAAGCAAACAAAAAAGTGAACTCTTTTTCCAGAAACAATATTGTTATCTTCTGTTCTAAACACATAGCTACACACACACACACACATGCACACACACACACACACACACACACACACATGCACACACACACACACACACACGCACACACACACACACACACACACACACACACACACTATAATGGAGCTAGGTGTACAGCAGGTGTTTTTTCAAGGATGGAAGAGAGAAATAGAAGAGAGAGAAAGTGAGAGGGATAGAAGAAGGAAGCCACACCCAAGCTGGGTAAGCATCACACAGTGAAGGCTCCCACAGTGCCCTGGCTCTCATACAAAAGGCAAAGCAAGTCTGCAGAGCATCTCTTCTGGGGGTTCTTCCCGGGAGCTTTGAAGCAGACTCCACAGATATGAAGGAAAACTGTTCTTTCTTGAGAGGAGGCATACATCTTTCTGTCTGGGTCTCACAAACCCTCCTCTGCCTTATTCCTGCCCACAGCTGATAGGGTGTGGCCAGGTTGAACCCAGAACATATAGAGGACACAAGTGTAAGGCTAAGACCTTGTCTGACATCCCAGGAGTCCTTGGCTTTTCATCATCACAGTTCTGTGATGTTTGCACTCCTGTGTGTGAGTATGCATGTATGTGTGCAAGTGTAAGTTAGATTGTAGCCTGTTGCTGCTTCTCCCATGGCCTTCTTGTATCACATACTGGGTTTTACTGTCATCTCTCTTAAGCCTTTACCTAGGTAGGATGATCATACACTAAGATAGAGGGAGAGAGAGGGAGAGGGGGAAGGGGAGGAGAAAGAGGAAGGAAAAGGAGGACAGGGAAGAAGAGAGGGAGGAAGAGAGGGAAGGACGGAGGGAGGGAGGGAGGAGAGAGAGAGAGAGAGAGAGAGAGAGAGAGAACAAGCACCTGGTTCTGCTTCCCTCTCCAAACCTCTGCTGACCCCATCCTAGGAAGCAGAGGGTCTAGAATCATCTTATTTAGGCAGAGCTCAAAACGACAATTATTTAATTATTTTTCTAAATACTATTTGTAAGGAGCCAGTCTTATTCCATTTGTTATTCACAGATCTGCTCAGTCCCCATCTGGGCAGGGGAAGCACACTGGGATGGGCAGGCCTGTGATAGGGGAAGGGCACACTCGGAGTTCTGCTCTGTTCACCATCTGGGCAGGGGAAGCACACTGGGATGGGCAGGCCTGTGATAGGGGAAGGGCACACTCGGAGTTCTGCTCTGTTCTCAAACTTTTTTTTTCTCTCCCAATTGCTTCAACGTGTCTCTTTCCTCTTCTCTCTTAAGCCTACCATGTTTCTCTCTCCCCCCCCCCGTTGTTTTAACTTTCTTCTTCTGACTTCCTCTCATTGGCTACAGCCTGGTTCCCAAAGCTGACCCTGTCTGTATCCTTTCTGAGAGTGAGATCAGCATTGCTCATAGCAAGATACCCACTTTCTACACAGTCAGCACCTGAAATCCGGCACCCTAAAGTGTGCCCTAATGATATTCCCTCTCACACCACTTTAGCCCAGGGTGGGGTAAACTGGAATGAAGGGGGGATAGGGAGGAAGCATTTTGTTCTAAGTTCTCAGTGTCTGGGTAGCACCAGTAAACGTCCAGCTTCCTGTGTTGTTCAGAGTCCCAGAGGCTCCTGCTTCTACAGCGACCTGTCTCTATACTAGAATCCACCACATCGCCTTCCCTTCTTCGGTGCTCTGCAAGTCTAGAGAAAGCTCTTGGCTAGCAGAGATGCAGCTAGGCCTAAGGAACCCGGAACAGACTATATCATTAACCTACTACCCTATGCTCAGCCAAAAGATCTTTCCGGCTCAGGCTACCTCATCTGTACCTGGATGAGGAGCAATGGCCCTTTCAAGCGCTTATTCATATGTTAACACATATGAAGCACCGTGGACCATTCAAGATCCATTTGTATGTTCTCTCACATGCCCAGGCTTGGGTTATACCAGCAACCACTGCTGCCACCGCAAGCCAGTCAGGCCAGGAGCTGGACACAAGTCGCATAAAGGTCATTTTAGGTCTTCACGGTAGAGTGGACATCATACGGCCAGGACCCAGACAATGAAGGGTAGAAAGGGAAGCATCGCTCTGGCGGAAGCAGATGTCTGTGGACTCTCAATGTATACACTTGCGTGCCACCTTTGTGAGGTTCTCTGGTCTGGGTCTTCTGCTCCCCAGAGGTCCATTTTAAAAAACAACATGCACATGGTCTTCCTTGCTCAGCTACTGGTTTTCTGTCATCAGTGTGAGTCACACTTGTGTCTATTGGCTTAGATAACAAGATGGGTCCCATAATCCCGAGTTAGGGTGAACTACATTTCCCATAATTCCTTACCGACGGACTGTCTCTTGGGTCCAGCCAATGAGAGGTCCTGGTGAGAAGTTGTGGGCAGAAAGACAAGAAAAACCAGGATTTTCCTGGCTTCGGTTGTTGTGAGTGGTAGGTCTGGGAGAATTTGTGTCTGCCCTGGACCCTCTATCAATCCCAGGTAAGGCAGGTTGTTACCTGCCTTTACCTGCAACATCTATCACTTAACACCACTCTTCCTCCTTGGGTCCCTGCAGTCCCTGGCCTGCCTCACCTTTTCATTTCATTATCAGCTCTTGTAGCAAATTAGTTTGGCTCCCTCCGCTGAGCACATGAGTGTGAGATTCTTTCCCCTGGCTACTGACCCAGGCGAAGCAGGCTCGGCAGACCTGCTCAGTGCCCATCTCTGTGGCCCAGCAGGGGCCGGTACCTGAGTTCAGCATGGCCCCGTCTTCTATTGATTTAAGCAGCCCAAAGGGTCTGGATTCTCATAGCATATCTGATTTTACACAGTAGCAATGGATTTGGATTTTAAGCGGGTATTCCGAGGGTGGATGAACGTCTTGCTTTTTGTGCAAATCTGAGTCAGGCTTTAGCCTGCTGTGTCTGAGGCTTTTTCCCAAGGACGGAGTAGGAGTGAGCAGATGCTGCCAAAGAACAAGTGGGCTTCTCTGGATTATCTTTCTCTGAGAGCTAACCAGCTGACTAAGGCTGCTCATTCCACCTGCTGTGAGATGGACAAGCTAGTGGTTTTTTGTTTCCATCCCCGCTGGTGTGTCTTCCAATAGTTTAGTGTTTTATTTTAAAATTTGAATCAAAGCCAGGACTATAACCCAGCTCTCCAACCTGGGATGCATCTATTCTGGCCTCAGGAGTTGAATTTATTCCAGTAATAGGTTAGAGGCTTGGCCTCCCTTTGGAGGATTATTCTAGGCTAGGCAGTCTGTGGTTTAGAAACTGCTATTGCATGACATCTGTCTATCCAGCAAGCATTTATCAACCATACAGGGTGGCTGGTGATGGGCAGAGTTATCAGTGAAACTTACCAAGACTGTCCTATTCTTATGATAGAAAGAAGCATATAAAAATGCACATCGTGATTTAGGTGTCTGTAAGTGCTGTAGGAAAAGTAGATGCACAGGATAAAGGGCAAGTGGATACTCCTCATTGGCAGTTCTGGGAAGGCTGGTGTGAGAATGGCTTCTAAATTTGCACTTACCTGTTGTAGTTGTGCAGAAAGAATATTCTAGAATGCTCCAGATTGAAAGTTAGCAAGTACCTGGAGAGAGAAGGACTTACAAAAAGAAGGCGAGAAAGTATGAAGCCCAGGTTCAGGAGAATGACAGGTGACAGGGCCTGGTGTGTGCAGCAGAGCCGGGTCATCCGAAGCTTTGTGTAAAAGACATGGGAAGGACCTGAGGTTGGATTCTGAGGGGATGGGAAGTCATTTCCAACCAAGATGGTTCTTTTCCTGTCACTCAGCCATGGCCATTGCTGGAATGAGTTGCTCACAGAGATCAGAAACAGGAAACTTAGTCAGATCTGATCTTCTACCAGGATGATGTCAAAATTGAAGGTGGCTTCTGCCTGCTTCCAGCCACTGTTGGCTGGAGGGTAGTTTAAACCTGTCTAACACAGGAGTGTGGTGGGATGGTTTACAGGGCTCTGGACATCCCATTCCATTATTTCCAGGTTTTGTGCTTCAGGGATGGAGGTAAGGAAAAGAATTTGGTGGCACGTGGCTAGGGATTGGCTAAGCTGAGTTTATCCATTTTGGCTAACTGGTAGACCTAGAACATGTTGCTGACCTTTCCCCAGAGTCTTCCCATCTCTCAAAGAAGCATAAGGACATCCTGCAATTGCTGAGAACATTAAGTAAGATGATGTGTAGGACTTGTTCCTCGGTTTTAGTGAAGTGTATCTTTTCCTATCTCAATAAGGAAAGACTGTCTGAATGCTGGCTCTGGCAGGGAGAGGTGAGAGCTATCTCAGCTTAGTGCCTGATCAAAGCATTGCTGTTAGAATCAGTTTTCTCTACCGTGAACTTTCAGGGTGAGCTCAGAGTCTCAATGAGGCTCCCACTATACCACCATGGAGTTGGACCCTGCTTTTTCTTGGACCTTTCTCTTCTAGACCCCATGTCAAACTGACCACTCCACAAGATGCACCAAGTTTGCCTTAAGCCTCAGAAAAATTTTCTCAGTCCTGAGTTTCGTGTTTAGGCAGAGGGTCATTTGTAGGCCATTGGCCCAGATACACAGATGTTGTATCTATATAGACAAGTAAGACCTTCAGCACCAAGTTGGAAGGAACTGGTCAGAAGAGACTGATGGCTGCCATTGCTTAGAAGATAGTTTCAACCAGCCTAATATGGTTCTCATTCTACATGAATATCAGCTGTCAGGAAACAGTGTGTTCCCAGAATAGTATACTATTACTTCTGGATCACCATTTAAGACAGAGCTCTTCATTTCAGAGACAAAGAGGCTGGATTGGCCGTGCCAGCCAGAGCATTTAGGGTCCTACAACAAACGAGTGTCTGGCTTCTAGTCTTCTCCTCTCCAGTGTTGTCACTACCTGCTTAGTTATTGTCACAGCTACCTATGCTCCTCCATCACAAGGAATCCTCTGCATGGGCCTCTGGCTGACATCTACCTCTGCCTTCTCCAGTTCACTTTCCACAGACAAGCCAGGGGAAGGGGTCTTTAAAGAGATGGAATGATCAACCCCTGTGTGTTACAGCATCCTGGATGCTAGAGGTACAGTATCATATCCTGGCTGCTGGATACTCTAGATGCCTGTTGCTAGAAGGCTGAAATTCTAAATATCTGTCTGCAGTGTGCCTCAGAGATAAAACTTGTGCTTACTAGGTACAAAGCCCCAGGTTCAATCCTCTGCACCCTTGATACCCTCAAAATGATGGTTCCCACATCAGAGTGTGAGAGAGGGGGGAGCAATAAAGAGAGTTGCCTGTTGAGAGTACAAAACTGGTCACAAATCACATGAAAATGCATGCTATCACAGTGGTAGCAATGCTAATTTTAAAAAAAAGTGCTCTCTATTTTGCCTGTAACTGGGTGTCCATGCAATATACATAATCAATCCTTGGGTGGTTTGGAGCATGAAAGTGGTGCTATTAATTGTCACACCTAGCCTGGTGTAGTGACACACACAAAATTCCAGCACTCAAGGGGCTGAGATGTAAGGACACTAAATTCTAGGCCACCAGGGCTGTATAACAAGACTCGGTTTCCTGAGAAAACAAGCAAACAACTCCAAACAACCAAAGTATCAAGATGAAGATAAAAATTAATAAGGGAGCAAAAAGAAACCCATCTGGAGATCAAGTGTGAACAGAGGAAGCGTTAGGCCCTACCTGCCCTACCAGTAAGGCCGATCGGGATCTGTTCTTATTTACCTGTCTTGTCTAACTAACTTAAATCCTTGATTGTTCCCACTTTCTATATTCCAAAAGGTCCAGGCTTAGCTCCATAAATGCTCCAAGTTTCTTCTTACTTTGAGGTCCTTCCTATAACCCAACAGGTGACATTTGTCTATGGATGGGGACAACCAGGGTGCTCCAGCTATAGGTGGGGTCCACTTTCTGGACTCCATAGTTCTTCAGTTTGTTCTCATTCTGGGTCTACAGACTGTTGGGATTCCTTGGAGTCTCAGCTGAAATGTCACATCATCCTGAAAACAGATCTTCCTTTCTCTCGTGTCTGGGGCTGGTCTTTTTCTCATGGTTATTTCTCTCCCATACTTTGGTACAATGGATAGTATCTATTTAACAAAGTGATACTATTCAGTGGTCCACTCTCCCAGTGGGAGACTGGATCAACGTTCTCTGAAGTTGGAGGCTATGCTTTATTATTTTCTTTCCATGATGTACCTCTAGTACCTAACCGAGTGTCTGGGATCTGGCAAACTCTCACTAATGCATAACTAAGGCATACTGATTGACTAAATGGGTGATTGGGTGTATGAGTGTAGATGGATGAATGCGTGGGCAAATGGGTGGATGGTTGGTTACATAAGTAGATGGATGAGTGGATGATGGAGTTGAGACCCAGACTGACTCAAAAGCCATGCTTTTTCCTACCCGCCTATTCTGAGACTGCCAGCCTGGTAGTAAAGTAGATTATATTTGGGCAAGAGCCTCCCAGACTAAGGAGGTCAAAGCCAAGATCAGTGAAGGAAAAAAAAAAAAAAAGATCAGAAGATACTAGAGATCCAGATGTGCAAATTTCCTTCAACAAAGCAGATGTGACCTCAGGAATCCATGCTAGGAGGAACCATCATATCTGATTGCTAGTTTCCATTAAAGGAATTGTAGCAGGTGCAAAAGTGGGAGATTATCCCAAGAATTAAGATATGAAAAGGATGTTAGATCACTAAACTCCAATTAGGGAAATGAAACTGTGCACACTCCCCTCCTGATGCAATATTGGGAGCTTGCATTAGCTCTGGGCTCCAATTCTAATAAAATTAGAGAATAACACCTTAATTGAATTGTGCTTAAAAGGATCATGCTGACAAATGTGATTGTATCTTGCTGGGATGCACACTTTCTCTAGCAATCATTAAATCCAGTGAGGTGTCAGTCCTGGGATCCTGACGGGTTTCTGAGACAATCTGCGAACTGTGCTGAATCTTGGAATCTAATCAATTTCGAACCGCCTCATTAGGGCTGGCTGCTAACAGGGACTTAAAAATCAAAGCGAATGACTGCCCATTATGGCTGACTAGCTAATCATATCGATGCAACATGGCTGGACTCTGTTGGAGCAATTCATTTCCTCTTTAAGAAGCCAACGTTACTTATAATTTAAGGATGAGATTCATACTTCTGATGCAGATAGTTCCAATGTCCAGGATTTTCTGCATCACAGGGCTACCCCACCTAATAGGGGTAAGTAAATCCAGCTCTTTGACACCCCCCAACCCCACCCACTCCCACCCACTCCCTCCCACCTCCCCACCCTAGCATTCCCCTATACTAGGGCATCGAGCCTTCATAGGACTAAGGCCCTCTCCTCTGGTTGATGTTATACAATGTCATCCTCTGCTACATATGCGGCTGGAACCATGGGTTTCTCCATGTGTACTCTTTCTTTGGTGGTTTAGTCTCTGGGAGCTCTGGGGGGGGGTATTTGGTTGGTTGATATTCCTATGACTCAAACAAATCAATAACCTTCCTTAACTCAAAAGATAAACAGGCTGAGAAAAGAAACTAGGAAACTGCCCAAAACCTTCACCATAGTCACAAATAGTATAAAATACATTGGTGTGACTCTAACAAAGTGAAAGATCTGTAAGACAAGAACTTCCAGTCTCTGAAGAAAGAAATAGAAGATCTCAGAAGATGGAAAGATATCCTATGCTCATGGATTGGAAGAATTAACATTGTAAAAATGGCCATCTTACCAAAAGCAATCTACAGATTCAATGCAATCCCCATCAAAATTCCAACACAATTCTTTATAGAGTTAAAAAGAGCAATTCACAAATTCATTTGGAATAACAAAAACCCAGGATATCATAAAACTATTCTCAGCAATAAGAGAAATTCTAGGGGAATCACCATTCTTGACCTCAAGCTGTATTACAGAACAATTGTAACAAAAACTGTATGGCATTGGTACAGAGACAGGCAGGAAGATCAATGGAATAGAACTGAAGACCCAGAAATGAACCCACACACTTATGGTTACTTGACCTTTGACAAAGGAGCTAAAACCACCCAGTGGAGAAAAGACTGCATTGTCAACAAATGGTGCTGGTTTAACTGGCAGTCAGCATGTAGAAGAATGCAAATCGATCCATTCTTATCTCCTTATACAAAGCTCCAGTCCAAGTGTATCAAGGACCTCCACATAAAACCAGATACTCTGAAACTAATAGAAGAGAAAGTGAGGAAGGGCCTAGAACACATGGGCACAGGGGAATATATCCTGAACAAAACACCAATGGCTTATGCTCTAAGATCAAGAATCGACAAATGGGACCTCATAAAATTGCAAAGATTCTGTAAGGCAAACAACATTGTCAATAGGACAAAATGGCAACCAACAGTTTGGGAAAAGATCTTTACCAATCCTACATCCAATAGAGGGCTAATATCCCAATGTATGCAAAGAACTCAAGAAGTTAGACTCCAGAGAATCAAATAATCCTACTAAAAATGGGGAGGGGCAGAGCTAAACAAAGAATTCTCAATTGAGAAATATATAATGGCCAAGAAGCATCTAAAGAAATGTTCAATATCCTTAGACATCAGGGAAATGCAGATCAATACAACCTTGAGATCCCACCTCACATGGGATCAGTCAGCATGGCTAAGATCAAAAACTCAGATGACAGCAAATTCTGGTGAGGATGTGGAGAGAGAGGAACACTCCTTCATTGGTGGGATTTCAAGCTAGTACAACCACTTTGGAAATCAGTCTGGCTGTTCCTCAGAAAATTGAGGACCCAGCTATACCAAAAGATGCCCCAACATATAATAAGGAAACATGCCCCACTATGTTCATAGCAGCGTTATTTATAATAGCCAGAAGCTGGATAGAACCCAGATGTCCTTTAACAGAGAAATGGATACAGAAAATGTGGTACATTTAGACAGTGGAGTACTTTTGCATCCACTGAGAGAACTATTGATCCAGTTGTATATGTAGCTGAAGATACCAGTGTCTGGCATCAATGTGAGAAGTGGCCTTTGGTCCAGGAAGAGCACGTTTTCCCAATGTAGGGAAATGCCAAGGCAATGGGGTGGAGAGGATGATTAGGAGGGAGTGCACCTTTGTGAAGGCAAATGGAGGGGGAAGGGGAATGGGAGCGGGGGTAGGGGAAAGGGATGACATATCAAATGTAAATACAGAGTATCTAATAAAAAGTGAGAAAAAAGAACAATGACTTCATAAAATTCTTAGGCAAATGGAACTAGAAAATATCATCCTGAGTGAGGTAACCCAATCACAAAAGAACACACATGGTATGCACTCACTGATAAGTGAATATTAGCCCAAAATCTCAGAAGACCTAAGATACAATCCACAGATCACATGAAGCTTAAGAAGAAGGAAGACCAAAATGTGGATGCTTCAGTCCTTCTTAGAAGGGGGGCCAAAATACTAGAGAAAGTACACTGACAAAGTGTGGAGCAGAGACTGAAGCAAAGGCCATCCAGAGATGTCTGGGGATACACAGTCACCAAACCCACACAATACTGCACATGCCAAGAAGTGCTTGCTGACAGGTGCCTTATATAGCTGTCTCCTGAGAGACTTTGCCAGAACATGACAAACATAGAGAGGGACATTCACAGCACTGGACTGAGAATGGGGTCTACAATGGAAGAGTTAGAGAAAGAACAAAGTCAAAATTTAACCTTTTCTTTAATATTTATTAGTATATATTAGTTATATTTAGTAATGGCTTTTTCCCTTTCTTGCCCCTCTCTCATCTTGAAGATCACATTTAATCTGTGTGACGTCATTGTTTTCTTCCTTCCTTTCTTCCTTCCTAAGTTAATCTATCCCCCGTTCTCACTCCCTCTCCTCCCTCCCTCCTTCTCTCCTCCCCTCCTCCATCTTTGACACAGTCTGGTAGGTTGTCTTGAATTCTATACATAGCTCAGACAAGCCATAAAATCATGGAGTCTCCCGCCTCAGACTGCTTGGTGCTGGGATTATAAGATGTGTATAGATTTTCTAGTAATAATTGTAATAAGAATTCAAAACTGGTTATTCTTTTATTGATGGTCTAATTGGTTTATTTAAATGTGGAATTCCTGGGGGTACCTAGATATGTACATGTATTTTTTTCATGTGTAGAAATAAGAAAGCAACCTTAGGTGTTATTCCTCAGGAGCTGCCTATTTTACTATCTATCTATCTATCTATCTATCTATCTATCTATCATCTATCTATCTATCATCTATCTATCTATCTATCTACAATTTATCTATCTATCTATCTATCTATCTATCTATCATCTATCTATATACTATCTATCTATCTATCTATCTATCTACCTACCTATCTATCTATCTATCTATCTATCTATCTATCTATCATCTGTCTATCCATCCATCCATCCATCCACCCATCCACCTATTCATCTATCCGTATATCTAAAGACAAAGTCTCTTTATATAACCCTGGCTGTCCTGTAACTCACTCTGTAACCAGGCTGGCCTCACACTCAGAGCCCCTCCTGCTTCTGCCTCTCAAATGCTGGGATAGAAGGCATGCTCCACTATGCCTGGGATACCCACTTTACTTTTTGAAATAAAGTGGGCTTTTTTGTTTGTTTTGTTTTGCTTTTTACCGGGACTTGGAGCTTAGCTTAGGCTGGATGACCAATGAGGATTCCCCTGTCTCTGCCTCTTCAGCACACTCTCATGTGTGGCTAGAGGAGCTGGGGATCGAACTCTGGTTCTTGTGCTTGTCTGGTAAGCACTTTCGATTGGCTCTCTCTGGAGCCTCTAATTGGATTTCATGTTAATATTTTTACTAATAATGAACATCAACGCCATCGCCATTATTATAATACTCAGAAGCTATACTAAAATAAATCATATTAGAAATGTAATACATTTAATCCCCTCAACATCCCTAGAGGCGGTTCTGTGATTATTATGGCAGGCTTTTACAGTTCACCACACATTTCTGAGCTTTGAAGGGACTTCTCCTCCTGCTACTTTGCATCTGGATGAGCCAGTTGCCTAGTTCGCCCATGGGTGGTAAGCAGAAGGTCAGAACATTTAGTGGCTGCGTTCACCTTTGTCATACAGCCTATCAACCATCCACACTGGAGTCAGTGGGTGCTCTGAATATAGCACTCACTGAGCCACAGCTTAGCTCTGAAAGACAGTGTGTTAAATAAAGGCTTGGGGCCCTGGACACTTTAGGAGCTGGGGTCTATTTAGAGGTGCAGTCACGGGGAAGGTTTTCGAATAGCATGGTTGGGTTTTGGTCTCTTCTTACCCTCTGCTTCTCACTGTTCTTTTGTAAGCAGATTCTTTCGCTATTTCCTTACAAAATATTTTTTTGTGTGTTATATGCATGTGTGTTACACGCTATATGTCTTTGCATGTGTGTGAGCATACATATGAACAGTTGTGCTTAAGTGTGTGTGAAGACCAGAGGTTGATGCCAGGTGTCTTTCTTGATCTTCCTCCTTAATTAATGAGAAAAGGCCTCTCACTGCACCTAGAGCTCCCCACTTTGGCTAATCTAGTTAGCCACCTGGCCCCAGGGCATTCCCTGCATCTGCACAGCTCCTGTGCCGAGTCACAGGCTTACTGCCAAGCCTGCAAGACTTTCATGCTAGTCTCTGGATCTGAACTCTGGCCTTCATGATTTCTGAGATACCTATTTGTCCATCCAGCCATCTCCCACCCGCTCTTCAGTGCTTCTGCTGTTTGTTTGTTTCACGGTGAAGGGGGAAAACTCGCTTATTGACACAGAGAGTCCCTTAACTGACCTAACACAGGAAGGTGGCACACACGAGCAATGGATCTGTGCTGTTAGGAACTACTGGGATGCAGAGGGCGTTTGCTGTTTCATCAGAGCCTAGTTTACCCTGGCTAAAGGGAGTCATCATCCCACTTTACAGATGAGGAAGCAGACCCTCAGGTGGCTAAGAAACACACAGGCACTGCCAGTCAGAGTTCATATGGAAGGCATCTTACCTCTGTAGAACTCATGCTGGGCAGTGGTTGCCAAGAACTGCTCCGTGGAGCTTTGGATCAGGTATTTGTCCTGCCATTCAGCCCTGTCTAGGCAGAGATCCATTTTAAATAAGATTTGTTTCTTTTTTTGACACAGTGTTTTGCTTTGTAGACCAGGCTGGTCTCAAACTCACCATCCTTCTGCTTTACCTTCCAGAGTCCTGGGACTGGAGGTATAGCATTACCTTTGGCTTTAGAGGTTCCTTATAAAACCCCAGAACTACTGGCTTCTTGAAGAAGCTCTTCTGATATCCCCTGGGATGTACATTATCAATAGGGTCCTTCACGAGATCTCAGTGTCACCAAGAGAGCTGGCTCTTTGGTGGAGAGATGCCAGGCCAAGTGAGGAGCAGACAGGAGCTACAATTTTTTTTTTGGAATTAAGGTTTATTTGCCCATTGGTAAGGAAGATTGAAGTTATATTCTCTGAAGCAAGGGCTTCATGGAACTTCTGAAGTGTGGGCCATTTTTAATTCCAAGAGCAGTTTTGAGGGTGGGGCTAGCAAGAAGGGAACCAGAGCCCCCAGACCTAGAAGGGAGTGTAGGAGAAAGTTTGCAAAGATTGTATATACTTCAGGAAATGTATACCCTTTGACAGAGGTATCTGAGTCAGTTAAGACAGTAATTGCAGCTCTCGCATGCAAAGAGAGGGCAGGATGGCAGGGCCTGCTATTACCAAGTTCTCTGAGGCACAACACCTTGTTTACTGGAGGGATAGGAACTTCACAGTGATTGTCTGGTGGCTCCAGGGCAAAGCCTACTGCCTCACTCCCTGCTTACTTGTTGGGTCCAAGTCTGGCTATCAATTCTAGAGCTCAATCAGGGGGTACCTTTGCCAGGATGCTCAGGGGAGCAGCTGCTAGGGAGCAGACAGCTGGCTGTGTCTGCCACCAGCCCTAGAGAAGGAGGTGCTGCCCAGGTTGCCTGTTCGGTCAGAGGCACTTGGGGTCCAAGTGTGAAAAATTCATGTGCTGGTGTGAGAGCCACAGTTTACCTGCTGTAGGATCCTGGGCTACCCCTTCTCTTAGTGAATCCCCTGGCTTCCCATTTTAAAATAGAAGGGCCCTACTATTTGGCTTTTCTCTAGTTTCCTATATTTATCCTACTCCTTTACAAAATATACTGTGTGTGTTTCTTGTGGATGGCATGTTTTGACATAAATTAGTCTTAACGTTACTTGAATGTTTAAATGTGTATTGCAAACATCCTAAACAATGGTAGTGTTCTTAAAGAGAAAACACTTAAAGAATGCAAGGCGATTTACTGGCTTTCACGGAGAATAAGAGAGTAATGATAGAGGATGTATAGCATCAAATAAAATGATATCACTTGTCCTGCAGAGCCTGATGAGATCTTGCTGCTGGTGTAGATATCCATTCTCTGTAAAGTAGACCTCTACTCCAAGCTAATACCCCAGATGCTGTTAATTGATGTGAAGTCAAATGAAGAATAGCTGCTAACCTCCCCTAATATATTTCTCTATAATTGCTCTCATTTTTCCCCTTTGCTGTATGCTTCTAAAAATCTTGTTACAGTGTATCTTATTGGCAGACTCAACTCATGTGATTTTTTTTCTCTAGCTGCAAGAGAGGCTGACAAGACAAATGCTTGCCATTTTTTACTTTCTCTATAAGAAAGTGGATGTTAATAAGCTAAGCATAGCATAGTCACAGGATAAGAGTTCATTTACTACTGAATGACAAATAATTGCCAAGTGTCACCTACAATGAGAGGTATAAAACAATCTCAATAATTATACATCAAACTTAAAGATAGTAACATACATTTTTAAAATGTATATGAGTACATTGTAGCTATTTTTAGACACACCAGAAGAGAGCATTGGATCCTATTACAGATGGTTGTAAGCTACCATGTGGTTGTTGGGAACTGAACTCAGGACCTCTGGAAGAGCAGTCAATGCTCTTAACCACTGAGTCATCTCTCCAGCCCAGTAATGCACAAATTTAAAAATAAGAGAATTGCATTGTTCCAACAAAGTGAAGCTGCCACTTTGAAGTATTTCTTGCTGACTGCAGAGTCAGTAGTCTTCTAAGTTCTGAGAACATCCCACAACACATTTCCTACTGGTCCTCATTTGCAGCTAAGTCATCTTTTTATAATGACATGTATGATTTTTCTTCCTTCATAACTCTCAGAGATTACACCTGCATGCTGACAGTAAGAACATTGTACAGAAGATATGTCATTGCACAATATGATAGCTTTTGCTCTATAGTGTTTGCCTTCTGGCCCAGAAGATTCCAAGAGCAGTAATGAGTGTGAGAACTATCATCTCCCAAATACTCCATGACGTAAAGGATTCTCTCAGTGCTCCTCTTCCAGATGAATCCCACCTAGCCTGATGATGTTTCAAATGCTATCTTTCCTTCAGGATTCCATGTACAAGGGGTTGGGTTTCCTGATCTCTTGGGAGTCAGACACATTGTTGTAACTTGCCTGGACAAATGACTATGTAAGTTCTGGGTGGAAGCATTTTAGAGTTTATCCTGATGATCCATGTCCCTTCACTCTGTCACAATGACTAATGACAGAACAGGCCTCTCTCAGCTGCCGGGAATGAGATGTCATGGAGCAGAGCCCCCGCCAATGTGCAATAATATGAAGATAAAATAACCTGATGTCAATACATCTCTTATTTTGAACTCCTGAGATGTTGAGGCTGTTTGTTAGTCAGCATGACCTCATCTGTCCTGATCGATACACTTAGTGAGATAGTGTCTTAGCTTTCTATCACTGTGATAAACACCATGACCAAAACCAACTTGCAGAAGAAACAGATTCATTTCCACATCACAGTCCTTTATCAAAGGAAGTCAGGGACAAAATTCAAGGGAGGAACATGGTGGCAGGAGCTTTAAGCAGAGGTCATGTTTTTTTCCTCATGGCCTGCTCAGCCTTCATTCTTATGGCACCTAGGATCATCAGCCCAGAAGTGACACTGCCAATAGTGAGCTGGGCCCTTGCATCACAGGCTTAACCACACGCTAGTTTCGTGGGACACCTTCTCATGAGAGATTCCCTCATCCAGAATGTTTCTGTCTTATGTCTGGTTGATATTAAATTAACCATCACAGTGAGGGATTATAATCACTGCTGCTTTTTCTCTGTAACAAAGAATTCTAGCACAGAGACTCTGGGTATCTTCTTCAAAGTGGGACAATTACAACCCCTCAGACATACAATTCACAGTCTAGGCCAAGCCCTTCCAAACTCTGTTTCCTAACAATTCCCAGAGCAGGCAGAGTTGTGGCCTCTGAAACCATGAGCCAAGTAAACCTTTATTCTTGAAATTGATTTTGGGTGGGGTATTTTTGCACAACAATAGGGTGGTACTCTAACTACATCAAGAAACATTGTGAAAGTCTTTGAAACAGGCAACAAACAGCTTTGGTAGGTTTCTTGTCTACCCCATTTTTCTAAATTTTCTTATTTTCTGGTGTTTGAGCTATTTTACAACCCCCCCCAGGAAGTCATAGAAGACACAATAATTCAATAGTTCTCATCCATAGCAACATAAATAATTTTGTTTATTAGAATTCAGTTAAATAACTAATTGAATATTAATATATTTGTGAATTCTTTTCCACTATCTTAATTAAGCTGTATATTTGTGTCCTTTGAGTTTTTTTTTTTTTTTTAATATAGCAGACTATTAGTATCTTATTGGGTCCCTCATTAATTAATAGGTTCAACAAAATCTATTTTTATTTTCTTTTGTATTGCTGTACTTTGAACACAAGGCCATGGGCACACTAGGTAAACAATCAACCACTGATCTCTGAACAAACCTTTGACACACATCCATTTTATATTTGTATGTAGATCATGGTTTTATCATTTATATATACTTTAAAATCATTTATTAACTCAGTCTCCAAAGGGAGAAGAAAAGCATGGGCTGTGTCTCATACTCTCCCACCTCGTGAACACCTCACACCTTCTGAGCACAGACATGTTTGATCCTAAGACTGTTCTTGTTCATTCTGTCTCATCACACAGCCAGCCACGTCTTGAGGCAAATGAGAGCATTAACAGGCACACACTGACATATTTTCCACTTGAAACATGATGCGACTTAGATGAATTGAATGACTTACAGATAAGTCTGAGCTCAGTGCTTGATCTCTGGGTCCCTGCATTTCTAGGGCATTTCTTAATTTTTTAAATATTCGTTTATTCTACTTTTCCTATGTGTGTATCTGTGTGCATGTATTTATGAGAAGGCTTTTTCAGAGATCAGAAGGTGTAGGATCTCCTAGAGTTGGAGTTATGGGCTGTTGTGAACTATCCATACTTGGGAACTGACCTTTGGTCCTCTGCAAGAGCCCCAAGCACCCTTTCCCGTGTCTCCAGCCCCCTGTAGGTCATTCTTACATAACACAAATGCATGAAGCTTTCTAGCTAGGACTTTTGTTGAAAAAAAAAAAAGCCTAGTGAAGATTGATGGGTGGTTTTGATTCCTAAAATGCTCTCTGAGCCTTTATTCTTAGATGTCTAGGGAGGCGTAACCCCGGGCAGATTGGGCGACATTGGCTTGCTTTGGGTCAAGCCAAAGCCTGGAAGGAATGGGTCATGCACAGCTGGCATGTTGCTCCCTTAGGGCCATGGGGAGGTCATGGACTGAAAAAGCATGTCACTTATTGCACTTTACCCAGAAAAGGGTAGGGATAAATGATGTGCTAGGTCTCATGGAAGATTTATGGGCTTTGGAGGTAAACATGTGCAGGTTCAAGTCTTGCCTCTGCCATTTATTAAAATATGACTAGGAATATGTAGTTACATCTCCCTAGGCCTCAGTATCTTCATCAGTAGGAGGAATAGAGACACAGGCCAGCTCCTTTTTTCTTCACTAAACCTGGAGCCTGAAGCCGAGAGCAGGTGCCTTTTCTTAGGGTCTATTGTCACATGGTCACTAAAGCCTGGCACATAGGGTGCAGATGCCTTTCACACTTCACCTTCTGCACCTGCTTTTCTATGACAAGACCCCTACCTTCTGCAAGATGGCGGATACTTATTACAGCTGCTGAGCTACAGGCTTTGGCATTTGCTCCCAAAGGGAGAGAGGAAAGTCAGGGAAGGCAGAGAGGTGGAAGAGCTAGCCGTGCTCTGGCTCCTGAGCTGGGGGCTACAGACACTGGACTAGGCTTTCCCAGTAAGGCTGGTGAGGCTGGGATCCCACATCTTATTTTTTCCTATGTCTTCCCAACAATAACCTGCCCTCAGACAAGACCAGGCTCTGCCTCTGGTATTCCAGGTAGCTTTTCTAGGTGGTTACATCACCCTAGGCTCTTGGTTTTGACTCCTGTGGGAATCCTTTGTAAACTTTACCTCTGTTAATGTCCCTGTTGAGGAAAATTGGCTCCTTTGACACCGTTTTAGAAAAACCATAATGTGTGTGGAGCTGAAAGAGGTTCTATTTACAAGTCTGCAGGAAATAGCCCAGGGCAGAGAGGTAATTGCAGGGTGAAGGTTCATAGGGGCTTAGGAGATGGAGGACCTGCCTTGGTGTGGATCTCTAACTGCCCAGCTGGAAGTGGTCCTGAAGCCCCTTTCCAAGCAGATGCAGGTAGACCTCTTTGGGATTGGGTTGGGTAGGCCACAAGGAGTCAAAAGTATTGGAAGAGGTCCTGGGTCAGTAAGGTAAGCACAATGACTGTAGACAAGAAGACGATTCCTTCCTTCTGCTCAGTGTTGCTGTGTTTGCCTGTTTCTGTCCTTTGTTCCTAGATGGGTATTCAGAGGATCACACACCCACTTCCAGAACAATGCTTTTGGTACAGATCCTCTTGGCCTGAGACACTGTGTGTGCTAGCATACACAAACACCACTGTTCCACTGTCTTCTCCCAATCATGCTCTTTTTTACTCTTCCTGGTACCCATCACTTTTGAGCCCTACCCTTCCTCTCTCTACCCCTTCCTCTTCTGCACCACGAAGATAGGAGTTCAATGCGTACGTAGCCCAGGCTAGTCAACAATTCAAGATTCTTCTGCCTCTGTCTCTGCCTCTAGGATGCTGGATTTGTAGGCATGTATCATCCTGCTCAGCTTACTAATGTGTGTGTGTGTGTGTGTGTGTGTGTGTGTGTGTGTGTGTGTAGCTAGGGATGAATGGCAAGGTCATGCAAATGCTCTACTGTTGAGCTACACTTTCAACCCTTACTCTTGTCTTTACTTTTACTTTCTAGCTTCCACAATGCTTGAGGTTTTGAGTTTCTCTCCATTGAATTGCTAGTTCCTAGAACAGTGTTTATATGTCAATGGTCCTCACTCAAGGAATATTTAAGGAACACAAGAGTGAAGGAACAAATAGTAAATAGTTGACCAACTCCAACTTTGTGCTCTCTTTAGTCTCCTCTATCCATACATCCTCCTCCCCAACTGTAGGTGGTCTTCCTTGTGCAGGAGACTTTGACTCCTGAGCTAAGAAAGGCCAGATATCTTTCAGGTGGGGCTCTCACGTGGGAAGGGCATGGGTGTCATCCAGGAATCAGTTGATTCAGATAGTTAGAGCCTAACAGCTGAGGCCCACGATGCTGGATGAGACACCAGAGATCATCCAGGTTACAGATGGGGTTGTGGAGAGGCTCAGAAAGATCTGTTGGTTCCAGGCTCCCAGGACCAATCTCTACTGTGGCCTCCCAGAACAGACAGCAGAGGCACCTGATGCAGTTGCTAAATGCACACATCTTGGGGAAGCTGGCCTCAGTTTGCTGGGCCTTAGATGTGAAGATAAAATACTGAAGATGTGGATTTCTTTAAACTATGTCCTAAGTAAGACATGGCCTCCCTGGACCAGCCTGGGCTCTGTGTCTAGAATTTTCTCAAGTATGACCTATGCAGTTATTGTTACACATCAGGACCTCCTGGTCTCCTGAGTAGTGGTACCCGGGTGCAGCTTGGCCAGACTGAAAAGGCTTTGAACCCCAGGAGACACAGAAGCTCAGCCCTTCTCATTGGTGGAGGGATGCTATGCTCCTGAGAGTGCAGAGCCCGCTACCTCAGCCTGGCCTCAGTATTTTTAGCATGACCCTCCTTCCTTCCCTTCCACAAGCCGCTAGCTAGCCCACTCCTTGCCCAAATAACAGCCACCAAAATAACCCTGCAGTTGACAGAGGGGGACTGGGAGGGTTCCCTCCGTCTATCCCATCAGTCAAGAGCAATCAGAGGCCCTCAAGCTGGGTGTGACTCAAGTGAAGGAGCCTCCTAATTGCACCTTTAGCCATGGAGAGAGAGAGAGAGAGAGAGAGAGAGAGAGAGAGAGAGAGAGAGAGAGAGAGAGAGAGAGAGAGAGAGAGAGAGGGAGGCTGGATTGAGGGATCAAATATGAGAGCTGATGGTTTCAGTGAACCTCTAGGAGTCTGGCCTTCCAACAACAAAACAGGGTTGTTACTAAGACACAAGTTGTTACTAAGAAGCAAGTGCTGTGGGTTGAGGGGCTGTAGATAGGCAATCTCAGTGGAGCACAGCTTGGAGTCACCTCGGGGGCACTGCTGTCCCTGGTTCCTCTGGCTGAAGCAGCACCCCCAAACAGCACCTCTCAGCTGCCTCTGTTTTCTGTAGTCTCCCCTCCCCAATAGAATGCTGCCCTATCCACCCCTCACTGTATCAGGCTCAATCAGCAAATAATTCAATGACAAGGAAGCTGTACTGCCGGGTAAGACTGCAGAACTGGTTCCTTACGTTTCTGCTGAGAAGATATGGGAAGGAGAGGAGAGGGGACGGAAGGGAGGCTCTCCCAGTGCGGACCCCTCAAGCCAAGCCCCCGACCCAGAAAGAGCCTGAGTTTAGAGGCTGTCCTCTCTCCCTGGTGCCAACCCAGGGTTGCAGAGACAACCCCTGTTTTTCTGCAGGAATGGAGGACTCTCTACCTGCTTTGTGTATATGACAACAGACCAGTCTGGTGGCAACCGGAAGGCTGAGACCCATTATTACCTCTGTCACATAAGAGATGAAGCTGAAACTCTGGGATAACAAGCGGCCTGACCCAAGTCCCTCAACCCCGCAGACCAGGGCTGGGAGTAGAACCCTGCAGCTTGCCACAGAAGATCCATCTACTATCTTCATGGGTACCCTATGGTCCAAGGTGGCCACTGAAGTTATCCAGGCTGTGACAGTCCCTCAGCTGGGCTGGACTCCCAGTGCCACATCTCTGAGGTACCCACATCTCTCTTTCCTACTTGGTAGAAGGCTTCCTGTCTGTGTTTCATTTGCATTCAGACTCCACCTACTTCATGTTCATGCTTTAGAGATGGTAATCAGCAGCCCAGAGGTCACGGACCTGAGGTCACCATGGGCAGATGGATCATTTTAACATCTGTTGCTATCTCAGCGCACCTCTCTCTCAGGCTTTATCCTCTCACCTCTCCTAGGCTCAGACACACCCGAGGCCTTTGTAGGTATTCACGTTTCTCAAGGCAGGCAGCTGGCAGTACCCTTAACTCCACTAGGTGCCTATTAAGCACCTTCTATACTTTCTAGACAATGCTGTCACCCAGCCACATGTCAACTTGCCTCCATGGTAGTGCCCTCGGTGTGGGTTTTCAACATGAAAAGACTAAACCAGGTTGGATGCTGGGAGTTTTTGTAAGGAGCAGGAGCGGTTTGCAGTGTTCCTGTGTTACTGTCTTAGAGCACAACTCTGGCAGCCCACCCTCGACTGGTACATATCTCCAGAAGTCAAGAGTTATAGATTCCAGGGCACAAACTTGCCAGTAACTTTCTCAAGCCTTAGTTTCT
Organism: Micromys minutus; assembly: GCF_963924665.1. Lineage (NCBI taxonomy): Eukaryota > Metazoa > Chordata > Mammalia > Rodentia > Muridae > Micromys > Micromys minutus. The sequence goes on from NC_137959.1 coordinate 16,836,656, forward strand.
GGTCATGCCAGCAGAAACAAGTTTTCCTGCTGATCACAGTGATGGAACCCAGGGTCAGCACAGGTCTTTAGTCACATTTCTAGTGCCTGCCTTCTTTCAATGTCTAGTTTGCTTTTCAGTAAAGTTGGCAAGGCCGTGGGCCAGACCACCCTGGTGTTGTCTGAAGTGTGAGTCTCCTTCCCTCCTTTCAGTTTTTAGTTCATTTATTTACTTCCTCGTTTATTTTGTACTCAGACACCACTTACTAAGAGTCCTTTATTTCTTCCCCCAGATAATATAGTACCCTTGATTTTCCTAACTCCCAGCATCCTCTATTTCTCTTCTTTATCATATAACCACCCACCAAAAGCTCCTCGACAACTCGGCCACCGTCTGTCCTCTGGAGAGTGGGTACTGGATCATTTTGCCCTCCTCACTATATCTACCCTTCACCAAGTACCCTGAGGAGGAATTTAAAAAACATTTTTCTGAGGCATAAATGTAGACAAAGAATACACCTTCAAGGTCTTTCCGTCTCTGGCTTTGAGTCTCAGAGACCATGGCTTTTCTGTGTGGGGTTGTAATGCATACCACAGGGCCACCAAGCAGCTCAAGCTTGAATGGGGATGATCTTTGTAGGGCTCTTGTGATATTTTTACTTGGAAGTGGTAGTCATTCCCACTGGTGGAGTCCACAGAAGCTCCCTAAACCTTCCCCACTTCTCATGACCAGCCTTCCATGTGAAAGATCTACTCAAGACTTCAGACATGTGTGTGCGCGCACACACACACACACACACACACACACACACACACACACACACACACACACGATGCTGGGGATTGAACCTAGGGCCTTGTGTATGCTAGATAAGCTCTTTACCCTGGTATATAGTAATGGTATATTACTATATACCATTAGTAAATATTTCAATTCTCACAGATGGCTTGGTCTGGCTTTTGTGTTCTGCTCTGCAGTGTAACATAACCGTAGTGAAAATAACCATAGACAGTATGAGAGGGTCGTAATAAACTTGGCTTTGTGGATACAAATTTCATGTGATTTCTTTTTTTCAGGTCCTCTGTAAGAGTGCTAGTCTTTTACTTTCTATTTATTATTTATCTATCTATCCATTTACTTTTAGTAATTTAAAAATGTAAATCCATCCTTAGCTCACTGATACAAAAAAGAAACAACTGAGAAACAGGACTGGCCTGGAGACTCTGGGGTACTGACCTCTGGAGTCATCTACTTGGGCATCTGGGTTCAAGTTCTGCCTGAACATCAGCAGGCAGTTCCCTTGAACAGGTCAGCTGTGATGGCCTCTTTAGCCTTAGTTTCCCAATCTAGGGAGAAGAGGCCTGGGCCTGTCATTCTCCAGACTCTGAAAGTGTGGGAATCATGGGCACTTTGCTAAGGGAATATATAGGGGACCTCTTGGCCTTCACCTGCCCCCAAACCCATTTCTGTCTCAGCTATGCCTGCTACCCTTGTCCCTTGCTAATAGTTGAGTGGGTTTTGGAGTCTTAGAGAGGCATGGGGACAAAGGGATTTGGGTTGAGCCTCAGGCCCCAGCCATCCTCAACTCCTGTGGGGGCACCTCATCATTCATGCCTGCTCCCTCTTTCCTGCTGCCTTGCTTAACAAAGACAAAGACAGCAGTTGACACTGTAATGCCGAAAATTGCTTGTTTCAGAACATCCCAGTAAACAAGCCCGTCTTTGTTTTAATCCCAGCCTAGCTTACTGTAGTTAATTATAGGAATTTGTGGCTATTTATGTGAACCGAGGACAGGCGAAAACATTCATTTGTCGGCGGTTTAAGTGCTGGGTGGGAATGGGCTCCAAGTGCAGAAAGGACGCAGGTAGCATCTGTCCTGGGGGCTGTGCACGGTGGGGAGGGGCCTGGGTGTGTAATTATCCCTACTGCTCCTGAAGAGAGGGAGGGCTTCTGTGGAAAGTGACACCTAATGACTGTTTTCAGCATGGTGGGTAAAGGGAAAGGCTGGTGTTTAAGGCCATAGCCTAAGATGGAGTCTTGCACCTGCCAGATGAACAGGGTTACTTCTGGGCCTTGGCACTGCCTACCTTGTCCCTGTCCCAGCAGATCTGGGGGAAAGGAAGTGTGACCAAAGTTCCCAGGGGTCTGATACAGTGGGGGCCAGAGGCTAGAATGCCTAGGTGCCGCCTCTTCTCCCTCTCCTCCAGCCCCAGAGGAGCCACGGTTAGCAAGGAATGTTAACAAAGTGGAGACAGTGCTGGCTAAACAGAGGCTCCAAGACAATCCCTGGCCCAAACAAAGCTCCCAGGCCCCCACCCTCATAAGAAAACAAGCCAGGCCTTTGTGCTCACTCAATAATTACAGCTCGCAATTACCCTAGTCAGGGTTGTGCTGGGGCAGCAGGCAGGTTGGGGATGTAGTTGTAAACCCTAACCTCCCTCAGTGGTGTTGGGGGGCATAGTACCTGCCCAGGACCTGGGGCCAGTTCTTTAGGATGCCACTCGCCTGGGAGCCACTAGCCAGAGGGACCCCAAAGGTCTTAGAGGGCCTTCTCATGACTTCCCTGTACTAAATATGCTCTCTGGGACATCTCAGACAAATCCCCGAAGTTCTCTGCACCAGTGGCCTTTTGCTGACATGTACAGGATTGCTGTGTGCTAAGGTCTCCTAGGTGCTTGGTAGTCTCTGAAGCCTGCTGGGTTCTTCCCTCTGCTTCTGGACCCCAAATGCTCTGCCTACTGTTTTCCTGCTCCTTGTGAGTCTTCAAATCAACACCAAAGTTGTATCTAAAACCCTTGTTCTCCCAGTCTTCTTGCTTCAAACCTCCTTTATTTCATTCTGGACCTGTTTCTTGGATGAGAACATGTATGTGCACATGTATGTTATATACCCACCAATGTGATTCTAGCACTCAGTTCTGAATTTAATAGTAACAGTGATTATTGTGGTATTACCTATGCTTACACTTACTGGGTGCTCAAAATTCAATATGCAGATTGCTAAGCTGTTTCCCACATATTTACTTATGCCTTCATCTTAGGAGGTAGATACTGTTTCCTGTCCCTGTTTGATACTTGAGAACTCACTACACAGAGAGCTTGAGTAACTGGTTCAAAGTCACAAAGCATCATGGTAGTGATGTAGTGTGTGTTACTTTTAAGCCCGGTGTAAAAGTTTGTGGGAGTTGCATGGTAAGTTCTGTGTTTTTCTGGGTTCACAATCTGTTCTTGTAGTGTCTTGAGACATCAGCTCTCTGTGGCAATATTCATAACATAGGAATCAGCAAGAACTATAAAGTTACCCCCTTCCCAGAAAGCTGGCTATTAACCACTGACCAGCACAGGACAAGTACGCTCAACCTGCCCTGTCCCATAGCACAAGGCCCTCCATTGTGAATTTTGCATTTCTCCGGTTGTCCTTCACAACCACAATGCCTGGTGTGGAGGAGGTGAGCCTGCGCTCTGTCCACTCAACACTGTGAGGATTTGTGGTATTTTATTCCATTTGATGGTTTTGTCAGAGCCTTGGGATTCACTTATCTTGCTCTCTGACTGAAAATTCTCTTGCTCCGGCTCCCTAAGTGCCGGGATTATGTGTGTGGCACTAAGCTCGGCTGAGAGCAGAAATTTATTCCTTCGCTTCTTCATTATTTGGGACAGTGTGGGATCTGGGGTGAGGCCATTAACTTGGGACATTGTCGAGACAGAACATCAAACCCAACATGGCCCAAGTTTGCTTTGGTGTAGGAGACACCTGCCATGCATGAGGCTGGAGCTCTCTGGTAGCTACATCACCCTGCAGATTAGGGTCCCTTAGGTCTGACTCTACCAATGGCCTCTCACCACTGCCCAGTGGCCAGACAGAACTGAGAACTACAGACAGACCAATTAAAGGCTGACTTCATCTTGGTTTCAAAGATGCCGAGAAAAACCATGGATAATAATGCTAGCAGAAGTCAAAGTTAGCCTTTTACTGAAGGCGCAGCATGGCCGGCCCTAGAAGGGCTAGCTTGGAAAGCTATTTTGGTCTTCTTTGACTGGTGGCTTAGAACAATTTTCTGGGCACCCATGGGCCAGAGGGGCCAGGAGACTCTTGCCACCAGCAGCTGCTTTTTTACACCAGGATAATGATGGCTTCTGGGTGAGAGAGATCAATAGGGGCTAAAAATACATTTCTGTCCCATCTGGACGCGGCTCTGGGCTCTCTCTGACTCAGAGGCCTCTGTGAGTGGTGGGAGTGGAAACCACCGCACAGTCGAGATCATACAGACCACCTCCTGCCTCCTCAGGGTCCAGAGCCCTAAGATCTCACTGGGGAAACCAGCAAGGTACCTACAGGCTGGAGGTGGGATGGAGGTGTCTTAAGATACTTACATCCTCACCTAGCTTTTGGGATCTGGTCCCTCAGCGGTTGGCAGAGTAGAAATGAGGACCATGAGAAAAGGGAGCCAGACTGTGCTCCCCTCGTTGCTCCACGCTTGCCCAGAGTTGGACTGTGTGAATGCGGGTGAGTATGGGAACACGGGAGTCATCGTCGGCCTTCAGAGAGTACAATGTCCTGGCGAACAGATAGTTCCTTACAAAAGCCAGCAAAGCAAACAGCCCCGGTCAGGAGCTTTTCCACCTCCTCACCCAGGACCGTGTTCCCACTCAATACTTCAGGCACCTCCACCAGATCATTGCTATATAGTTCCCTCTCTACATAGGAGCGAAGCGAAGCTCAAAGGCCACACTTCCATGAGCAACCCAAGTCACCGGGAGCTGGACCTGCTTTGGCCACTCAGCTTTCACGTACACGTACACTAACGACCAGAGCTCCACACACTTTCCCGAAGGGCCAGAGGGCAAACACTGAGGTCTGTAGGCTATTGGTCTTACTACAAACACTCCACTCTGCTCCCTATGGAATTATGGCAGCCATGGACCGTGTAAACCGTCAGGCAACGCTGTGTTCCCGTGAAACATTACTGATACAGGAGGCAGAGGGATGAATTTGGCTGCAGCTGACGTCCAAGATCTCTTATTATGAAACCATCTTGAGGAAACAGATTCAGGATTTTAAAAGACTGCCTGATACCTCACTATACAGAGGTTCTGTCAGACAGAAAGAGCAAAGTGTCACACCCACACTTGATATTTTCCAATAATTATATCAGAAAGAAAACAAGAAAGGTCAAAGTAACTTTCATAATATATTTGATCTAACCCCATGTATAAGGATGATTACAATGCTAACAGGTAGTAAATACAGCACAATTCTAACCAGATTTTATTTTTACATTCTGTTTTCTTCTTGAGCCATGCAATATGACACATAGTTGATTATTATTATTATTGTTATTGTTATTATTATTACTATTATGATGATGATGATGATGTTATGTTATGTACTTCATGTGACAGTTTCTGTTTGTCAGGTTTTAGGCTCTCAATAGCTGCATGTGGTCAAGTGGCTGCATTGTTGGATCGTGTGTTACTGGAATAAAGATAAGGTCCCTTGATGGGCACTGGAAGTAGATACACTCACAGGAGCAACAGGAATGGGAGAGCTTTCTGAGTGAGTTAATGGACTAAGGTACTGATAGAAACAAAACCAGTGCACTGTGTATACAGAAAAAGTGCATTAAAAGGAATTGGTTAAGTCCAAAGTCCTGAGAGAGCCAGAGGTTTGGGTCCAGGCTGAGTCCTGACACTAGAATGCATGAGACCTAATGTTTTAGTTCAATTCAGATTCAAGAGAAAAAGCCCCGTGTCCCAGATGGAGAGATCTCAGGAGGAACTTCCTCTTAATCCCAAGCCGGTAGTCTTTCTGTACCATTCAAGGCCTTCACTGGTTCCACGAGGCCTGTCCACATCAAGGAGAGCAATCTGTTTGTCTCGGTGTGAGTGTTCAATGTTGAGCCTGTTCCAGAGCGGAGTTTGACCAAAAGTATAGATGCTTCACAGCCCAGTCAAATTTATATTTCAAAGGCACCATCAAAGGCTCCTGGGAGAAAGAATTCCTCGCCTTGAGACCTCAGTACAGTGACATGCAAACACATATTGCAAGCCCAAACACAGGGGAGAGCAAAGCCTGCAAGCTTGAAGATACAGTAAGTTTTGCAGGGGACTGTTTTGGGCCTGTAAAGCCAGAGGGTGGGGGATGAAGATCCAGGAACAGGGTCAGAATAGGCCCTGAGGTTGCCTGAGTCTCAGGAAGAGCTGGGACTTGATTCTGAGAGCCATGTGACAGCCTGCTGGATGGCGGCTCCTCCATCAGCATAGGATAGAGTCTCCCCAGCAGAGACACCATTCACATAAACACTACAGGACATTGAACCAGGCAAACCTTGTGGCTCTTATGAAAACTCAGTGTGGTCCATAGGTCCAGCTCCAGCATCACCTAGGAAGAGCTGGAAATGTGTCTACTTTGGACCATAACTTAGGCCTTCAAGATTCCTGGAACATTATTAAGGTTTGTGATCCCTGACTTTTTTTCCAGTGGAAACTGAGGGCTGCTCAGTCCCTCCTCCTGCCAACAGCACTTGCTGCCCATTTCATGGCTCCACTGCCCAAAGCACTCAGAAAGCTTCCTGTTGCTGCTAGGAAGGAGGCAAACGGAATGGATATACCAACCCTGTTTCCCCGGTACCTTTGGTATTTTAAAGATTCCCTGGTTGGCTCTCCTAGAGCTGTTTCAGATCTTTGCTTTTCTTTCCCAGGGCAAAAATGGTAATGGCTTCTGCTGCTGGGCTGGCAGGTTGTGCAGTGAGCGATGAATAAATGGAGACCCAGTGGCCGCTGGCTGGACTTCAAAGGGTAGGGGTGGGGGCAGAATGCACCAAGGGATGGGGGTTACATCATGGAGGAGAGGAAGCATGTGATTGGCTTTGGTTCCAGCACGATCCAAGGCTGGCTGCCCAGTGTTCTTTACTTGCTCATTTAAATCTCATCCCGGGATGGTCCTTAGGGCCTCGGTTTGCTTCTGGGCAGGAGAGGGACTTCTCTGGTTGTTTGTGAGGGGTCTCCTCACAGCACAGCTCTCAAAAGAAGACGGTGGTTATGAGCATGGTTAAGCCACACTGCTGTCCACCAGGGCCCTTCTGACTCCTGAGGCACCTGAAGCAATTGTACAGAGTACAGGCTCAGCTCCCACCCAAAGGAGAACACACCATGTTCCCTAGGCTTAGGTCTTCACGTGACCGGGTGCCCTTCTGATGACCTGTAGGGTGGGCTTTTTGATCAGATTGATTTTTTTCAGAGGAGAAAAATGAAGCGTGGGAAAGTTAAGGAATTTGTTTCAAGTTCTGCAATCTGACAGGTTTGGTTTGGCTTTTGTATGTGCTGGGGGTTGAACCCAGGAGTTAGGCAAGAGCCCCACCATGACAGCTATGTTCTCATAACTCTCTGCAGCCTTCATTCTGAGACAGGGCATCCCTAAGCTTTCCAGGTCTGCTTTGAGCTTACGCTGTAGGAAGCCCAGGGTTGGCTGTGAAGTTTCACTCCTCCTGCCTCAGCCTCCTGAGTAGCAGGCATTGAGGACCGGTGCCAACACCCCATCTTCAACATACAGCTGTGAGTATAGGGTTTCCAAGCAGCCCAGTTATAATAGCGTGTTCTTCCTTCTCATGTAATATCTCTTCTCAGTGATTCATGAGGCCTCATTCCATCTTCACAAGTGCCACCCACAAGAAGTTACCTGTATGTAAAGTGCCACTGCAGAAGGTTCACTGAGCTTAGTAGGACCTTTGACTTCAGCACCTCTCTTTCTCATTGCTCAGGGCCAGTAGGACACAATTGCAGAGGCCTTGGAGACCACAGGGTAGTCACTAAAGACTGGGCAGCTCTCATGGTGCCCAAGACACAGGGTAGGGACTACTTACTGTGTGTGAGATTTCCTCATCTCCAAATGTTGAGGAGGAAGAGGTTTTGAAACCATTTGCTAGCAAAACATCTGTAGACTGGCAGCCCCCCTTCCCCCTCTGTACAACCAGGGCTTTTAGGGAAAAACCTCATACAAATGCAGAGAAATGGTATTCTCTGCTTCTGAGTTAGGTTGGGCCTTCATACCCAGGCTAGAAAGTTCTTTCTCCATCCCTTTCCTTCCCCTCTATTTCCCTTTCCTCCTCCCTTCCCCTTCCCTTTCTCTTTTCTTTCATCCTCTTATTTCTTATTCCCCATTTCCCCCTCCTTTCCAAACTCCCCTATTTTTTTTTTCTAGAGAAGATTTCACTCTATAGCTCAAGTTAGTCTGAAATTGGCCATCCTTCTGCTTCAGCGCTGAGACAGCGTGTGCCACCACATCCATCCTAGACAGGACTTTCTACGTCCACACAAGTTCTCTGAGGAACTGTTAACTCTGAGACCATGCCCTCTCCCCCTTCCTGTGTTCTAATCCAGGCCCCATTACTTGTTAAAATATTGAAATATATCTAACCAGTGGTCAGCCAGTCCCTGCCTACAGCCCTCTAATACTTTCCAACCCTAAGGTCCCAGACCTCCTAGGGAGATCCAGATTTCTTGCTATTTAGTTGGAGGAAGTCTGCCCTAGCCAGGACCTTTCAGAATTTGCTCTATAAAGACTGTGGGGGCTGTGGGAAATATCAATAAATATTTGGAACTTTAGCCCTGATGCTATCATTCAAAGAGCCTTTTGGCTCAGCATGTTATTTAAGTGTTAGCTACTTTTGTGTTGCTGTGACCACAGTCATGACCATGGTGAGCCATGCGGGCTCATGAATTGGGGGGGATTTCAGATCCTCATAGAGGGGAAGACATAGCAGATTCACTAAGGTCATGGCATTTGGTGTGGGGAATGGAAGTAGAACAGGAAGCTGAAAACAAGGCAGAAACCAGGGTGGGTATACCCCAAATCACCAAAGCCATGAGTAGCAGTCCACTTCTAATAGTGAGGGGTCTCCCTCCTAAAGGTTCCATGACCTCTCTAAATAGCAATTTTCAAGGCAGGAATCTTCAGGGGACATTTCAGAGTCAAACCATAACCTAAGATCCCAAAACCCCCACCCCCACTTCATGCCTATCACTTCTTCCTCTTTCCAGGACTGGTCTTGGCTCTGCAGACCAATTCAGCCTGTGCTCTCTTCCCTGAGGGTGAGGCTGGCTCTTTGTGGACTGATCCCTTCTCCAGAGCCTTCTGCATCTGATAGGCTTTCTCTTTGGGCTGTCAACAGGGCCCTAAGGCAAGGTGCTCTCTCTTAGGGAAATGGCAGGTGTCTAAGCACACTAGAACTCCTTTCTGAAGACAGGGAGAAAACCCCTGTGCATCCTCAGGAGGGACAGGAAACATTTCAGCTCTGTTTCCCATGACTGAGAGCTGGTCTCCCACATCACCCTTCTCCTGTGTGGAAGATTTTGTTCTCATTTGGATACACTGGGGGGGAAAAGATGCAGATGAGGAAATCTCATTCGGCACCTTTGTACCCTTGGGGCCCATTCCCTGGAGAAGAAAGCTCAGGAAAATCACTTTCGAAGTTGCTCCTGGCCTGGCATGCTGACACAGTCTAAAGAGCCCTAGAGAGGAGACAGTTGTGGCAGGTGACTACCACGGCTTCAGCAGCAGAGCCTGGGGCCATGGAATCTTGAACAGGGAGGGTGCTCCTCGTCTTGCCGATATTTCCTGCTGATCCCTTCTTGCTGGGAGGAGGGTTTCACAGGCAGGATGAGTAACCCTGTCATTTGCTGCTCTCTCTTAAGAGATCAGATATATCACATAGTAGGCCTCCACGTCTACCCTAAGAGCTATGAGAATTACTGCATTTGGCTTCCAGATACAGAAGTGGAAACTGAGACCCAGTGAGGGGAAGGGTTGAGGGGTTGTGTTGTCATAATGATAGAACCAGGGTCTCTGGATTGGGTCCTGGCTGCTTAGCCCTGAGTTATCATGACAGCTTCCTCTCACCATGCACACCTTCTCCAGGTATACTATGGCTTAGCAACAGTGTCTGAGCTGCCAGTATCTCTTGTGCGATGCTTAAGGCAGTAGCTTCCTGGCCAAGGGTATGTGATCTTTGAAGGGCTATGGTGGGCTGAGTTGGACCTTCAGCACAGAGTGTTCTTTCTGTGTGTTTTACTCATGAATAAATTTGTGTGGACATAGTGCATGTTGATATCATGCTCCCCAAGTAGGATAAGTATCCACAAGGCATGCATTTCCTAGGACGTCCAAGGTGCTCTGGGATGCTCTCACAAGACAGTTGATATTATTAGCTGACACCACCTGAGCCTTGAAGACTCTTATGAAAACTTGTTACTTGAAGGGATTCACTTATTGTCTGAAGAACTGTGAAGAGGAGACTTAAAAAAATACACCCATTTTACAGAAAAATAACCCGAGGCCTCAGAGGCCCTAGGTGGCTTTTCTCGGGTCATAAGCAAGATCATACAGAGCCAGCGTTTAGTACTTGGCCCACTGTACTTTGAACTGCTGACTTTTCTCCTTCTTCAGTGATACTTGCTGCCCAAGGCCAGTGGGATGCCGGCCTAGCATTTTCTGATACCTGACCAGTGATCAAAGAGAGCTTCCTGAAATGGGAGAGCTCGTAGCCAGGCCTTGAAATGAGTGATGTGTTGAAGAAAGAAACACAAGGTGCCCAGGTCTTGGTGCTCCAATATAGCACCCTCATTACTTACCTGTGAGTGTCCACAAAGCCCTGAGCAATGGACCTGCTTCTTCTCACCTAGCAGACAGGGAAACAAAGGCAGGCCCCAGCATGGGTGTGGCTTACTCAAGCTTTCTGTCATGCCAGTGGCAAGGCACACATCACCTCACTGTGTTCCTGTCGCCTCTGTTTCCTTCTCAGTGCCTCGTGTCAGTCCTCTGGCCACACAGGTAAGCTCTACAGCTTCAGAGAAGGGACCCGTGCTGGGGACCTAGACCCACTTCCGATGGCAGAAAGATGTTGGCTCGGGTGCTTTCTGAGGAATGCATCTCTGGCCTCTGTACAGGTGGTGGGGCTTCCCCTTTCCCTGCTCCAGCTCTCTCCATGCCTAGGATCCAGCTCCATCAGGAATGGCCTCTTGTTGGCAGAAACCCCTGAGGTTAGTGCCATGGCCCTCCTAAGCCTACCACCCTCAGCTTCTAAGTTCTGAGTTTGCCCACCTTAAACTCCTGGGGAATAAAAACCCTTGACTGTGTTCCTTTAAACTGATCATCAATTTCCCCCTTTATGAAAATTAACACTGGATTGGAAATGTCTTGAAAAATAGATCAAGGTGAGGCAAATGGCTTTTTGAGATCAATGCCAGGCATACACGGGTTTGGGGCAAACTTCATTTCCTTCTGCCTCCAAACCTAGATCTGGGTTGCTGAGGGGTAGCAGGAGCCTAGTAGCAGGTAGTCTTCCTCCTTCTCTGAGCAGGGATGTGCCTGGTGGCTACTGGGGGCTTAGGTGGCCCCTGCCTGCTGTGCTCTCCTCCCCGCTTGCCTCCAGGTATTGCCTCTTAATTTTGTTTGGAAATTTGAAAAGTAAGTAGGAGTGTGGGCTGATTATGGACTTGATTTAAAGGTTTGATTTAGGTTTCCCTCTGTTCTTATATCAAAGATAACGCGGAAGTGAAACTATCATGCTCAGGTAATGAGATTTTATATTAAAAAGAATAAATTAAGCTCATAAAACTGTAGGTAGAAGGGGCAAGGAGGGGCCGCTCCCTTCACGGAGGGTGCCTATACATTTATGTAACAAGTACCTATCATGATTAGGAGGCCAGGTTTGCTCCTGGACTTTGAAGTTGAAAGTAGCCTGTCCAGGTCTGTTTTAGAGTGTGTCTCCATGGGGTTTTGGGATGAGAGTCCAGGATCTCAGGGGACAGAAATGACAATGCAACCTCTCTCTTTACTGCTAAACTGTGTGACCGGGGACAAGTGATACCACTTCTCCGATCCCTCCTTTGCCTGGCCTCTCAAATGTAGGAAGTGTCATTATACCAGACTTATTATTTTCCTATTTATCGTCATCCACAGCCCTGCAGTGGCCGAATGATGTTTGTGTGTGAAGAATACGCAGTGGGTACTCCACAATGCTAGCCACAGTGACAATTTGAGGAGCTGTGGTCTTAGTAGCCAAACGGGGATTGTTGCTACTCAGCTAGCAGAGTGGATAAAGAAAACCCGCGCCTGCCTGTCAATCACTGCTAATTCCTGCCAGGCCCGGGAAGCACTTGTCCATATGCTTCAAGACGGCCTGAATTCCACGTAGGACACTAGGCACGGACGGAGGCTGTGAAGACAGCCATCCCAGCCTTCCCTCTGCCCATCTCCACTCGCCCCTCCTTTCCTGTGAGCAATAACACAAAATACAAAGAACAGGAATCAAATAAAGACCCCCGAAACCGAGCCGTCTGTGGTCATTTTAAAACAGATCCTGTTTGAAAAGCTGGGTGACATTTTCCTTTAACGCCTGATTTTTTTTTAATGCCGGCTGCATTTTTTAAGCACCGGGCCGGCTTGTAACTCGCCGAAGCAGTACAGTAGCTGCGCCGACTGTACCATTTGATCATTAATTTATCACAGTTCTAGCAGTTTGTCTGACAGGTGATAGTACTTTCATCTAATGAGCCTAAGCCCGGGCGGGGGCTCTGCAGCCTGGGCTGGCTGGCCTGCAGGCTAAGGGCCATGCTCCCTCTGGCTGTGGGCCTGTTTCATTCCAGAACCTTGAAGGCCCAGAAATCAGCGGCTCAAAGGAGGGTCCTGCCACAGCAAATGAAGCTCGAAATACGTCCGATGGGTTCACAGCAAGCGGAAGTTCTGGGTGGGGACTCCAACCTGGAAGGTGAGGCGTCAGCTGTAGTCAGGGCAAGTTGGCTAATGGTAATGAACAAGTCCCTGGAAGTTTCCACTGGCTGAATGGGATTTTTTCATACAAACAGCCTGCGAGGTGGGGCTGGGGGAGGGAATAAGGTTGAAACTTTCTGGGGGGCCCAGTCATGGAAGTACTGTCACACACAGGTCGGGAAGATGCCGTGTAAGTCATGGCAAGAATAATCTCATGTTACTTTCATGGCCAGGGCCGATTCAAATGGGCAAAGAAGTATGCGTTTACCATACTCCCCTCCCCCGACAGGAGATTCAGATATCTGTCTGCAGTCCTGGTATCCGTTCCCCTATGAGTTGTGCTGATACGGGACTTCTGACTACCCTGCTTGTCTTAGTCACTTGTCAAAGACCCCTTCCTCCACATTCTGTCCCTGCCCTCTCACAGTCAGCCAGTACCACCCTGTCACGTGCCCTCCTATGCTGCCTTCCTGGGCGGTGAGCCTCAGTGGTCCTTGTGCCTCAAAGTCATTTTCTTGGTTTCCAAGGCCCCATTAGATGCCTGGACTCAGTGGTCATAGATATGCAGGTTCTAGACAGAAACTGGGACACGGGAATCCTCCCTTTCCTCTTTTGAGGTGTTTCCTGGCATATCTGTCACACAAAGAGAGAGACAAGCTACTCCAAGAAATATTTGAGATTTGTGCAGATCACTCCAAGGCCATGGGATAGCCCAAGAGATCCTGTGATCCATCAGCCTGATGCCCACTCTTTGGTTTGGTTGTCTTGGTTGTCTAGAAAGAAAGAGCCCTGAGCGTCTGCTTGCTGTAGGATGATCCAGTCCTTCTCTACACTTCTCCTGCTTGGTCTGTTCACTCCGGGAGTGGGGAGAATTGGAGCAACATTAAGATCCCAACCTGCTGTAAACACTTGCTCACACTGCCCCCCCAGTTCTGCACTGTTCTGGAGACTCTCCTGGGGCTCTCTGGATACCCATTATGACCTGGGACTGACCCAACCATATCCAAATCTCTAGGGATAGGGCTGGAGTATGGGGCCCTGTAAAAGGTTCTCTGGGTGACTTGAGTGTGCACCTGGGGATAGACACCTCTGACCTCCATGACCTGGCTTCTGCCCAGGTCTCTGTTCTCACGCCTTGAATTTGTCTTCTTCATTCCTAATGTTTTTCCATCCTTCTTACAATCTTCCCCAAGGTGCCATCCCCCGTCTCTGTCATTCGCACTTGCCCCCTCTGCATAAAATTCTATCTTTTCTCAAATGGCTGTCAGGATCCCTTTCTCTTGCCATTCAGCCCCAGCTCTCAAGGAGATGCTTCTGTGGCCCTGCACAGCACATAGCATTGCCTCTTTTCCTGTCCCCTCTTGCTGTTGTGACACAGTGTGTGTTTCCTCCTCCTGGCATACATCCCATGCGGGCAGACCATGTGCTGCCTGAGCTCATTCCTCTACTCACCTCTTTGAATGCCTTGCATCCTGCTCAGCAAACAATTATTGAGTGAATCTGTGCAAAAAACCTAATATTTATGGAACGTTATTTTTCAGAGGTTTTGTACCCCTGTGGATTATTTTCAGTTTATTCTGGGGGAAGAAAAGGTATGTCTCTTTCAAAGGACTCATAAGAGTAGATTTTCCTTGAACAGGTAATTGCCTGCCTGGATTGTGGAACTTTGGAATAACAAATTTAGCCCTGTGCTTCCTGGGATCCAGAGCAGGAAGGGTAAGATTAGCCACAGCAGCTATGTTGGGTTGTGCGGCCAGTGTTTCTGCGTCTTCCTCCTCCTTCCCTGTGGTCTTTGATTTTTCCATGTCTATTTTCATAGCCTCTGATTACAAGCTGACTCGAGTCCTTTTTGGAAGCAGGCAGAATATAAATAGCCAGGGACACAAACAACTGATTGGGGTGTGTAATGCCTATTTTACAGACATGCAATACAAGTTCATGGCAGGTGGGGTGGCTTGTCTGAGGTCACTCAGCTGGGCAAGGACCCAGGTCTCTTGAATTCCAGGCCACTTCATCCTGCTCCGAATTACAGTGGAAGAGCCAAACCCTGTGTTTTGCCTTGCTTCTGACATAATGTTTGGGATCCGACATTATTAATACTTCCCTAAGGAAACATAAACCCAGAGGAATGAAGTACCGTCCCTGGGTGGTTCACCGGGTTAGGAACCTGGGCATGGAGTGGTGTTTTCAGTACTCAAGTCGCCCAGACTTGGCTGAGAAACCCTTAGTATTATTGGCCAGAAAGTATTATTTTTACCTTAGTAGTGAGTGTGCTTGTGTACTTTGGAATGACTCTAAGGCAGTAGTTCTCAGCCTATGGGACCTTTAGGGTCAAACTACTGTTTCACAGGGGTCCTCTAAGATCATTGGAAAACATAGATGTTTACATTGCAAATCACAACAGCAGCAAAGTTATATTTATGAAATAGTAACAAAATAATTTTATGGCTGAGGGGTCTCCACAACATGAGGAGCTGTATTAAATGGTGAAAGTCCTAGGAAGGTCAAGTACCACTGTTCTCAGGGATGAGCCACTGGCTGCTGCATCTGAGTAGCTGGAAGAGAACATAGAGAGATGGAGACGCTCACCTGGATGGCACCCCTAATTGCTTCATATAGAAACTGTCAGTTGATTGGTAGAGGGAGAAAAGAGGGGGCAGGTCATACCAATTTTAGTTCACTAGGCCCACATCCGGTCCGAACAATGCACATCCTAGCACACAGGAATCCAATCTTCCTATGCTGGGGAGTCATAGAATCATCCTGACAAGGAAGCAGAGGTGTTGGAATCAGGATGTAAGTGTCAATAATGCAGAAGTGACATAACTGGTTTATTGAGCATCACCATGGCTAGACCTGTCCTCTACATCTTCTTACTCAGTCTTGTCTTCTTCCCCATTCAACATTAAACTGAGACTCGCAGAGCTCCCCATCACACTCAGAAGTTCTGGGGCAGCAGGAATGGCTTGCTGCGTGCTGGGAGTGTTCCAGAATGTTCCACATGCAACTCATTTCTCTCCGAGATCAGTCATCAACCCTATTTGCAGAGAGGAAGACTGTAAGAGTGAAGAAGTAAAGAAACCTTTGCAAGCCACTCAAATCTCTACCAGTATTGGAGCCAGAATCTAGAGGCCAGAGAATGGTTGCCACGGCATCTCACTATGGTTTAACAAACAACCACTCCCCATTTCTACTCTGGCTTACTTAGTCCACAACTTCATCAACCTTCACTTTTTGTCCCCTATGGACAGTGCTGCCCCTCTTGAATTCTTGGGGATACACTCTCTCGATGGTGATTTAATAGACAATGGAGAATTTCCAATTTATTGATATGAGTGTGAAAGAGACTCTGCTGTGCCAAGCTGGCTATGCTTAGAGGCCCTCATATTTGTTCTGTGACAAATTCCTGAGTCACTATTACCATGAGAGAGTGGTGCCCCACCCTGTCATGGTGGTACCCACAAGTGGCCCAGGGATGCAAGAAATTCAACCCAGGACAGACTGACCTGGATAAACTGGGCCTGGCTCAAGCTGAGTCCTTCTGAATAGCTATATGGATTTCTTAGTGCTTAAAAGCAAGATGTGATCAATCAGCATAGATTGGTCCCCGAGAATGCTATTATCTGTACTCTGCACCTGTGCTGAGGGCCAGCAGGTCTTTGGATGAGCTTCAGGATAAATGGTTGGTAATTCTTAGAGAAGCCCGGGTTCAGGTAGGGCCAGGCATTCCAGCCCCATGACCATTCACACATCTGCACCCTGGCACTGGACCCTCAGTCTCAGGGTGGACATCCTTCTTTAGAGCATCCTTGAGATGCTATCCTCTTCGTCTCAGATCATATCCAGAGCATCACAGCTTCTTAAGACATATTTTAATGAGCAATGTAGAATATTCATAATGCATTAAAATTAGCACCTAGCAGCAGTGACCTGCTGCAAAACTCTGGCAGGCTTTGGAAAGCTCTGGAAAGCTGGTTTTGCTTGGAAGGTTGAATTAGCCCCATTGGCTTGGGAGTGGGCTTTACTCTGCACAGACTTCTCTGATCATTTCTGAGGTCAGCAAAAAGACAATTTCAGCTAGTCCTTCCTTCCCAGGACCCTTCTGACTTCATTCCAAGGATCCTTCTGTTAGCTAAAATGTAGGTGGTGTTTCTGTCAAATAGCTCCAGTAGTCACCTCAGAGCATATGGCTGATGGCAGTGTTGTCAACTCTAGTGGTTTTCAACCTGCTCTGATTCTACACTTCTACCCTGGAGTATCTGGAGACAGTGGATTGATACTTGGTGGGGAGGTGCTCTCAGCATCCAGCGAAATTCAGAAACTGCCAAATCTCCTGCAGCACAATGCCCATCCCCCTACAAAGAGCTCTCTGGTTCTAGATGTCAATGAACCCGAGGTGGACTATAAGACTATAAGACCCAGGTGTAAACCTGGGCCAGGAGCTTACAATTTGCCTACCAGCTCTCTATTTCCCTGAGAACCTCAGTGCTTAGGAAGAGGGGTCTAAGTCCCTATCAATCTCGTCACAGACAGGTCATACCCATCGGCATTATCTAAAGCAGTAGTAACCTTTGCCATCCAACCTTCAAATGCCTTGGCCATTAGTGGCTGCCTTAGCTACTGCTGACGAACTGAGCCATCCAAGTTCCTGACACAGACTACTTTTGGATGTTTTGCTTACAAGACAATCATATCTGGGTACATACATGTCTGTCCTGTAGAAATAATCCAGAGGGAGAGATTTAAAACAAAATTATTTATTCATTTTCATTTACTTTGAGGTCAGTCAAGTCTGAAGCAAACTGCAGAAAGATCTATTTCATATTTATGACTTCCTTCCTCTCCAGAGATCAGTCTCCATGGTGAACCACATCCCTTACCAGAGGGCCAGGTTTGGTACCAAGAATGACCTCATGCTTGCTTGTTCCTAACTCATAAAATCTATTACATTATGGATTTGCCTTGACTGTGGCATCTGTTCCATTGGTTAAACATGGACCTACCAAGAAGTCATCGAAAAGAGATTTCTGCTCTGAAAGTCCTTTGGGCCTTTTCTAGATCTCAGCCTGTCCATCCCCTGGGACACAGTACTGTTCGCTCATACAGTATCCTTCTTAGAATGTCTTTTAGTTGGGATGCTCCAGTGGTATAGAAAAAACAAATGCTAAGTTCCATAAGCTCGGTGAGACCAGGGACTGCTATTACAGTGATTAGTTCAACTTATGATTCTGGCAAGAATTCTTCAAAAAATTAAAAATCATCTTCCCATATGGTCTTATAATTCCAATTTTGAGTATGTATTAAATAATTGAAAGCAGGATCCTAAGCAGATAATTGTAGAACCATGATTGGAGCGTGGACCCAAGGCAGAAGCAACCCAAATATCCACTGAGGGGTTCATGCAAGCATGAGTTACTGATTCACAACGGAATACTATTCAGCCTTGAAAAGTAATAAAACTGTGATACCCACTGCAAGATGGACCAAGTGTACAGACAGCTTGCCAAGCAATAGAAACCCACCACTACTGTGTTTCCCTTAGATGAGGAACCCAGGACAATAGAACTCAGAGGGACAGAAGATCTAAGTTGGTAGTCAGTAGGGACTTGTAGAAGAGGAGATGGGGAGTTGTTCAAAGGTCTAAAAATCCTAGACTTTGGGTGCACAACATTGGTGATAGACTCAACTGCATTGATCTCAAAAGTGATTACAAGATCTATCTTACGTTGTCTATTTTATCATGGTCTAGAAAGGGATTTTGGGACAGGACTCAGGTATAGACAGGGCAGGGAGCAACCTGGAGCACTGGGAAGTGATGGTTTCCTGTCGGTGGGGATACAAGGCGATCCTCAGCTCAGAGCATCATAGAGAGACCCAGCTAGAACAGTTTCCTTCATCTGCAGGGTCACTCGGAGGCCGCTGTAGCTGGAGATAGGGAGGAGCAGGAAACATAGGCAGAGGAGGGAAACCCCCTTCCATGCGTTCTCAGCGTAGGCTGGGCACAGGAGCCTGGGAGATGGTGGACACTCTTACTAGTGTCTGTTTTCACCATGGAAAAGTGACTATCTTTGCCCAGTCCTGTAGGGGTGAACATAGACAAGATGCTGATCGAATTCTTTCCGATTTTAGGGAAGCAGGCACTAGAAGGGGATGCAGGTAGGGGTAAGACTCGCAGAACATCAACAATGGATAGACAACAGATGGTGGCTGCCATTCTTCCTTGTGAAGCCACTTGATGCATTGGTGAGCTATGAAAAGAAAGCCATTTTACAGACATGGAATGAGCTCAGGGAATTCGGCGACTTTCTCTGGTCAGTAAGAGCCAGGGCTGGGACAGAATCCCAGATGCACTTGGCTCATGTCGGATCTGCATTGAGTGGCTGAGCTGGATCAGGGAAGACTAAGGAATGAGAAGGAATAGACCTTGCTGGAGGTGAGGTAGGCTTCTAGCTCCAAGCCTCACTGGGGCTGGCAGCTGAGGTGGGGTCACCGGGAAGAAACAAGGGACAGTCTTGTTGCAAACAGGGGTGGCTTGGGCGTCTGTCCTTCCAGAAGGCTGAGAGGCTGATGTGAGAACTCTTTTTGTGCCCTGGCTCTGCTTTCCTGACACCAGAGGGGCACTTGATCCCAAGTATGGAAAGTGCTGGGTCAGCCATCACTGGGCATGATCCAAATGTCTATGGCAGCTGATTAAAACTCAGACAGCCCTCTTAAGAGCTCTTGAATCTTGGTGCAGAGGCCTTTGGGGGCCTTGGAGTTGAGTCTGGATGGGCACAGCCGTCTCTGCTTTGGGCTGACATTATAGAAAGAGCAACTGTTCAAGTGGGCCAAGGGCCAGGATTGATGTATGAATCCTGAAGGTCATGGGCAGACTGCAGCTCAGCTCCAGGAGCGGTCTGGCGAGAAACTCCTGACTCTCACTCAGGCCCTAGCCTTTGCTCCTGTTATGAGGTTCAGCAGGCACTAGTGAAAGACCTGAACAGCCAAGCCCAGGATGAGGAGACATCTCCAGGGCTAAACAAGGAACCCATGACAGAGTGGCATCTGCACCCAGGGACTGTTCCTGCTCAGGCACAGAGATGGTCCCTCGTTTGTCTTTTGCCCACCACATTTATGTATGTCCCTTGATACCATCCGTACTGGACAGTCATGCTAAGGTCATGATTGGGGTGCCCATGGTTCTCCACTGCCCCTGTAATCACATGAACTTCTTCTGAGGTAGAACATGCTTAAGGATACTTTGCAGGGATGCAAAGGTACATGGAACCCAGATCGCCAGTTCAGTAGGAGTCTATGGGAGGCAGAAACAGTAGCAGCACCTCACCAGCCAAGCTGTATCCATCCTGCCTTAGTCTCTGGTATTCACAGGGTCACACACTCATGTCTGGACTACCGCTGTATCATTTGTTTTCGACAAATACTGTAAATATTCTACACGCTCACCGTCCCTCTCTCTTTCTATACTTGTGGCAGACATCAATAATGGATAACCATTCTCTCTTGGCGGCTTTCCTCTAAGTCTGCTCCTAGCCTGTGCTTCTTATTTAACAGACATTAGCAAATGATTACCATTGACAAAACAAAGCAACCCTCTTTGTCATGCTGAATTTCAATGTATGGGTTTATTTTCTGTGTTACTGTTCTTTTTATGTAACAACAGTCTCATTATGTACCCCCAACTCCCAATTCTCAATCTCCTTGCCCTGGCCTCTTCAGCAGGCAAGCATTCTACCAATTGAACTACATCCTCTGCTTCTGTCTTAAAGTTCTTCGTGGGGGAAGTACCTTAAAGGAAACCACACACTTAATGGTCAGACCCCTAAGCCTGTGGTGGGGCAGAAGGGTGTGGGCAAGGCTTCAGAGTCCATAGCTGGCTGTGTGGTACCCACATAGTGAACAGTGTTCATAGGGAGAGTGCCAAGAAGTTGGCTTTTAGAAATGCATTCTGGGTAATTGGGAAACTGTATGATACCTTTGGGGTTTGGATCCACCATCAACAGCACATTTATTTTCTCTTGTACACACATCTGCATGACACACGTATAAACACAGGAAGCCCAGCTTCTCCTTCTGGGCAGGTTAAAGCCACACCCCTGCCTATCTCACCAGACTGTGAGCAACCTGGAACCTAAGCCTAGGTCTGTCTTCTTCAAAGCCTGGCTCCCTTCTCTTCCCAAAGCTAAGCTCATCTTATCTTTCCTCTTATTCTAATCTTCAACCAATTTGGCTGTCTCTTTAAAAAGGGCCTTCTTTTCTTTGCACTTCCTGGAAAGGGGAGGCAGGTGTCTGAGTTGGGGACATCACCTGGGTGCCTTCCATTCAGGAGGGGTGCTCCTTGTAAGAACAAATGGTACAGGGAGCGGGTGGTTTCTCACGAGCACTCCAGAGAGCATCTGGCGCTGTGCAGTCAAAGCAGCAAAGTAAACCTCGAACCAAACTTGGTACCAGCACATTAGCGACAGCTCCTAGAATTTAAAGGGACACAGAATCATTCCCAATACACATCCAAGGTGAGAGCCAGATGTCGCTGATGGCAAGGAGCACTCCTGGCAGATAAGCAGACACACAGCCCCCAGCTCCCATGAGCCCATCTAGGCTGCCTCTCAAGATGGCTCTGCCACTCACAGGCACCTTTCTCTTATTGTCACTGTTACATAGAGACTTCAGTGGGACAGGAGTCAACACATGCCCCTGTTATGGGCAAGGAGCCTTTGTGGAGTAGCCATTTAAAGCCTCTTAACAATCTGCCACCTGAGCAGAAGCTATTATCCCCATTCACAGATGTGAAAACTGAGGTTTCCCCTACCCCTCCCCAAAAAAACTTGCCCAAAGGTGCACACAAATTTGGGGCAGAGCTGGGGTGCAAATGCAGGATTCTCAGACTCCAGGCAACTGAGCTTTGTGTGGCCTCAGGAGGCAGAACATGGAGTCAGAGAGGCAGAGGTCAGTCCCTCAGCCCAGCATCACTCATCTGAGGAAGACAGTGCTGGAGGGTCCACCTGAATGAAGGCTCCATCCCATTTCTGATGCAGCCCAGTGGTGCTGGGAGAGTCATAGGCCTCCCAGAAGAATCATCTGTTATTGGGCCTCCTGCTATGGGATAAGACTATAGGTGCCTAGGCTATGAGAAAGTCTGGGATGGGCCTTTAGTTTCACATACCTTCAGAGGGCTCCCGAGAAACCACCACCCGGCTCCTAAGATCGAGCTCGGTCGTTCCCAGCTGTGCTTTGGCAAAGCTGCCACCCTGAGCCACATTTCATCTCTGCCATCTCGGAGGGAGTTAATCTGCACTGACAGGAGCCCGAGGGCAGCACGGCTGCTGCTGTGCCACTGGGAAGAGCAGGGTGTGTGTCAGGAGGAAGGAAGCAGGCGTCCCAGTGCTCTTGGGGACAATGGCTGGGTGGTTCTTCTGGGTTCATCCGCCTCACGCTGGATTCGATTTCCCTGGTGTCAAAGACCAATGGCTGACAGCAGTCGTTGGAGGGGTGGCTGAGGGACAGGGCTCCCTAGACTATGTGGAACTGAACACGGCTCTGCACGGCTATCCTGCCTGCCTCAGCTTTTTATCCAGGACCATACGAGCAAAGGGTGGGAGAGATTTGGACCCCACGCCCAGCGGCAAGTCCTGCTTCTCAGGGCAGGAAGAACTGTGCCTCTCTTTGTTAAGCAGAGCTTGAGGAGTAATGGGGTCCCCGTTCTCCATGAGCACAGTCTGAACCCTGTGCATGCTCCGGAGCTTCCTCTGTGGCCAGAAGGTCACAGGTCATTGTTTTACGCCTTTCCTGGGCCTGGGCACTGCACCCACACCGGGCCCCTTTGAAGGTGGCAATAAGTGGATCCAGTTGTCCCATGGGCCCGTCTGGGTGGCTAAGAAAAGTGGCTTTGGTGACGAACGGGATGTCAGCCCTTCTCCCATGCTATGTTTAGAAAGGTGTTGTCTCAAGCTGGCCATCGGTGGTCACAGCAGAGGTAATCACGAGTGTGTCTAAAACCTCACTGCCGACCTCTATGCACAGACACTGGGGCCACTGGCATCACCTTGTGTGGAGACACAGCCCAGCTCTGGTTTTGTCACACAATCGTTCATCCTCTTGCTGGGGCAGAGGCTCTAAAAATGGGCCTGTTTGACCCCCGGCCTCCAGTGTTAGAGAGGACCTTCAAGGTGACGCCGCAGAAGGGCTGGGCCATGTCCTATATGGCATCTACATGCACACGACTCAGGTATACGTTTGTATGAATAATTCACCCATGTGTGCCCCCACGCTTAAACACGCATATCCATACACAGTGTACATATGTGCGCCCGCACATACATATCTGTGCACAGTGCACACATTCGAACTCTCACACTTACATATTCAATGTACACACCCACGTTTATACACACACATTCATACACAGTGCAACTTATCCTTAGTTCGTCATACATACCTCACACTTGTACACTCACAAGTATGAGTATGTAGGCATGCATACAAGCTCACACGCAGGCTTACACATTCACACCATACTTATGCCACTAATCTCAGGCCCATATACCTATGTCTGGAACATGCATGCCTTATCCACATGTATCTATGCTAACACACACACACACACACACACACACACACACATGCTCATATGTGTATACTCACATGTGCACCCACAAGCTCACACACATATATATGCATATGCATATAACTCCCACACATCACACACCTACATCATACCCACACACCCACACTCATATGTTCACTTCACAGTACCCACATAAATACAATTATATATATATATGTATATATATATATATATACACACATACACACAACCTCACATATACACTCTCAGAAACTCACACTTGTATGCTCACAAACTCACATACTCATATACCCATGTTCACACATACATGTACACATGTACTTTACCTGCGTGCCCCATGAACACACTCTGAAGGCACATTAATAGTGAGAAGGGAGAGAGGAGTTTGAAGAACCCTGCCCAGAGCCCTGAGCATCTCAAGTGCTTAATTATGATTTATTATTCTTAGCCTTGAGTGTTTTGGACACTACACTGAAGACCCTCCTGTGGAGAATAGAAACAGCCAGGAGACACATGGAACTTTGTCCAGCTTTTAAGCCTACTGGGTGCGTTCCTCTGCGCTGCTTATACAACCTGTTTCTTTTAAATTTAACTTGCCTTTTGGTACAAGTGTCAGAATAATTGAAGTTTATCACTAGATTTTAAATTGAATTGTTAATAGAAGAGAAACCTGCTCTCGCTGAGGCTAATTTTCAACAAATTAGGACACACTTTCTCACGTGTTCAAAAAAGCAATAATAAAAGATGCTGAAATGACCCAAAGGCTGGCCAAGCCCGGTGTAGGGCATGGGAATGACTGGCATGAAGTTTTTACACTTGTCTTGGGTTGATATGCAACAAAACATGGCTACAGCATGTGGCCCTTGTGCTGGTACGGGACCTGTGCCAGGCAGGATCCACTTAAGCGCTGGGTTGTTAAGGGTAGGGCTTTGAGAGGACAGAAACGCCTGCTGCCAATCAGTGAGGAAGCATTCAATCCTTTTATTTATTTTACATTTTTATCAGGTGTGGAGGAGACGTGGTGCTTCCATAGGCACATGGAGGCGAGAGGACGACGCTGAGGACTTGATTTTCACCTCCTCAGGATTCCGCAGGTGGAACTCCGCTCAGCATCCAACTTTTCAACAGCAGGCAAGCTGTGTAGTGCCTTCGGGAGGCCTGTATTGATTCGGGTGGTTTTTCTGATCTTTAGTCTTGCTGCCTTTGCCTTTTAATTGCTGTTTTTACCCATTTACATTTAACGATGGATTGAAGTTTCCCACTTTTTTTCCTTCTTATTTTTTTCTCTGTCTTCTTAGGGTTTTTTTCCCCCCTGTCATTCCTTCTGACTTATTTTTATTATTTGACTAAATCTTTTAGAATCGATTGTACATTTTCATGAGCAATATATATTTGGGAGCCATAGTTTTAGAGGGCGCCTTGAGAATTTCAGCACAGTTTCCTGCTATGGTGCGAATGTTTCTGCCCCCTAGATTTGTTTGTTGATATTCTACTCTCAAAAGTGTATGATACAGGAGATGGGAGGGGCTACATCCAGAGTTCTCCATGCTTAGTGCCCTATAAAAAGACCCTGGGGGACTTGCTGGTCTTCATCAGGCATAGAGTTCACCAGTTCCCCTGATCTTGGATTTCCTAATATTAAAAATCTGTAAGATCCTTTGGTTGTTAGTAAAAGCTACTGGCTTATGGTATTTTATTGTGCTACTCCCAAAACCAGTATGGAAACATTGATTCTGGAAAGTATACCAAGTTTATAGTATGCTATTTGTAAACTACTCACAACATTATAGATCCATGTGCCACCTCAGTACCACATCCCATTCCGGCACTGCCATTGGCATATGTCTTCCATATATGTGCACTATGAACTTTCACTACAGGGTGTCATGGTTTGTATATGATTGACCTAGGGAGTGGCACTATTAGAAGGTGTGGTCCTGCTAGAGCAGGTTTGTCACTGTGGGCGTGCACTTTAAGACTGACCCGAATCCTGTCTGCCTGGAAGCCAGTCTTCTGCTAGCAGCCTTCAGGTGAAGATGTAGAACTCTCAGCTCCTCCTCCGCTATGCCTGTCTGGATGCTGCCATGTTCCAGCCTTGATGATAATGGACTGAACCTCTAAGCCAGCTCCATTCAGATGTTGTCCTTATGCTAGCTGCCTTTGGTCATGGTTTCTGTTCACAGCAGTAAAACCCTAATTAAGACACAGGGATACATTATTTTGCTTTAAACAGCTCTACAAAAAAAAAAAAAAAAAAAAAAGACATGAAAAATAGTGATAACATTTTTATCACATACTTACCTACATAGTCACTGATAAGGACTCTTTGCCAGAGGAACGATCCTCCAGCCTGAGGAATTTCCTGTCACATTTTCTGTCACATATAAAGTTAGCCTCTTAACTTTGTTTTCTCTGAAACAATTTCTGTTTAACTTGAATTATTAAAAGGTATTTTAGTGCACATGTCACTAGGTTGGGGTCTGTCAAATGGCCCACTAGGTAGATGCATTTGCTGTCAAGCCTAGAGACCTGAGTTTGACCCCCAGGACCCACAAAGTAGAAGAAGAACAAACCTTGGCCTCCTCACTCGTACCATGCACATGTGCATTTGCATACATCTTCGAATGCATACAGATATAAATCAGTGCAATAACTAAAAATGTCTAGATTATTTTACAATTTATTTTAGTATGGGAAAATTCTATTCACTATCTCCTTTTATTAGTTTTTAATGGAGGTTTCATAGAGTTTTAAATTATCTTTCTGTATCTAATAGCACTAGTGTTTTCTCCGGTTTTTTTTTTAAATCTATTTAATTTTTATCAGTTTAATTATGATATGTTTCCATGCAGTTTTCTTTGGATATATCATTATTGGTGTTCACTGAGCATCTTAAATCTTCTTATGTGTTTTTATTTATCACATATAAATTTCAGAAATTATTTTCTTAAATATGTTTTTTGTTTTATTGTTTCTGTCTTTGGCCTCCGGTTTCACGCATCAAAGACCTTTCGATATTGAACCAAACATACCGGAGTCTTTCTATTTTTCATTCATGATCTTTGTTCTTCAGAGAGAAACTTCTGCTATCAGGCCAAATAAATTAATATTTTTTCAGATATTGCATTCTTTAGTTCTAGAAATTTATTTATGTAAGCTTATTTTTTCAATAAGATTTCATTCATTTTGAACATATTTCCCTTTTGGGTTATAAATATATTCACAATCACAACTTTATAGTTTTTATTTATTAATTCTAACAGCTGAGGTATCTCAGTGTCTATCTCCATTGATTGTGTTTTGGCTCATGAGTGGATCAAAGAGCCAGGCATAGTGGTGGTACCCCTGTAGTCCCTGCCATCAAGGAGTAGAAGGGAGAGGATCCCATGTTCCAGACTGGCCTGGAACCCATGACAAGATCCTACTGCAAAGATAATAGATAAGTGGACAGGAATGGGTCACACTGTTTTTGTTTTCTCTCTTAGTTGTGAAACTGTAGATTGTCCTGGGAACGTTGTGTATATTACATGATGGAAAATTTGGGACTGTGTTTCATTGTTGGGAAGAATGTGGTTTTCAATCACTTCATTTAGCAAGTATCTTTGTTAGACTCAGAACACGCATTGCAGCATCCGAGCTGAACCTCTGTGACATCCTTCTATTGGGAAGCTGAGATGCAGGCAAGGGTGTCACGTAGAGCGAGCAGAAGCTCTCCGCTCAGCTTCTCGCTGAGCCCTCCCTTGCTAGCCGACGACTGTAATTCCTGACACTCTTGTTTTCTCCACCCAGACACTGCATTATCTACTGCTGTTCACCCGTATCTCATGTGCCGCCGGCAAGGCTGAAAACCACAGCTCTATCACCTCACTTTGCCGTTCCCTTCTGTCAAGGGCCAACTTGCCAAGATCTGCCCGGCTGGCTCGCTTTCCAGTCCTTTATGAGAAAAGTGGTAGGGCTTTTTGTTTGCTTGTGTTTAACTCCCCCTCCTCCGAGAAGTTTAGAGATGGTATCTCCAAGATGCTCAGGCCTGCGAAGGCCTTACTTGGCTTTGCTGAAATGGCGTTGTCTCCCATCAGTGACTAAAGTTCATAACTAAGTTGTGAATTTAAACTTTTTTTTTTTGCAGTACTGGAGATAGGACTGAGGTCCCCAGATAAGTGCTCTACTATGCATCTCTAGGCCACTTTAACTGTTTGTGTGTGTGTGTGTGTGTGTGTGTGTGTGTGTGTGTGAGAGAGAGAGAGAGAGAGAGAGAGAGAGAGAGACAGAGAGAGACAGAGAGAGACAGAGAGAGATACAGAGAGAGACAAAGAGAGACAGAGAGAGAGAGACAGACAGAGAGACAGACAGAGAGAGAGACAGAGAGAGACAGAGAGAGAGACAGAGAGAGACAGAGAGAGACAGAGAGAGACAGAGAGAGAGACAGAGAGAGACAGAGAGAGAGACAGAGAGAGACAGAGAGACAGACAGAGAGACAGAGAGACAGAGAGAGAGAGAGAGAGAGAGAGAGAGAGAGAGAGAGAGAGAGATTCTAAGTGGCACATCCCAGCCTTGAACTCATTCTGTAGCCCATGCTGTTCTTGTACCTGTGATTTTGTTGTGTACCGAGTTGTGAGAGGCCATTTTGCACTCAGGAATACTCAGCATCTCAGTCTGGACATTACTTGCATGAGTATCAACCCCAGCACAAGTCCTGGGCTTTAGCCTTTCATGGTTATCTATCTTTACCATCTGCAGAGGCGTGGTCAAGTCTGCAAATTTCCCCCTGTTCCCAGTTGATAATGCTAGGAGTCTGGTGGAGGTGGGGAGTGGAGAGGCTAGCCACTGATGGATAGGGGAACAGGTAACTGAAGACTAAAACTGAAAATGCTTGGCTGCCATCCATAATCCTTTCTTTGCTGCACAGACCCAAAAGGTGTGTGCTGTACTTCCTAATGATGGAATGTGAGGAGATACCCAGCATTCTTTAGGCCACACTCTAGGCCCTGCTTCAAGCTCTGCTGCCCCCCATCACAGAATATTTCCCCTCTCTGTGTGTTCCCTCTCCCCTTGCCAAAGGACAACTTGGCTGGATGGGTTGTGTTCACGGTAGTATTTGGAAATTTTCTATGATTTGAATGTGCTCCCCAACAGCTTTAGTATTAGAAACATAAACCTCAAATTCGAAGGATGATAGTGATTAGAGTTGTAGCTCCAAGGACGTAATCAGCTAAATAACCTAATAAAGTTATAGGGCAACAACCAAGTCATCCAATGCACCCATCAGGGAGTTGAGCACATGATCCACCGTGACATTCACTCACTGCAGTTACTCTGTGATGGCCTTCTTAGCATTAGTCACTCTGGGAGAGGTTGTTCTGAGTCCCCGTGGTAGCTCTCTGGAGTCAGTGAGGATCCCTGCACTCTCAGTCAAGTCCACAGTGATCTGCCCTCCATCTGTGAAGTAAGGACTGCAGGATGCCAAGCTTACTGACTGAGCTAAGGTCTGCGATACCCCTAGCTCAGGGTTTGACTCACCGGACGTAGTTGTGAGTGTCCTCATTATAGGGTAAGGGATAGAATATTTGGGGGATTAGGGGGAATCCTCAGGAGAGGGGGAGACACTGAGATATTTCTCTCTATCTGAGCAAAAATGTGTGAAGGGAGAGGGGCAGAGGGGCAGAGCTGGGGCCAGAGATGGCTTGGTAGGAGAGTCAAGGGTTAGGTGAGGCGATCTCCCTTGAGTATAGGATTCATGGGAGTATCGGGATGATCTGTAATTAGAAAGGTAGTATTTGAATGCACTATTTTAAAAATAAAAATGGATACAAAATATCCATGACAAACAAGGTTCTGACTATTTCAAAGACAACTTGGGACTTGATTGTTCAAAGATTCAACCTCGCTTTTTTCTAATCCTGGCCTTGTTGGATTCTCTTTTACTTAAAAGTTTTATATTATTTTTCATGGATTCTGTGTAATATTTATTACAATTATCATGGTTGTTGTTATTATTATTATTACTATTATCATTGTGTGTGTGTGTGTGTGTGTGTGTGTGTGTGTGTGTGTGCATGCACGGACGAGGGTGTCCATGCACCACCAGGCATGTGTGGAGGTTAAAGCATGACTTTGTGGAGTTGGTTCTCCTGCTTTGAAGTGAGCTCTAGGAATCAAACGAAAGTCATTGAGCTTCAGAGCGAGTGCTTGACGCTGCCCAGCTGTCTTGCTGGCCTCTGCCTCCGACTCCCATGGTTACTGTCCCATGTTTACTCCACAGCCACCAAGTTACACACTCACGAATGCCATGAATTCGAGGTACGAGAACATACATGCAGATTCGCAGCAGAGCAACTTTCAGTGGTGAAGAAGGTTTCGTTATGACACATTCACACATATACAGAGCAGATTAATCCTCTCACTTTATAAAATAAATATGTACTAATGAAAACATTCGTAAAAGTAAAAATTAAAAAAAAATAGTAATGATAATCAAGTGTACGTCAGTCCTAGAAGGATGTGGAAATGGGATAAGAGAGGCCAGTGGGGGTGACTGTAAGCAAACATTGTGTGTATGTATGAAAACATGACGTTAAAGACACTGAAATCTTGATGGTGGCATTCTGGTACCTCTTGACTTTTGCACCTGAACTGCATTTATCACTCTGTCACACTAAGCCTGGCCCAGGCCACACGCACCTTTGCCTGTGTCCTGGACAATGCTAACAGTACCTTCTTCCCCTCTTGCATGGCAAACCACACGGCTACCCCTCCCTCCTCCAGGCCAGGTCCCCAGCCTGGGATACTCGGGAGGCATTGTACCCCAAGGAGGCAGACTTTGCCTTTCTTCTCAGACCTTCAGGGCCCCAGGTCTCTTTCTCATCCCTCCCAGGCCTGGCTTAGAGGGTGCTGGGGTAGAGGGGGCCCCAGATCTGGCACTTCTATTTCAGGGCAGACGATGGCTTCCTTTGCCAGCCCAAATGAAACCTTTCCTCTCCCAAGTTCCTTGGTCTCTCATTAGCGGTTGTGTTTGTGGATAATGGCTATAAGGAGAGGCAATAAAAAAAAAAAAAGTCCAGAATGTGCTGCCGGCCTGTGCTCAACCCTTCTGTGGGGAGTCCACACCAGTGCCAGTTGAGGTCTTAATGACATGGCAGACCCAAGGGCCGGAGCGGGCATTTGCTGTGCAGCTGGCTTATTGAATCCCCATTAGTTCAAAATGCCCGGCCACAGGCCAGGAGCCCAAGAAAATAAGCGCTGACAGGTGAGAGAAAAATACCCTCCCGGAGGCTCTGTGGCCACTTCAAAGGCCGTGGCCCTGTGAGGTAATTGAGGCCTAATTGACACCATGACTGGGAAATGGCTTGGCTACCAACCTCTCCTGCACACAGGAAAGCAATGGACAGGGGCCCGTAGAGGCCGCAGGCTGGCACGGCCCCGAGTGGCCCCTGTAATTAGGCCGAATGGAGCCAACACCTCTTCTGCCAGGGTCTGAGTGGATTCCGTTCTGGGAGGGGAGGCGAGAGAGGATGCCTTGGGACAGAGGCAGGTTACAGGAAGAGTGGGTGTCTTAGCCACACTTGTTTTGCAGGATGGTTCGAGTTGAGGAGGCCATTGTTCGGGCACATGCGTGTGCACTCACGGGAGCCCGTTAGTGTTACCATGACTGTTTACGGGAATCAGTGTGCTCTTGTGTGTATGTGTGTGTCGTGCGCAGGTCTCCCTCTCTGTTCGTCTCCGGTTCTTGGCAGCTCTGAAATCTCCCTTCAGGAAGCTACCACACCAGCCCGTCTCTATTTGAGTTCTTTAAGTGGCCTTGTACAGAAGAGCAGACTCCCTCAGTATCTGGGACCCAGGCCTGGCTTTGTTGGTAGCAGCTCCTGTAAGAGGATACAGAAAGGAGCCCTCTAGTCCCAGTGCCAGGCTCCTGCATACAGGTCAGAGGCCAGAGTACCCAGGTCCTGAGACTCAGCCCCCTGCAATGTCCTCAGAAGACCTACGTGGCCACACACACTCTTCCTGACTCTCATCACATGTTTCACTCTATCGACTCATTTTTTAACTTAAACGCACCGCTGTAAAGAAACATTTGATTGCCACAAGAAAGGGAAAGCACAATGTCATTTGGCAGAGAGAGCAGATAATGCTAAAAGGGACCCAAGGCACAGAGGGGAGCTTTCATCTTACTGGTGGTGGTACTGCCTGAGGCAGCAAGCTTGTGGGAAGTCTTACTCTACAGTGTAAAGACAGCTCAGTGAGAGGTACGTGACTGTGGTGACTCCCTGCCACCAAGAGCCAGCTTCCCGATGTCACCCAACAAGGAAAGCAGAAAGACTGGCTGCACAGAGGGACCAATGTCACCTGCTGGTGCTAGCTTAGGTAACTGCTAAGCCCACAGGTGGCACTGGTGAGCAATTCTGTGGCTTGGCTTTAAATCTGGCTACATAGGTCTGCTGGACAGATCACGGGCTGGTCTTCTTCCTCACGTGGAGGAGATAAGGCAGAAGTCACGGGGAGGGTTGACACAAGTGGGTGGAAAGTTGTTTGTGAAAGCTCTCCGAAGCCCTCAGCTGATAGAACCTGGGAAATTTGTTCTTGGGTTTAAATACAGTTTGGTCCTCAGATGTCATCAGGTCTAGCATGGGCCTGATCCGGGGGACCATTGACACTGCCCTTTACCCCGAGGCAACGAAGGCTGTGAGGCGTTGGAAGCCAACACTGGCATCGTTCATAAGACACTCACTGGTTCTTGGGTACCAGGAGGCCCCAATCGCATGTGTTTCTTGTCACAGGTTGTTCATTCATTCAGCCAACTCAATTTTGACTTAAACTTACCATTCAAAACAACAAAACAACAAACACATTTGATTGCTAGAGAAAGGGGAACCTCAACGTCAGTTGTGAGAAAGGCCTGGGGCCTGTGGGAGGGGCTCATCCTCCTTCAGGGTGGATGAGGTCACTTGCTATATAGTCCCAAGACCCCTTATACAAGCCAGGGTCTATTCCGAGCATTTATATGACTTCAATCCTCATATCATTGAGTATCAAGATGGTTAAGTACTGGAGTTAGGTATGTACAGAGCTTAAGTACTCAGTAGCACTGTTTTATATGTCGCGTTGAATCGTTTGTCTAGGTTCATTTTTAAGCAGTAGAGTCTGGAAGTCGAACCCAGCTAGACTCTAAGTTCATTCCCCGGCCACGCCCCCATCTCTCTTTTTAAAGTTACAGTCTCCTGTTTTCCACTCTGGCCTCAAGCTTGCCCTGTAGCCGAGGATGGGTTTGAACTGATACGTTTCAGGCATGCACTACAACACTCAATTGTATTGGACGCTGGGGATCAATCCCTTCATGCATGCCAGACAAGTGCTCCGCCCTGTGTTTCATATCCCCCAGCCTAAGTTCAGAGACACTGATGCCTGGACCAGAGTGGCCTCTCTTCAGCCATTCATGGTCATGAAGTGCATGAAGAGTGAGTGGTGCATTTGTGTGTGTACAAACGTGTGTCAGGTCTGAGTGTCTGCACTTCAGGCCACCAGCAGACAGCTCGGACCACGAGGAGTTTATTTAACAAAACCAAACCCTGATCATTGCCATCTGCTCTCATGGCAGCCACCTCTAATTCCGTGGGCAAGCACTGCATTCTCAGAGCTGCTGCTGGCAGAGGTGGCCAGAGTCGCCCCAGTCCACATTCCTCCAAGTCACCAACTGGATCAGCCTAAGCACTGCCATAATTCAGGATTCAGCACTCAGGTTTCATTAGGCAGCAACAGGGATAGGGCTGCAACCACTGGACCATGGCACAGGGAGGGGCTGAGGGTACAACTCAAGCTGCCCGGTGCCCAGTTCCTTCCTGGGACCGGCCCATCCCAGAGGCCTGCCTGCATCCCAGACAAACATGTGCTCTGTGGTGTGAGTCTCAGGGCTCGCCCACAAGCCACTGCTTCTCTGCCAGTTTTGGGGACAGGGAGGTGGGTTTATAAATATGCTCTCAGCTAGCTTTTCACCTCCGTGCTAGGTTGGGGTTTGCTGTGGCTGTCTGACGGGAGCCTGTGTGCAGCTGAATGCTCCCATTGACAGCAGCCAAGAGAAACTTCCATGCCAGGGATGATGAGACACATCTTTTTAGGTAAGGCGGAGGAGTCAGGGACCAGGCAGGAGCCTAGCAAAGAGAGGGGCCACGTCACTGGGTTCAAAGTGGCCTCACGAACTCCGTGCTGTTCCTGATTATCACAATGCTTGCTCCTTTGATCCATCCATGGGGTTTCTTCAAGGACTGTGCTCTTAAGCCCAGCTCAAACTTGAAGCCCCACAAGTCTATTCATCCCTCTTTCTTTCATGAATTCTTTCTGGATCCCTATTGTCCCCAGCCTAAAGGAGTAATAGTGGAGTAATGTCAACAAGAAGAAAAAAGCAAAAGAAGACGGAGGGGGAGGAGGAGAAGGAGGAAGAGGAGGACAAAGAAGAAGAGAAAGGGAAGAAGAAGAGGAGGAGGAGGAAAGGAAGAAAAAGAAGAGGAAAAAAAAAGAAAAAAAGAAGAACATATTTCTAGGATGTCTTCCTACTTAGCTCCTGTTTTATTGAGCAGGTGACTTAGACACTTTGTTGACAACCTCGGACCTCTTTGGCCAGGCATCCACCTCCAGAAACTGGGAGTGGTGTTTGCAAAGGCTCCAGCGTTCTTCAGTACAGGATCCTGAAGTGCTGGGGAAGACAGTCGTTTCTTCAGTAAATAACATGCCTGGCCACCTTTGCCTTCATTTTCCCCTTTAGGACCTCAGTCCAAGTTGTGGGTAGTGATGAAACCCCAGGCAATCTGGAGATACAGAACAGGTAAAGGTTTGCCACTTAGATATGTCAGATATGACAACAGTAGATATCTACCAGCTTGAGTCTCTAGTTGGGGCAAACATGCCAAGATCATTCTCACTCTACTAACATACATGTCTCACATATAACATAGACATGTGCACACAGCCATCCTCCATTTTCTCAAGACTCCCAGTGAATGCTGAAGCTGTTGATAAACTACTCAGGACCACACATGTGTTCCTGTACACCAAAGTCTGCTAAAAAGAATAATTTATGAATTAGACACCACGAGAGAATAACAACAGGACAAATGTAACGATGACCTTAATAAAAGCTATTTATTTACAACTTAGTAATTGTGTGCCAGTGAGCTTGGAGGGTCAAGGCCCTGCACTCACCAAGCCCGATGACTGAATTCAATCCAAGGAATACACACTGGAAGGAAAACCCTAACTTCAGCAAGCTGTACTCTCTTTCACATGTGCACTGTGACACACATGTCCATGATCAAACATATTAGGTGCATGCAAGCACATAAAATAATAATAATAAAAATCAGGTACATGCAAGCACATAAAATAATAATAATACAAAATTAATTAATAATTTTTTTCTGGAACATTCTGCCTAATGTTTTTGGACTTCAGTTAACTTTGGGTCACTGAAAAAATGTAAAGCGTGGAACTTTGGCTAAAGTGGGGAATGGCTCACATAAGTCTTAACAGGAGTTCAGACTATACATGTACAGTCCTGACATCTCACACCCTGTTCACACATGACCATATCACATCCATGCATCGACACACAGAATCACACGGCACAAAAGCACACTCCTGCCCGGACTCCTCTCTGTCTGGATGATAGTGCCACAGCCCTGCACCTGAAGCAGAATCACCTCCATGGCTCCATGTCACACTCACACACGGTCACATATCTTCATCCTACCCACACTCGGAGTATCCCTCTAGTCCTTCAGTAAAGAGGTAGCCGATTTCCTTAAAAAGCAACACAGTTGATTCGTTTCTTCTCCCTGGGTTTCTTCTTGTCAGAGGGGAGGAAAAGTTGTTTGTGTGTCAGAACCATTAGCCTAGATAAACTGTTGGCCTCCTGGAATGACAAGTGGCCAAATAGAACAGTTGCTGCAGAGATAAGTC
Source organism: Micromys minutus (assembly GCF_963924665.1). Taxonomy (NCBI): domain Eukaryota; kingdom Metazoa; phylum Chordata; class Mammalia; order Rodentia; family Muridae; genus Micromys; species Micromys minutus. Next base: position 16,871,928 of record NC_137959.1, read on the forward strand.
ACAGGGTGAGGAGCGGGCAGAAGATTCCATTGAACGCCAGGGGATGGCTTATTAATCTCTCACTTCGGGAGGCATTCCTGAAGAAGCAGTCTCCTTTATTAATGATATTTCCACTCAACTCCACAAGACATCTTTTATCCAGCCAGAAGGGCAATTATCTATTTAGGCCAGGAAACAATATCCAATCCTCTCTTGGCTCTAGGGCAAGGAAAGGAGCCGAGAGAAGAGGGGAAAGAGAAGTGTGCATGGGGATGCTGCCCCCAGCCTGGTTGCTGCTGGGTCCCTTCTACTTCTCTCAGGCTCCCGTTGTGTCCAGAGGCCTCTAGCATTGTGTGTGTGTGTGTGTGTGTGTGTGTGTGTGTACACAAATATATATGGTTGGGGCAAAGGAGCTCAGAAACAGACATCCCGACTGCCTCCTTGAAGTAGCCCATGTTGGTTTATTTATTCACCAAACATCTGTGAGCACCCATGTACAAAGTCTTGGGAAATGGGACCGAGCAGTGTTTGACTCTTTCCCCTGTCCTGATGTCATATGCTAAGGTCTTGTCACCAAATCCTTTCATAATTGGGTCATACTTGGAAGTATGGGGTCTTACATAAAAGATCATGATAGAAAAAGGAGGTATTTTCTAGTCTTAACCCACCAATTATCCTGTCTCCCTTGTGACAGCTATTGTATAGAATAAACAGAGGACAGGAGGCAGTTCAGCAATCACCTTAGTGGGGAAAGTAATCAAACCACGAACCTTCAAGTAATAGTTGGTTTTACCTGTGTCCTGAATGGCCATATCCTACAGACAGTTAGCACCTGCTGTATATGTTCCTGAGTCTGCCTCTAGGAAGCAAGGTGACTGAGATATTATTCTTGACAGCTGGGAATTTGTAGCAAAGGGATATAAACACAAAACAACAGGCCCTATTAGGCATACCTGTGGATATGTGTGTGAGTATGTCTCTGTGTGTGTCTGTTTGTCTGTTTGTCTGTTTCTCTCTGTGTGTGAGTCTCTCTCTCTCTCTCTCTCTCTCTCTCTCTCTCTCTGTGTGTGTGTGTGTGTGTGTGTGTCTGTCTGTCTGTCTGTCTCTCTCTGTGTGTGTCTGTCTGTGTGTCTGTCTGTCTCTCTGTGTGTGTGTGTGTCTGTGTCTGTGTGTCTGTGTGTCTGTCTGTCTGTCTCTCTCTCTCTCTCTCTGTATGTGTGTGTGTGTACACACACATACACGTGGCGCTCATGGACATAGCAGGCAGAAATGGAAACGAATCAGTTTTCTCACTGTCGTGACCAAACATTTGAGAGAGGCAGCTTAAGGGAGGGAGGGTTTTGGCTCTTGCTTGTTTGTGTGTTTTTCTTTTCAGATCACGGTTGAAGGGGATTTCCACCCTCGTGGTGGAAAAGGCATGCAGTAGGAGGGTGAGGGAGCTGGTCACGGTGTCTCAGCAGGAAGTAGAGATGACACAAGATGGCGATCAACCTGGTTTTTTATTTTATTCAGCCTAGAACCGCAGCCCATGGGATGATGCTACCCATATTCAGAGTATGTCTTCTCTGCTCAAACAAACATGGCCAGAACCATCTCCTTGGTTTCCCAAGGTGTTTCTACAAGGATCCCAAATATCCAGATAAACTGACAAGATTAAAACAAAAATCACTGGTCGAGAGATGGGTGTGATAGATGTCCACGTGGCTCTGATATTAGGCTCTGCTGACCTAACCGGGTTAGCAACTGGTTGTCACTGGAACTTGGTACTGAAGTCTCAGGTTTCTGGGTGCGGAGGGTGGAGGAGTTGGCTTTCTGATCCATAAGATGTAGCATCATGAGAGTGGTTACTTGTGAGACTGTATACGTTCCTATATGCAAAAATGCCTCTCATTGAAAAGGAACTTCTGTGATAAACAATGGAGACCCAGTGTCTTTCCAGAGAGGCGAACAAACGAATAGCTGCTCTCACTGTGTGTGGAGGGGTCTGAGCCCTTGCAGACTCCCAGTGTATGTATGCTAAGTGCCTTCCATAAGGACCCCAGGCTACCGTGGGTGGCTGTGGAGCATTGCCTGGGACTGCACAGGAGTAGCCTCCCAGTGCTGGGTCCAGGTCTGCTCACGTCTCCTAGATGGTCCCTTCACGGACTTCTTTTGCCCCTGGTCAAGCAGGACATGCCCTTCCTACTTGTTATTCTGACGTCCCAGGGCCCTGCTGGTCCACAAGTTTGCCTCTGTAGGTTGATGTGGGTTGAGGGGTTTGGGGTTTCAGACAAAGGAGAGAGAAGCCAGCCATAGAGGGTTGGGCACGGCACAGCAGATTGGACCCAGTGTGGAGGAGGTAGTATAGAGTCTGGGTGCCTCTGGAGGAGCACAAAGAGCCACTTTTCTGCTGAGCTGGATCAAGGCATCCTTACTTACCCCGTGTTCCAACCCAAGCTGGCTGGTGGAAGGCCTGGCAACCCCGATGCGGGGTGTGCCCTTCCAGCTTCTCTCCGTTAGAGGAGCTCTCTACAAGTGACCTCTCCTGTGACAGGTGGGAGGAGGGAGGTTAGTTGGGGGCCTGGCAGGAGGTCCTCACTTAGTGTGCACAGTGCCCAGCCTGTCCCTGTGGGCAGCAGAGGCTGGAAGCCCAGCCCCTCTTTGTCAGCACTTTGCTACCCCCCAGCCCTCCCCACCCCAGTAATTAAAGAAGTCTCTGGAAGAAGAGCCGGTGCAGTATGTCATAAAATCTCTCTGAACTACCTATATTTACCCCTGAAAGTGAATTCTTTATAAGACCCGGGATATCAAAGCAGTCGGGGATCAAAGTCGTTTTAATAAGCCAGGCGAGTGTGCCTGCCCGGCCTGGCCTCCTCTCCCTGCCCTCCGAAGGCACTTAGGACACCCCTTGGGCCGAATTGTCACTCTGATTGCTTATTGCATAGGTCTTTATGGGACCAGAACCACCCACTCCTCCCATTTTAGGTACTACCCACCCTTCCCTTCGCAGATCTTAACTCTGCACTGGGGGCTCCTGTGCCCTGAAGGACTGTCCAGAACCATCCAACAACCACTGTTTTCTCGGAGGACCGCAGCCAGTGATGGCAAACTTGCCCACCGATGTACTCAGAGCTGAGAGGTGCACTATTAAACACAGGAACAAAGCCAGTTAAAACGATTCCCCTGGGGTTGGTTACTGGAACAGGGCAGCTTTGATTTGGGTGTCAGTTACAGGGGTGTGTTCAGAGAAGAAAATTCCCTGAGCTGGATCATTAAGATGTGTGTACTTTTTTTTTTTTTTTTTGCAAGTGTGTTCTATTTCAAGAAAGGCTTTAAAAGTGCCAGCACTTCCCATAGGTCTCAGCCTGTCTAGGTTTTCCACAAAGCCAGGCCACCTTGCGTCACTTTTCCCTGTGATGTGGCTAGCATCCACCAGGAATGAGGCCTGGCTGCAAACAGTGAGTAAGGGGAGCTCCAGTCTCGCCACAGCCCTCCAAAGATGGCGTCTCACATCTTGATCCCCCAGCTTACCTTTATGGGAATTTTGGGGAGAGATAATGGCCTACTGCAATGCTCTTATTTTAATGTGGGGGAAACTGAGGCCTAAAGAGAGAGAACTAGTAAGCTGAGACTAGACCCGACCCTTCCCTCTAGGTTTACACTTGTTTTGTTATATCAGGGTTGTCACGTTACTGCCGGTGGGTCTAGTTACCACCTGCCTTTTAAACAAAGTTTGATTGAAACATTCATTTATGCACTGTCTTTGCCTGCTTTGGGGACTAGAGTGGAGCACTTGAATGTTGACATAAAGCGTACACATGACCCACCCAGCCCCAAATATTTAGCATTTGGGCTTTTCTAGAAAATGTTGGCTGGTCTTTGTTTTTACCATGTTTTCTGTATCACACTCTGATGGTCCTCAGAGTTTGCTTCACGTTCTTCTCAGAAGCCCAGGCTCCACCCTACCTCTGCACAGGATCCATGATGGCTACACAGTAGAGTAGTTCAGGCTCTAGAAAGGTGAGGGAGTTGAGGGGCACTGGGAAAGCAGTTTACCTTCTCACAACCTCTGTATCTCACACGCCATCCACATCCAGGGCAGGAGAGAAAATGCAGACCTGTCATGTGACTGTTAATACTTGGGAGTTTGCGAGGGTGAGGTGTGAGGCAGTAACACACCACCGTTCTCTGGTATCACTGGGCATTTTCAACGCTGTGAGGCCTGGCTTAGTAGGCTTTGGGCACTATCGTTCGGCATACAGGGCACCTGGGGTGAAAGGGCAGCTCGAAACAGGAGTCCCGCCTTTCAGAGCCTTCAGTGTGGTTATCAGATGATAATTACATTGAGGTTGTAATGATCATCTGCCCATTTCACAGATGAGGAATCAGGAGTATTTGGGATGTGAGAGGCTCCAGGGTCCACTGTACTGTACTCAGCATCTCTCTCAGAACTCCATTTGTCATTTTCTGTAACTGTAACCTTGGGCGCCTCATGCAGACACAGAGCATATCTCACTAATAAGCGAGTTCCCCTGCCCAAGGTCACACAGCTAGAACATGCTAGACTAGAACTTGGCCCTTTTGTGAATACATAGATGCCACTGTCTCCCTAGAGGACAGGTCTATGAAGAATCATAGGGAAGGCCAGGGATGAGGAGGAGGAAACCCCAAACACCACATTGGGCAGCTGGATCATCTGTCCTCAGAGGCTCCTGGAGAATTCCTGGAATCTACTGGCTCTCTCTGTTAAGCCACTTTGTAGTTTGGGGGCCAGCCAAGAAGACAAGGGATCCCTCTTGAGGTAGAACACCACCCTAAATCACAGCCCAGAAGCTGAGCCTGGGTAGGGTTAACTCCATATGCTGCCGAACTATTATGAGAGGCTCCAGAGATACTGGGGACCTTGGGATGTCCTGAGACCTGAACTTCCTAGAATGACCACACATGGCCAGTGAAAACAATTTCCTAAAAACATAAGGGAAATGGGGCTTGTGTTGGCCAGCCCATTCCCACAGTTTGTATATGGCCATCTCAGCATCTCTGCTCACAGGTTGTTAAGACGCTAAAAGATCCCATCTTGCTCTTGGCTTTTGCCTTCATTGGAGAGACCTATGAGCACCATGCCCTTGGCAGGGTCCTGCATTCCTAAAACCCGGTTCAAGCATTCTGCTTGGGGATGCCTACCTTAATACCTCCATATAGACTGTACTTTGTGTGTGTGTGTGTGTGTGTGTGTGTGTGTGTGTGTCCTCTCTCCCAGGGCCTCATCAGCCTTTCTAGTCTCCTTCAGCCTGGAGCTTGCAGGGCCAGGAAGATGTCTGGCCATCAGCATGAGCCCAGGGCCTGCTTTAGTGCAGGGACATAGCTGCTGAGTAGGTAAGCGTGACCTGCTCTTCCTTCTCAGCCTGTAGCCTGCTTGGCTTTAGGGAAGGGCAGAGGAGCTTGTGTGCATTAAGGTGGGCAGGGACCACTTGGAGAGGCTCCTCTGCTTGTCATGACCATCCCTAAATCATCTCACCTGACTGTTCTGTGGGCCTAGGGAAGAAGCGAGGTGGACAGAGCTGATTCACTAAGACAAGGGCCCTGCAGGGCCCATACAGAGGGAGAAGGGCCTTCTTTTGGCAAGAAGACAGTGGAAGGCTACAGGATGTAAGACCCAGAGCAGGTAGCAGCAAGCACATGTGTCCTTATTATATAGCAGGCTCTGCTTAAGGCACAGCCTCTATTGGCTTCTTTATAGTCTCCAAGCAAATGTGGAGGGAAGGAATTCACAATGGCTCTTTTACAGGAACTAGGAAACTGATGGTCAAGGAGGCTAAGTAAACCACCCAAGTCTCACGGCTAAAGAGCAATGGGGGCTGAGAGCTAGCTCCAGAGCCTCCTGGGAACATAGGTGTGAGTGAGCACATACAGTAAGCTCATCGGTCAGTCCAAGAGCAAGAACAAGACTAAACCTTCAAGTCAAAGAATGGGGTGAGACAAAATTAAAGGAAGCAGGCTCTCCCTGAGTTTGCATGAGCTCTCAGGTGAGGGTCTCCTTGTGGTTTGTGCCCTGGGCATGCTTTGGTGGCCTTGTTAATGGTGAGGACACAGAGGTTCCTGAGGAAGATGGGAGAGGGGAGTCTGGAGAGTGCCAGTAGTGGAGGGGGAGAGGAGTGAGTGATGAGTGGCGAGGGGTAAGGGGTCAGAGGTGAAGGGTAAGGGGTCAGAGGTGAGGGGTGAAGGGTGAGGAGTACAGTACTTCCACCAAGCAATGCAGGATCAGGAATGGTTAAGAAAAAAATCTCAGAAGCCTGGCTCTAGTGAGGGAAGGAGGTTGTGAAAGGCTTGCTGGTCATAGGCATACTCCTCTGTTAAGATCCTTTCCTTGTTCCATCTCCATTTCCTGTGCATCAAGCTGGGCCGAGGTCCCGTCCCTTCAGACTCTTCTGGCAGAAGCCTAGAGGACAGCCCAGCTGATGGTACTCCTTGTCAACATCCTGATTCGCTAGTAAGCAGTGAGGCTGGCATCCAGAGAGGCCCTGGCAGTCCTGAAGTAGGCAGGGACTCAGATGTGGAACGCCTCTTCCTGGATCATTGGGTAGGTCAAGGTCAGATGAAGGTCATTATACCATTTAACAGATGGGCCAGTTAAGGCCCCTAGAGGCATTGGGCTGCTCTTGGGCCCGAAGGAGGGGCTGGAGCCTGTGCCTGCGTTCCAGCTAGCTAAACCCCTCCTTCCCTGGCAGGGGGTGGGAAATACTTCCTCATGGCTGTGCTGTGGATCTCATTTGAACCCGTCTACATCAAAGTGTGAGGTTTTCCCGGGAAGGCTTTAAAAAAAATTACTTCTGAGTATTCAAAAGAAAATGTTGTGCTGACTTAGACATCAGAGCACACTTAAAACTTGGGGAATTGAGCTATTAACATTTTTTAAAAACGTTTTTACTGGTTCTTTCCAAACCCTCCCCTATCTTGGGTCCTAGGGTTAGAATTAGGGTCTTCTGGCCTTCTGCCTCATGGGACAGATATTTCACCCACAGGTGCCCTGTGTCCCCTTCATCAGTCAGTAAGTCCAGGCTCTGTGAGAGGCCATTTCTGTCTCTGAGCCACGGGCACCATGGCCAGTCTGTTCTTCCATTCTACAGAGCCTAATGCAGGTTGGCAAGGTCTAGATGAAAGGCGGGGTGAGAGGTCGTAACCGGGCTACAGTGACAATGTAGGATGGGAAAATTAGGCAAGCATGTTTGTTCATTTCTCCTCAGGGAAATGTCTTTGCAGTATCAAACCCCCACTGGGGAAAAACGTAAAAAATGATAAATTGGGCTTTTGTGTGTGTGTCTTGTTTTAAACCAATATGATCTCAATTCTTTTGTGGGCTTTGAAAGTCCGTGCGGGAATTCCCCCCTCGCTGTAAATACCTAGCGTCCGGGCCTTATGGCATGTGATCTGTAATAAACTTCAAAAGGACACCTTTGACATTTTAGATAACTTGCAAATGATGATGCGAGCGATCTTTTGCCACTACAAAGAAAGAACAAAAGAACCGACATGAAAGAGAAATCAATAAACATATGGCAATTAATAAAACATTTTCTATGAATACCCTACAAAGAGTTTTACAACGGTATAAAAACCCAACAGTTGTTTCAATGTGGATTTAAGAAGTCTCAGCTGGCATATTAAGACATCTGCACTGGGCAGCACACGGGAAGGCACAGAAAAAACTGGGGCCATGGTTGGGCTTGTAAATCCATCAGATGAGAAGGTGCCATCGACAGAGAAAGCGAGGAAAGGGGCTGAGGAGGGGATGCTCTTATTCTATCTGCAGGAACGGAAAGTGAGAGGGGAAGGGGAGAAGGGGCTTTCAGTTGCCCAGAGGCCCTTGTGGACCAGCCATTTGAAAGTCAGGCTGAACTTGAGCTCTGTGCTCACAGCTGGGTTCTGCAGCCCGCCTCGGCTTCTCAGAGGAGCCGGCCTGGGGCGAGCACAGGGTTCCTTGGCAAAAAAATGATGTGACCCATAGAATGCATGCCAATCCCCAGAACATAGTGGGGCTTCTGATTTCTGAAGTGCCTCTTCCTTCTCACGGGCAGAGTTCGGTTCCCACCTCCCCCAGCCCACTTAGCGGATGCTTCTCACCTCTTTGCCCCCAGTTTCCACTTCTCTGCAATGCTGCCTGGCCACGCTTCCTGCCGGCTTCCTCAATGCTTGTGCGAAGCTCTAAGGCGCATGCTCTCAGGAAGTGGTAGGGAGCAGATCCCACTCCCAGCCTGCACAGACTGGGCCTTGCGGTCTCTCTGCCCGCACCCACCCCCATTCTTTTCCCCTTGGTGGGTTCTATGGCTTCCATCGCAGTGGGAACAACTGGACTTTCTACCCGTTGTGCCTCTGGGAGCTTCCGCTTGTGTCTTCTGCAGGCCTCTAAGGGCGGAGACTCCTTAGAGGCTGCAGCTGGTGGACCAGCACCATGCATCTCCCAGAGTTGTCAGGTTCTGGCTGATAGGTGGACCTCCGTGTGACACACAGGAAGTAGCGGTGGAAACGAGACAGAAGACCGCAGAGAGCAAGGCAGGTCCAAAGAGACACACTCTACTCTGAAGCAACTCCGCCATGTTCTCAGGTATGCTACTAGGTGGGCTCAGCTGCAGGCTCTCTCTCTCTCTCTCTCTCTCTCTTTCTCTCTCTTTCTCTTTCTCTCTCTTTCTCTCTCCCAGTGTGTGTGTGTGTGTGTGTGTGCGTGCATGTGCATATTTCCATGTGGTTGCATATATGTATAGCCACATGAAGTAGGAAGCCAGAAATGTTTCATCTCTGGATCTTGAATGACCTCGGTTAACTTTTTACCATCCTGGGGACTTAGTCTTCCTATCTGTAAAATGGACGGTAGCATTAATTTCTCGACTGTAAGACCATGTGCTCATAGCCCACAGGTTTTGGGGTGAAACCTCAGTCAGACAGCAGCAGCTGTCCTCAGCTGAATGAAAGGCAGTTGGTGGCCCAACCCTTGGAGAGGAAGGTGGCTGTTGGATCCAACTCCTCCTCGTGTACCTGTTTTTTTTTTTTTTTTTTTTTCATTTCTTTCCCCCAACCCACAAAATTCTACTCACTCTCTCCAGTCCACATTCTCCAAGTCCAAGGTGAGGAGGGACTGTCTGCCTCCATCAGTTTTTGCCTATAGAAAGTGACATGTGACTGGTTCTGGCTTGAACACCTCTGCGTTGGAAAGCTTACCCCTTTCTCAGGCAGGCTGCCCTGTCTTGGCAGCAGTAAAGGTGGAAGCGCTTCCTGACCCTGGGTGGGAACCATTCTCTTGGCCCAAAGGTTCTCAGTCTCAGCTGCAACTCAACCTCAGCTCCTCTGGGGAGGGGTCCTGGCCAGGAATAGCTCTCGGTTGTGCTGGAGACTGAACCCACTATTTTGCATCTGCTAGGCAAGTAAGTGCTCTAGTACTGAGCCCCAACCTCAGTGCTGAGAAGGTGATAAAGCATCCTGGCGATTACCAGTGTGCAGGCAAACAAGGAGATGGTGGCCTCTCTGTGAGACATCTCAGGGCCCTCTGGGCAATTAGCTCCCTGGGCAGGCAGGGGAGCCCCTGGGAAGGAGGCCCTGTTCTCAAGAACAACAGTATGCAAGGTGTAAAGAGGCCCTACTGTGAGGTTTGCACTGATGCCCCTTGTTTCCTGCTACTTTGTCACCAGGGTGTTTGTTAAACTACAACCCTATGACCAATCACAATCCTGTGACCCCACTGTCCTTGAGGATTCTTTGTGTAGTTCTGTCAGACAGGACAATGACACTGGTGTTCGGAAATCCTGGTCTGCATCGTGGGCTCACTGCACTTCATTGCTGTTCATTGCTTGATGCTTCTGTGCTCTAGAAAATAAGGTTGAAATGTCATGTTTCCCATAGATCAGTGTTCATCTTCCTAACCCAGTCTCACCTCAGCCATTGGAATCACCCGAATCCTCTTCCCATCCCTGGACACACTTCCAATGTGGTCATAGGTCAGCAAGATTTGGATTGCCAACCTCCTTTCCAGATGAGAACACAGGCCAAGCATCCCAGAATAGCTTGTCTACAGCCCCAAACAGTACAGGTTCAGCTGAATCCAGCCAGTTGGCTAGCATAGCAAGTAGAATTCTAAGAGTCCTCAAATTCCCAACCTTTGGTCTACATGACCTGTCCAGCTCCCTTCCCTGGGAAAAGTGGGACCTTCTGTTCTTAGGGTAGTTTCTGATTAAGTCACTCTGAGTTTACCCAAAGGATAGTATCCTGGGAGAACCCAGTGAGGAGAGAGGTCTTAGAGGCATTTGTTCAGTACAGATGATGAAAGCCACCATGTGTCCCTCAACATTAAGGGTCCGCAGCCTGACAGCATTTCAAAAGACTGAAAAGTACATAGAATCAAAGGAGACCCAACACCAGCCAACCAGTCCACAGAGACCTTGAACTCAAAGTGAGGGTCCAGTTATTCTTTCTCTATCCTGTGGGCTCAAGGGAACTCTGAGATTACCCATCTGTGAGGTGCCAAGTTTCTATGTTGTATGACTTGATCTTGATACAACTTCCACAAAGAGGCAGGGGTTACCATCCCTAGACCCTTTCCATGGTCCAGCCCACTAAACAGGATTTCTCAGCCTAACAAGACCATAGTGGGAAGACTAAAGGACAGGGTTATCTGGGGTGACTTCTGGCTTCTGCTGTAATGTATTGGTTAGAATTCAGGAAATTAACTTCCCATATAAAATTCAATTTAAGTAAATTATTAGGAAGCTCCACCTCCCTCCCACTGTCCTAAGGGAGAGTACTCCCCTCTCACCCCCTACCCCCACCCAGCCCCGCAAGCCCCCTGCTTCAGCCTGTGAATTAAAGATCAAGGCTGTGGCCTGTGATTAGTGTTACCAGGAGAGGGGGCTTTTGTAAATTTCATAGGCTTTGAGATCCTCCTCCACTTAATAAGTTTACTTTTTCCAAGGTGTCTTGATTCTACACAGTCCCTGCTTTGGGGCCAGACTTTCAGCTAATTGGCAGCTGCTCGGCCCCTGGCTGCTGCTTTGAGAGAGGAAAGCATAGGAAAGGAACCACTTGCCACCATTTATGAGATGCCCTGGGTGTCCGGCCACCCTTGAGGAGCAAAGGTGTCTGAGGACTGGAAAGTCAGCAAGGGCTCGCTGGGCCCTAGCATCTGGGCCCTCATGCGCACCAAATCTCAGAGCCTCAGAAAGTGTTGGAGGGGGAAAAAAGGAAAACACGCAGAGGACAGACATCCAGGAGCAGGAGGGGCTGGCAGAGAGGTAGCATACCCCCTCTTTGCTTTGGACTTCCCTGCCTCACTCCTTGATTAAACACCTATCTGCTCCAGAGCAAGTGCCTAGCTATGAGCACTTGCTCACACCAGTTTGCCGAGTGTTAATGCCAAGCTAACTGTCTCCACATATATGAAGAGACTGACTGATGAAATATCATACCCTGGGGCTGGAGAGATGGCTCAGCGGTTAAGAAGACTGATTGTTCTTTCAGAGGTCCTGAGTTCAATTCCCAGCAACCATGTGGTGGCTCAGAACCATCCATAATGTGATCTGATGCCCTCTGCTGGCCTGAAGGTGTACATTCAGAAAGAGCACTCATAAATACAAAATAAATAAATCTTAAAAAACAAAACCAAACAACCGAACAACAATAATAACAACAAAAAGCACCCCAAACACACACATATGATTGCACACATAAACTGCTAGGTCCCCAGAGGACATGTCCCTGGTGCTCTACAGCGACCCTTGCACTCCAGGGATGCTCTCTTTGGGCTTCTGACTTCCTGTCTCATCTTCTCACTGACTTCTTGGGTTCTTTCTCCAACCAATCACTTGCCTCCATCTTGTCTTAGCCAGACTTGGGAAAAGCAAGATTAAGCCCTCTTTCCTAAACTCAAGCCTGTGGCTGACATTACAAACCAATCCCGGCACAAAACACAGAACACTATGCCCTACATCTTATAACAAACTGGTATATATTCTCATTGCCAGATCATACATTGGAACAGTGAGGCACAGAGAACTTCAGTCACTTGTCAAAAGTCACACAGCACGCTGCGATGAAACCCAGCTGTCACCAAACAATAGGACACTTCTTAAGCCATGAGATAACCCAAACTTGGCACGTAGCCTGGAGGGTCTGGACTACGGAGACTATCCTTTTCACTGTGTCAAGAGCCTTACAGAGGTCAATGGTCTGTTGTGTGGCTGGCCAGATATGGGGTGTCAATTCCCCAGGCCCTGGTACTTTAGCTTTGATTAACACTTGGAGCCCAAGGCCCCATAATCACACCAGTCCTAGACTCCCAAGTGGCTGGCCGGCCACAGGATACACTTAGGTTCACAGGGAATGTTTCTTTGTCTCAGATCTCTCCAGCTCTCTCCAAAAGCTGTCAGTGAGCAGAAAAATGGAGGAAAGCACATAGCAGCCCGCCCAAGTTTATGCTAATTAAACACGTCACCCACAACGTATAGCAGGATTGTGAACAGGACATGAGGCCTGGGACCCCTGTGAACCAGAGGCTGGACCAGGAAAAATGGGCACTGGGCTGAGAGTGAATTCACAGCAACGGAGGCCAGGGTTGACCTGGTGGGCCCTAACCCTGAACTGTTCTTTAACACAGCCACACTCGGTTGCTTTGCTGTTCTTGGATGCTCCTCTTGGCTGTGGAGTTTCTTTGGGCTTCTGTCACTGGGTCTCATGTTTTGCCCAGGCTGGCCTCACACTCACTAGTCCCCTGAGAGCCAGGATCACAGCTGTGCATTCCAGCTGTTCCCTGTGCTCCCACCTGAGATGGATTCTTGCTGGGAGCTGCCTGGGTTGGACACCTACCTCTTCCTGTCATTTGACTAAGGTACTCAACTTCTGTGAGCTCCTGTTTCCCAGTCTGAGGTCAGGGTACTGATGCTCCCGCATCAGTTCGAGACTCTAGTGAGCCTGGAACAGTTCCCGTATACCGATGGCCTGCTGCTGTCACCTCACTTTTGCCTTCAAGGGGCTCAGGGAGGAGTTTTGCTTATCCCAGATTTACAGAGGCAGAGGCTGAGGACCGAAAAGCTGGGGTGCTTAGCCAAAGGGACATTTAGGTGGCTGGGCTTGCACACTTGGCCTGACTGAGTACCAGAGAGTCTTTCTCCTTCATGGAGTTCAAGGTCATCTGGAGGCTGAGGGAGTGGGCAAGATGGAGATACAGATAAAGATAGAGATAGAGATAGTGTTATAGATATAGATCGCTATTTCCAAATCCCAGAGGTCTGAGCTTCATCTCCTCCCCTTTCTGGATCTTGAAGCTATAGGCTAGTCAAGGAGCTAAGGCACAGGCAGGCTGGGACCAGATAATAGTTGATTCACTCTTGGTTACATTTCGGAAGCTTGACTCCACAGGAATCACGCGGGCAACTTCCTTTGTTGTGAGCCTGGATGGCTATCAACGGCAGGGACTAGCACTTACAGTCATTTTAGCACATACAGACCCTTCCTCTCCTGCCTTCTCCTTCTCTTCCTCTCCAGCATCTCACTGTGGAGACCTACTTGCTGCCTAACTTGTGGTTCCATTGCTCCAGCCTCTGGAGTGCTAGCGCTCCCACCACACCCCATTGTATTCAAGATGGATTTTGGTTTCTACTTTCCCCTGGAGCAGGAGGCTTTTTGGCAGTGCCCAAGTTGTACAACTGTATTTGAGCAGCTTTTCAGATGTTCGCCATCCCATCCCCAGATGCTTCCTCCATGGCGGTAAACAGGACCAGCCTCGAAGTATTTCTCAGAAAGCAGTCATCTTGGTGTGTACATGCATTCAATTTCCATCCAAACTGGGACATTCGCTCCTGGAATGCTTAAAGAAACTCAGGAAGTAAACAGTACACAAGTTTTAGGAAGTTCCTAAAACTTGCAAGATTCACAAAGGTCTTTTATCCTGAGGTTATATAAACTGTAAGGATGGACTGAGGGAAGAGACATTCTGGCATGTCAAGCTGTCTGGAAGCTGTGCTAATAGCTCCAGGTTGCTGCTTTCCTAAGTCAACACGGGGTGGGGGTCGGGTGGGGTTCAGACATTCCCATGGTTCTGTAACTAACTGCAATAAACCCATCTGCTTGCAAAGTTGAACCAGATAGCCTATGCCTTATCTGGTGCCCTTTCTGAGTAAGTTCATTCCCGTTTCCCCACAAAAAGTCATACAACATTGCAGACAGACCTGATTCTACATCTTGAGGAGCTTCCTGAGAACGTGGCTCGGCACAGACAAGTCTGAGACAGGAGCTGACAAGGGGTGATGTTTCTAGGTTCGGTGGCCTGGCTCTGAGGCACGAAGGATGTCCTTGTCAGACTCTGTGAAGAGACTGCCATTGTTACATCTTCCTTCTGCAAGACCTAGGCCAATCATGCTGAGAGTGTCACTTCCCAAATCCCTTCTGAATCAGAGCCCTTGGGATCACAACAGAAACTGCCAACAAGAGCTACCCATGAGGCAGAGAAAGGAGCATCTCTGTTCTTGTAACCTAACACTCAGGGTTCCCAGGGCTGCTCTTGTGTATTGATTTACTCTAATAGTTCGGAGTGACTGTCAACTCAGGATCTAGAATAAACCCAGAAGACAAACCTCTGAGTATGTGTGTGAGGGAGTTTCCACTTTGGATTAGTTGAGATGGGAGGACCAAGTCTTACTGTGGGAAGTATTGTTGCAAGGGTGAAGTCCTGGACTGGAGAGAGAGAGAGAGAGAGAGAGAGAGAGAGAGAGAGGGAGGGAGGGAGGGAGGGAGGGAGGGAGGGAGGGAGGGAGGGAGAGAGAGAGAGAGAGAGAGAGATAGAGAGAGAGAGAGATAGAGAGAGAGAGCGAGCACATTTCATTCTGCTTCCTCTTGGCCCAAGCTCCATCAGCTCCCATGCCTTTCCTACCCTGATAGACCCCAGCTTCAACCTGTGAATAAAAATGAACCCATTCTCCTTGAAGCTGCCTTTGGCAGCTCTTTCCACCACAGCAGTAAGCAATGACTCTTGTACACAATCCTCTGGGCTCTTACCGGAGGTGGGCCGTTCCTCTGACCAGTGACAACTTTGACCTGAGAACTCAAAAGTCTGCAATTCACAAAACACATGGGACTGGGAAGCCTTGGCTGCTCCCAGAGCTGTGGGTCTGTCTCTCAGGAGCAGAGGTCATCTTCCAGCCTCAGAGATGGCCCCCCTGACTGTACTACCTCCTGCAGGGAGTCCTCTGGGGAAACCCACCACGCCTGCAGTGAGCACGCTCATCCTCTCTGGTGATACAAACACTGTTATTCAGGAACACATTTTGTTTCTAGGGGAAGAGAAAGGCTCCTGTTTTTATATCTGCAAATAGCTCTGAGCTGGGTAGACACTCAGTCGTTTTGATCCTCCGTACAAGCTAAAAAGCACACGGCAGGTACCTTCCATTACTGGTTGCTGTCGGGGTGCTCTGCTGAAGGTAAAGGATGGGTCCCTTAGCTACATACCCACTCCTGCGGACAGACTCACAGAGAAGGTGAATTTCATTGCTCCTCCCCTTGGGCAGCAGAGACTGAACCTGGATTGCAGTTTTCTAATTTCTTGTAGAATGAGGCCCCCTGTTCTCCCTCAGAACTACCTACTTCAGATGCAGTACCTTCCGAGTGCTACATTCCTTGCCTCCTGGAGCTCCTCCACTGGGCAGGCACCAGCCCTCTGGAGGCCCTGGGCCTAGAGGCTCTACCTCTGAGCTTGAGTTTTAATAATTCCAATTCCCTCCTTTGTTTATTCCTATGCGCATGCATGCATAATTATCCAAACATACATATGCATACCCATGGTGTTCAAACTTCAAAGTCACGGCTGCATGCCTACACATGCTTGACTGCGCGCACATATAGGCATAACCACATCTGTTCATATGCATGCCCACATTTGGACAATATGACCTTTGTTCGTCCATTGCACACACTGTGTGCACACACATATGCTGTACGTATGCATGAGCACCTCACCTGTATGCAAACACTTAGAGTATGTTCACGAGAATATCTGAAGATAAAACTACATCTATATGCTATCTATATCCATACCACATATGAACTCACAGGGACACACATGTGTGACCACATACACCCTATTCCCTGGCCACGCATGAACAAATGCCTCATATAGTAATGCACAGGAGAGTATGGAAGTTACTGAGCATATTCATCTATACCCTGGCACACACATCTCCATATACTAATGGATGGATACAGCCCGTGTGTACACCCTCAAACTTATATCAATAAGTTCATAGGCACGAGGCCACTTTCTGACACACAAAACGCAACTGTTGTGCTTGTGCAACCGACAGAGAGTCCCCACAGGTGTGCAAGCACAAATGCCTAGACCAACTACTCAACAAGCTTGCTCCCACACTTGAACCACCTTGGGCATGGGAGGCGCTTCCGGGCACGCGCACAAGCAGCCCTTCTCCCAAATCCCTCGGGCCTGGCTGTAATTGCTCCCAGCCCAGGATTGTGCAAAGCGCGCCGCGGGAGCGCAAGGCCCCGATCCCGCAGCGCTTTGCGCGCCCCCAGCCCCACCACCGCCGCCCTGCCCGGCCCGCGGCCATCAAAAGGCCGCTTTGGGCGCGGGCACCTGCTCGCCGGCCGCAGCCGCGTTTTATCTGGAGCGGTGAATAATTGATGCGCCGCTGCTTTGCAGTCAAACGCGCGAGCTGCCCGCGCCGCCGCCGCCCGCCGGCCGCTGTGATTTATTATTTACCAGCGCGCGGCCGCCGTGTAAGGTGAGCACTGTGGCTGCTCGCAGAACTGTTACAATCTGGCCTCGTTAGTGGCCTTTCTTGCTGCCTCTCCAAACGGCAGCCCCGCTGATTGATTTTCCCGCCGAAGCCTTGCCATGAAATCCCAGCGCTGCTGCTCTCAAAGCGGCTGCGGAAAGCCAGGCTTGGCCCTTCTTCCCGCAACATGAGCCCGCGTTTGCGCGCGTGGCTTTCATGACGTCTCCGGCTCCGCCGCCGGCCCCATTAGCACGGCGCCCGGCTCCCGCCGCTCCTGCGGGCGACGCTACGCAGCGCTCCGCCGTCACGGGGGACCGCGCAGGGCCTTTCAAGCTTTTGGCGAGGCGCAGCCGTCCCGCGACCACAAAGTTTTCCTGCCTTGGAAGTTTTCAAACGCGCTAGGCTGGCTCTTCCCGGGACTCTCCCAGTGGCAGCGAAGAGGGGGTCCCTTTGGATTACAAGCAAGAAAAAGAAGGCATTTTGGGGGTGCCTGCTGTATGCCAGTGTTTAGTCTTTAAACCATTCTGGGGCAACAGCTTGCGAACAAGGACAGGAGACAGAGCTAGCAAGGGGGCCAGGAATGTGCCCAGGCTGGGCAGTTGTAAGCCACCCAGTAACTGTTTGGGGTACTACTAAGTACCCAAATTCCCGATGTGGCTAGGGTGACTTAATCATCCCAGGTTCTCTGTGTGGGCATCCAGGTCTCAGGGGGAAGTGGCCACATTCCCAGGATCCCATTAGACCTGAAATTCACATGATGAACATCCAAAAATGTTGGTGACGGAAGAAGGTGCCCTTTGGGAGCTTTCCTGGGCGATTCCTCGGGGATGACAGGACAAGGCCTTTGCGTTTTGTAGTGTGGCCCAAGCTGTTTTCAATGCAGGACCCCTTGGATGGGAAGTCTGGAAACAGACCCCTAGAACTGAGCGAATCTCGCCACTTTTCTGAAGGGCTTCTCTGTCACAGAGAAGGTAGGGCAGTCCCACTTTTCCCTTTCACAGCACCTGGTGGAGATGAGTCCCCCAGAGCTGTCCTGCTGTCCTGGTAGGATGGGAACTGGACAGTGGGGACCATAGCAGGGCACAGAGCCAGAGTCATCCGCTCAGTATTAAAGCCACGAAACCAACCAACCAGCCAAACAAACAAACCACTCAGAGCCGCAGGCTCAGAATGACCTATGTGCAGTAGGGTTCTTTGGGCTGGGTATTACTGCTACCATATTGAGTCATCACAGCTAGGAGAACGCACTGGAGACTTTTGTGAATGTTCCCTCTTAGAGAGAGGGGATTCAGTTCATTCTCCCTCCAGCCTCTCCATGGCGATGGAAGAGGCAGACAGTTGGGGTGGGCTCTTCAGTAATGTGGCTGTTGTAAGGGCTGTATGTAACCCAAGGAAGCTTGTGGGAGAGTTGCCCCTGAGTCCCCTGTGGTCCTCCTGACACCAACAAACCCAATGTTTCACCAAGCTAGACCTGGATGAAATCTTTTCTTTAGCCTTTTGGTACCACACCTAAAGTGGGTGAATAGACTTCTTTATGTCTCCCAACAAGTCACCAGATACACACCTTCCTACGTGGCCAGCTCTGTCTTGAGCATAAAGCAGCCCATGGCCAGACACATAGCTTTGTTGAAAGGGTTCTCCCTGGATTGGTTGGAAAAGTCCTATAGCACTTGGGTAATACTTGGGGAACTGGGGACCACAGTTCTAATTGGTAGACAAGACCTTTGTCCTCACTCCTCACACTGCATAGATCATTTGCAAAGTGAAATACAATGCTGGTTTTCGCTTGCCATCTCTACCTTCCCCACCCATCCCCTGAGCCCTTAGAGCTGCCCTGACACCATGCTTTAGGAGCTCAGCCTCAGCTATTTTCCAGGTTTATTCAGCCCTGAGTCATTACTCAGTGAAATTTTATTCTTAAATCTACCATCTTAGTATGAAGCCTGCTCCCTGATTCAGTGGTTTTGTGGATGAGCCCAAAGGTCATGTCTGCTCCCTCCTAGACCCAATTGTCCAGGTGTTGACTGAGTCTAGAGGTCAACAACCATTTCTCAAATTCTTCAGCGTTTCCATGGCTCAGTCACTCCATGACCTTGGAAAATTAGAAAGCACATTTGCAAGCATCTGGGTCAGGTCCATGTTACACGACTTGGGGACCTCAGGAGAAAGGGCTTTGCTTTCACCTACACAAAACATTAGCATTAGACAGGACCACAATCCTTGCTCTTAATTCATGATTTTAAAACTTTTCTACTCAACACGATCCCAAATTCTCCCTTTTACCCTGCAGTGATAGACCAAGGAGGTGTGGGGAGGGACGGCATTGAGTCTCTGCCACACCCTAGTACTGTGTGAGGAACTCTCGATCAGCCTTGGTCACTGACATGGCTCAGGTCTGGGTTGTTACCTTCCTCCAGATAATTTTGCCCTTCCTTTTACTTGTTGGTGAGGGCCTAACCTGAAACCACAAAATTAGACAAGGAAGTCAACCTTCTACAAAGTCTAGTATGTACTCCTCTGACAAATGGGGTATAGAAAGGGAGGCCCTTCCTTCTCAGCATTTGGAGTGACTCAGCTGTCAGCAGTGGGGGCAGAATGAGAACAGCTTGGTTCTTTTAGCTAAATCAGTACTGGGGGTATTGGGGAAGGGAGAAGTTTCTAGAAATGAACACCTTTCAAATATACCTAAAAGCCTTCCTTTTCCAGCCCAAAATGGAGCCACAGGAGCTGGGTTCAAACTCCAACCCAGACACTGACAGACCTGGGCTAAAGAGATTTGATAATTTTGAGAGGAATCACCTAGATGGCTCATGCTTCTAGGGTGGTTCTGAGTCATGGTACAGGCAGTTGTCTAGTGGGTCTCTGAGTTGGTAGATGGGCAGAAAAGCCGAGGCAGAAAGAACACAGGGAGAGTGGGGGAGAAAGGAACCTGCATGCAGAACTATGAAGGGCCTCCACCCTTCACACATAAAGCCAATCAGTAAACTTCACGAGGTAGGAGAGAGCCACCCAGAAAGATAAGAGCGAATGTTTTCTGAAGGGCACCCAGGGCTGGCAGTGAGGCACATTCATCCTTATCAGAGAGATTGGGGAAAACCCGTAGTTCCTGGGGGTACCGGATAAGTCATGCGTAAGTGTCTTGCTTTTGTAATATTAATTATTTGCCTCTGACTAAATGCTGCTTTGATGCGAATACTGCCAGAGATAAAGCAGCTCCTCTCACAAGAATAGATCAAGCTCTCCAAAGCATCGAGTAGCTTCCAACACGAATGCACTTAATAACGGAGCTTCAAGAGACATGAGGTAAAAATGGATTAAACTGCAAGCAGAAATGGGCAAGTCCATAATCAGATTTGGAAATATCAATGTCCATTTCTTCACAGTGGATAAGAAAGGAAATCAGTGAAGCTCCGGGAAATGGACAGGCTGTAAGGAGAACTTGACAGACATTTATAGAATACCCCATTCAACCGTACTAGGTACACTCCAGGACACTTAGCAAGATAGACTACTTCTGGGCCATCAAACAAGTGTCAGTACACTTAAGAAATGCAAATTATGTTCTCTGATTTCACAGAATTTTCATTAAAACTCAATGGTGTAAAAATTACAGAAAGCACACAATATTTGGAACCCACATAATAAAGTGTCAAAGAAGAAATGAAAGAGAATTACAATTTTAAGTAAATGTAAATGAGGAGAAAAATATGCTACATCTAAAACTATGTACACAAGGATATTGTCCTAAAAGGGGTGTGGTCTGTAATCAGTGATTCAGTTTCTATGCTAAGAAGTTGGAAAATAATGAAAACAATGAAGTAAACACAAAGGAAGATGGAAAAACCATGACCAAGGAAGCTTAAAGTGGGAACAAATAGGAACAGAAAACATAAACCATGAAGCTCGTACTTAGAGCTTGTTGTCAGATGAAGTCTGTCCTGGGATAATGCAGACTCAACACCTACACCTAATCTAGGCGAACTCGCTGTGTTGACAAGGATTTTAAATACATATTTTGGTAGATACATGGAAGGAACTAAAAATCATACTCTCATCCCAACTTACACACACTCAGGGACACACACACATACACATGCACACACACATATAAACACACTTGTGTGTATACACATACAGTCAGGCATGCATAAATACATATACACAGAGCTAGACATACACATATATACATAAACACACACAAACATACACACACACAGACACAGACACACACACACACACACACACACACACACACACAGAGAGAGAGAGAGAGAGAGAGAGAGAGAGAGAAGACAAATTTTGAATAAAAGAAAACATTCTCAAACTGAAGAAGAGTATCCATGAAAACCTATGGATAACAGGATAATAGATTTTTGTTATTGCTGTGTTTTGTTTTGGTGGGTCTTTTTTGAATTTTTACATTTTATTTATATTTATTGTGTAAGATTTTTTTTTGCCTACATATATTATCTATGCAACACATGCATGCCTGGTGCCCATCATGGTCAAAAGATGGTGTTAGATCCCTTGAAACTGGAGTTACAAATAGTTGTGAACTACCCTGTGCATGCTGGGATCTGAACTTGAGCCCACCACAAGAAGAAGATGTGTTCTTAACCATGGAGACAATTTTTTACCCCTGCCCTGAGAGACCCTAGATAATGCCTTAAAGATCCTTCTTCTTCCCTCCCTCCTTTCCTCACTTCTTTCCTTTGTGTGGGAGTGTTGCATGTGCCACAGTGTGTGTGTGTGTGTGTGTGTGTGTGTGTAGGCCATAGGACAACTTGTCAAAGTGTTCTTCTTCCACAATGGGAGTTCTGGGGATAGAACTCAGGTGTTTAGATTTGTCGGCAGTCACCCTTAGCCACAGAGACATCGAATCTGATCCTTCTAACATAGTAATAAAATAATGATAGTTCTGTTCTTAAGATCAAAAAGTATATCCACATCCCACATTGGTACTTAAAGTTGTTGTGGAGGGGTTTATACAGTGTGATAATGTGAAACAAACAAACTAACTAACTAAAAGCATCCAGATTTAAAGGGAAGAAACTGAGTTCTTTATTGGACAAATAACATGTCTGTCTGTATTGAAAACCCCAGTAACATCTGTAAGAGTGTGCAGGAACTATCACAGTAACAAGCCTGCAGCACTTAAAAGCAATGCTCAATATCAATTAAGTTCTTATAACTGAAAAATGGAAATTTGAGATAAAGTTTATCATTCCCCCAAAAACTTAAAATGTTTAAATACAAATCTGAAAGCCAGCATGCAAGATCTCTTCACTAAAATGGTAAAACACTGAGAACTGTGGGGTAAACAGGGTGTACCATGTTCATGGATTAGAAGGTTCAATTCTGTGAAGACATCAATTCTGTCCAAACTGATCAATCAGTTTGATTGCAATCCATTTTAAAATCCACAGAACAATGCCAAGCACCAGAGAGAGTCAAGGCACATTTGAAATTGAAGGTCAAAGTCAGAGCAGTAATAACCAGTGAAAACAGGTTGAAGGTTTGCACATGATGAACACGAGGAATATAAATGAAAAACATGCACACAGAAACACACTCGATTTCATGCTCCTTAGGTAAATGATTCTCCATACTGACGTCCACAGTGTGGGCCCATCTGCATTCCTACCCGAGGGCTGGGCTCTTAAAAGTGGCTAAAGTCTGGCCCTGGGCCTGACCTTGGGAAACCCAGTCCCTCCTCTGGGATGTTTGCTTCGGTCTTCAGGCCACTTCTGGGCCTCAGGCAAGAAAGTAAGTCACAGGGTGACATTGTTCATGTCCCTTAAACTTTCTGGGCTTTGGTACTAGCTTGGGGCAGAGCTCTTCCTACTCTAAGTTGGGAGTGTTGAGGACAAGCTCCCATAGGCATCTTAAAAGACACAGACCGTGGAGGCCTCTGATCACAAAGCCTGCTGAGACTTACGGTCCAGAACCAGCCTGTAAACACCTTACTGAAAGTCTCAGAGACTGTAGCATCAGTGGCTTCTCTAGCCTCAGCTTAGTGAGGGGCTGATAGGCCTCACCTCCTGTCTTCTATCCCAGGTCTGATGTCTGTCCTTCCATGCTCACATTTAGTTCAGTGTGGAGAGTCACATCCATTTCTCAGTTCAAGTTGTAGGAAGCACTATATAGTGAAAAGTGCCTGGGATTTCAGATTGAGAAACTGATCTTCGGTAAATCGTTGAATCTCTCTGAACCTTTTCTTTGCCTGTGCGGGATGCACAACCATGACAACTACACCACAGTGTTGTTTTGAGAGTTAATTGAGAACAAAGAGGTCCAGCACACAGTAGGCACTCAACAAGCAAGTCTCTTCCCAGACCTCTGCTGACTCCCCATCTCTTGAGAAGGACAGAGACGGAGTTGTATTCCACAGAGCAGTGTTTTCCAGGTGAGTTGTTCTCAGTAAGCAGGACGCCTGGGAGAGAGGGCACCCAGATTTCCCCTTAGGTCCACGAGTGGCTGGAGTATCTATTATAGATGCCTCCCATCCCAATAAATATTTCAATGCAAATAAATAAAGGATGCCACAGCCTCTCAGCCAGCGACTCTGTGCAGCTCACTGCACACGCCTATCCCTGACTCCTGTCAAGGCCATGGTGTCTCCAGGGAGCTCTAGTGGGTCTCTGGGGAAACCGCAGGCCAGTGTGGGACCGAGGAAGAGCAAAGCCCGCTTGTGATATAGGGAGGTGACAGCTCTCATGGGAGGGAGCCTTTGAAACTGTGGGGTTTGCATTTGAGGTCCACCTGCCAGTGGCCCCAGCACGGCTCAGCAGGGTGGTCCCGGAATTCCAGCTGGAGGTGGCAGCACTGACACCCCAGGTGACTGGAAGCAGCTTCCAGACCCAGCTAACCCCATTCCACTTCACTCACCCATTCACTCACTCATTCACTCACTCATTCAATCATTCACTCATTCACTCACTCTTTCACTCATTCACTCACTCATTCACTCGCTCATTCATTCATTCACCTATTGTATATAATATAGAACCACTGAACATATGTTCTCTATATCAGAAGCTGCAAATAACCTCTTTGGGGACAGGACAGACAGAGCTCTAAGAAGGCCTTTACTATGGCCTAGGCACCATTTGTCCATCAAGGCTCTTTTGCCCTCAGGTTTGGTATTGTCAGACCTTTAAAACATGGGGCCCAGTAGAGGCTTAAGCATGTCTGGGGGACCTGGCCTCACTCATTCATCTATCACACATACTCCAGCCATGATGTGACAGCCAAGAGAGTGGTCATCGGAGCCAAGCTGATGCCAGCTCCAAATTGAACCATTCTTAATCTTGGGTTCAACAAACCTCTTTGGTTTATAAAGTTGACCTACCTCGGGTATTTCCTTATGTAACAATATGGCCTCCAGGACTCCTGCCCCCTGAAGTTCCCATACTGTCAGACTCCCCCCACTGAGTACTGGCAGGCCTGGGAAGATGGCAGGGTTTTATTCTGGGATGAGGATGCAGTATATGGCAAAAGAAAAAATACTGTAGTTATAATTAATATCCCGAATCTTTTAAGTTCAGTAAAAGGGCGACTGTCCTGGATAGGTCTGACTTACTCAGGAAGAGAAAATTCAAAAAAGCAGAACCTTCTTGTAGAGAGAGATAATGTCTCCTGTTAGCGTCAAAGAAATGATCTTCCAAGAATGACATGACTCTGCAGACTAGCTGCATGGCAAGGCCTTGTCCCACCTGTCCCACCCCAAGGCTGGCACTGGTGCTCCGAACTGAAGCTGTGTCTGCTAGAGAGACAAGAGTCTCAGGACTATAGTCACGGGAAGCAGACTTCTGTCACCAGCTGATGCTTTCTGAGCCAGCTGGTATCCTGACTTCTGGTCCAGGGGACCGTGAGACAATGGGCAAGTGACAGTTTAAGTCATAAACTTTATGGTAATGATGGGATGTTAACACGCCACTGTGTGATTTTCAGGGCCCATGGGGCTCCACAGCCGCTGGCAAAGCCGGGAGGCTATGGAGACCTGGCCAAGGAGCAGAATTCCGGAAGGTTCCAGAGGGGAGGAGACAGAGAGGTGGAATTCGGTGTTCCAGCAGTCTTCAAGGAGTGTGACGGTCAGACGCTTACGCCTCTGTGGACAGAAGCGTTAACAGCTGAAGCTGTGACAGAGGTAGAGGTTAGACCCTGAAGCATCAGATCATTTAGCCCGGGGACCCTTCTTAGAGCCAACGAGGGCTGTGGTATGTTCAGAATGCACCTAGAAAGATCGCTATGGTCTCAGGTTGGGGAGGAGGCAAGATGGAGACCTTACTGGAGGCTGAGCAACAGGGAGAGATGCAGCTGGGACCAGGAGAACGGGGAGGTGTTAGGTACAGGAGTTTGGAGTGGGAAGTGGAGGCAGGAGGTGGGGGAAGCAGGTGGAGGGCAGAAATGAATGCTTTTGTGTTCCTCGGGATGAATGCATGCTCTGGGTAGCACCCTGGGCTGTGGGAAGAAAGGGTTGGGCAGGCACAGCTCAAACTCAGTTGATGCACCCAGGGATGGAGGATGGGGAGGCTGAGGAAGACTAGGTGTGGTGGCCGGAGTGAAAAGTTACAATAACCACAGAGGACCCCCCCCCCCCGTCATGTAGCCAGAAGACCTGTTCTAAAGGCTCGAGTAGTCTGAGGTTTCTGAAGTTCTTTTTAACCCCCAGTTGTGTGATGGTGAGCAGGCTGAGTACCTGGCTAAAGTTTCTGGACAAGACAAGGTTTGAACTTGAAATGTCATCCACAGCATCATACCCTTGAACATTTGGTGGTCTTTGGATGGATGGTGCTGTTTGAGAAGGTTGCAGAACCTCTAGAGGTGACCTTTGCTGAAGGAAGTGGGCCACACAGGACAGCTTTTGTTTTACAACCCAGGCCCATGTCCTGTTTACTCTCTGCTTCTTGATGTGGATGGCATGTGATCAGCTGTTTTCTGTTCCTGCTTCTGTGCCTTTCTCTGCCATGGTAGAAAGTATCCCTTCGAACTGCAAGCCAAAATAAACCCTTCCTTCCTTAAATTTCTTGCCAGGCATTTGATCACAGCCCCTGGAAAAGGAACTCTAAGACCTCTTTGCAAAGGAAAAAGTGGGGGACTTCCAGGGACTTGGAACACGAGACAACGTGGAAGAGGGACATTCTCTTTCCTCCCAGGCTCCCACTTGAGAAGGCTGGCTCTGCCAGGGTCTCAGAGACTCAAGGCTCTTCAGTCTTCAAGGGAAGTGTCTGTCTGCCCTGTTTGTCGCTCAAGAATCCTGGTTCATCCTGCAGGGAGAAGACACATCTCTGTGAGGGGAGGGATGGTGGACCCTATAGGCAGCCAGATCAGACAGGTTGCAGGTAGAAGTTGTCTATGGATGCTCCTTTGAACTGTCAGCTCGCCCACCTATCCACACAGCCAGCAGTCAGCTGCTGACTCCCCCCATCTAGTCAAGCATCATCTGCATCTACCATGTCCTTGCATCCTTCATCAATCCATTATCCCATCCACCCTTCCATCTATTGGATTATTCATAGAACCATTCAGACATTCACCTTTTGTTTTCTCCATCCACGATGTTTCATTCTGTTCAACCATTATTCCAAACATATATTTTTTTCGTCCATCAGTTATTTTTCTATCCGTCTACCCAACCATCCACCTCTCAGTCCTCTCATGCAGCTGAACACTGCTGTGGACTAGATCTCATGTGGGATTTAAAGTTACCTTTAAGGTCTCGTTCTTGGTGCTCTTCCCACTGAGTTTGGGAGCAAGCTTCTGTCCTGGCAAGATCTAATTACTGCCAGGGCCCTGTAGCTGAGGGTTCTCTGAACTGCAGGAAGTTCCAGGAAGGAAAAGGAAGGGCATTCCCAACAGGGGGAACAGCGCATGTAAGTGCCGAGAGGCCAGCATGAGAATGGAGATCCTGAACAGTAAAAAACTGTCCGAAAGCCACTTGTACGCGCAGGCAAGGGCTGGGATGCAGGTACAGCATATGACCTCTATGCATCTGGGACAGTGTCAGTTAATGACATGTGTGAGGATTGGGGAAGGGACTGGAGAGGGAAAGAGTGGCAGAGGTCAAGAAGTCGGGACTCTATCCCCTGGTGAATGGAGGTGAGGGAACAGGAGCTCTTGATCTGGAAGTGCGCTGGGATTTGGACTTGAGCTGCAGAGGTTTCTGCAGGTGATGGAGTTAGCACCCTGGGGATGCAGGCTGCGTGCGTGCGGATGGGTTGCGAGGCACAGTGTTCAGACACACGGGTTCTTTCCTACTCATGAGGCATCTAGAGAGTATGTCTAGAGAAAAGTTGGGGGGCTTTGGGTGGTCCTAGGACCAGGCAGCTTAGGTGAGTCTACCCCTAATGCATACATCTTATAGACTCAAACCTACAACTCAAAATAAAGATGACTTTAAACCCAGGCATGGTGGTGATTTGGGAGAACTGAGACCAGTCCTTCCCTAGGCTGGTAGTTGCCAAATCGGACGAACAGACAGACAGACAGACAGACAGACAGGCTGTGCCCATGAGCACAAGCAATTACAAGCAGAGCCAACGGCCCACTTGGCACACTTCTGGGGGGTGTCAATTATTTAAACACTAATTAACATAGCTCTGCATGTCTTTTTTGGGGCGCACTCAGAACACTCGGCATTGTTACATTGTTATCACGGAAGAAAAGAGAGAATGAAATATTAATGAGGCCGGCTTTGTTCTCAGCTCAGCCGGAGCAGGCTGGTTGTAGGAAGCGGATTCCCGCCGTTGCCGAGGCTTTAATTAGGAAGGTCGCTGGCTTTTCGGGGCGTCTTGGATTCCTTTAATTTCCACTGAGGGAAGAGGCTTCCGAATTTTATTGAACTCGGTTGAATTTTTATTTTCAAAAATCAAAACAGAAACAGCTCGTTTGTGGTATCTGTTATGAGCGCTGGGTGTTATTTGCTCTTTAGAGATAAAGTTGTTTTTGTAAGGGGAGAGCCAGGGAAAACGGGCTGGGGATTTGTCCTGGGAAAGGGCTCAAGTGGGAGAAGGTAGTCTGCAGAAAAACAAACCTAAGCTTGCCCGGTTCTCCTGCATTCAGCCTCGCTCCTGCTGGCCAGAGAAATCCATTTGACTCTGAGCTGTTTGAACTGGTCAGTCAAAGCTGTTAGCCCCTAGGGCATCACAGCCTAACCCAGCCTCAGGAGTTCCTTGGGCAGGAGATGGTGGGGGAAGGAAGTATCAGGCCCTGGCTGTGGAACGGAGGCCAAGCCGGGTAACCAGGAGAACTGTATGAAGAAGATCACTGTAGCTTCTGAGTGTTGAACTTGTTCAGAGGCCATGGCATAGGACCCACGGTTAAGCAGGCCCGTTCCTTTCTCCTCCTCTGGTTAGGGTGGTAAGGCATAAGTCCAGGTATCTGGCAAGCATCAGGTCCTGTGGAGGAAGAGTAGTAACTGCCTGAGTGAGAGACCAAGAAGCACAGATCCTGGGGCAAGGTTGGCTGGAAAAGAGGTTCCCTGCTGGGTATCTGTATGAAGGACACTAAAACCATGGAGGCTTGTGTAGGGGTGTGGGAGGTGGTTCACTCTTTAGAAGCAATACCCTGGCCTGGTCTCTGCAGGTACTGAGGATGCAGAACAGCCAGGGAAAGAAAGCTCACAGCATGAACATTATCTGGTAGAAAAGGCAACAGCAAGTGTACAGGTCCAGAGACAGGAGACTATCCAGAGGGCACGGTGTCAGGAGACTAATGTATAAGAGGTTCAAAAATGGGAGGAAGGTCAGAGAGGTGTGGAGTCATGGATGACCTTCCCAGTAGCTTTTATTCTGTAGATGGTGGGAGGTAATAGGGTTGGGGGTTTGGTTGGAGGTCATTCAGAACACCACAGAGATGCCCTGCTTGTTGGGCAGAGTAGGTACATCATCTCACTGTGCACAAAACAGCTCCTGTAACAAAACTAAAAACTCTTTAGTGTGACATATCAATGGGCTGTGATTAAGACTTCCTGGGTTAGGACCAAAGAATGAAGGGCCAGAAGCCCAGTCTAGTCGGCAGCAGGGAGGTAACATGTCAGCTAGGATGTGGATGCTGGTGGTGTTAAAGGAGAGACTAAGGCCCTGAGGTACAGATGTGACCAACGAATAGTTGCAGACACAACCTATCTTTCATAGAACCTCCTCTTTGTGTAGATACATCAAGGAGGCAATCAATAGTCCATCCTGGGAAGCATTTCTCAACCTTGTATCAACAACAACAACAACAACAATACACCATCCATTCACCAGAAAGTTGCTAGACTCTCTACCCTCTGCCTGCCTCTCAAGTGTGCACCTTGATCTTGGGGCAAACCACCTAGCCACTGGACTTAGAGCTTCAGAGCTAGAGCCCTACTTTCAGGACTGAGGCTGGAGGATGGAGAGGGGTTTACCCTACCCATACCCATCAAATGGTAATTCCTCTCACCTGCATCAGGAGACTAGGGCACTTACAGTGTCTCAGGTGTGCATGAACCCCACGATACACTAGAAAAGTTAGGGAGTCCAGTGGGCTGCATCAATCTTCATTTTATACAGGAAGCTGAGACTCGGGGAGGGGTAGGACTTATCCAGTGTTTCTTAGATAGCAGGGTGTGGGGATGGGGGATTAGAACTGATGGCCTGCCTGACTTTTGAGTCTCTATCCTCTACCCACAGACACCTGTCAGACTCTCTCTGACTTCATAACTAAGGCTTGGTTCAAGACCCTCTTTTCTCTCTGGCCCACACCCTTCTCACTGTGACATTTCCTCTTCCCACCCCAGTCAGCCTCCCAGGGCCCAGCCTCGCTGGAGGCTTTGATTAAAAATGCACCTCCTAATCTCATCAGAGCCCAGAAACATGCATATATGCAAATCAACATCTGCTCTGCTACTCTGGGAAGGATCTTCCCAAAGTGCTCTGGGAAAAAGAGGCTCAGCCCAGGGAACTCTAAAGGGAAGATTCCAGAACATCCAAAAGTCACTTCAAAATCCCGGAGTCCCTGATGAAGCCTCACTGTTAATGTAATTGGAGGTACTCCTTGAAGGAGCAATAAAGGAGCAGTCCCCAAGTGGACTGCCTCGGGCTGAGACTTTTTTGCTAATCAAAGCTCTTCCATGTTATTGGAGCTGCATTGGCCTGCGGTCCAGCCACAGGGGAGCCCACCCCTCTGGCCAATGAGGAAGCAGCAGCTGGGGTCACTTTTCTTGCTTTTATAAAGTTCTTCTTTGCTTGGTTGGAGTGTGAGTCAGAGCACACAGACTTGCCTGCTGTAACCAGCCTGTCACAGGAGCTCCATGGTCACTTAAGTGTGGCTCACAGGGCAGCAGGAAGTCAGAGAAGAGACTCTTGTCCTTAAGATCAACCTGTGCTGAAGGATCCTACCACCCTGGACCTTGTCCTTTTCAGACCTCTGTGCACCCTCCATGTAGACTGCACTGTGGTCAGGCACTTGCCACTTATAGTCATAGTCTAGTATCCAGAACTTTCCTTCACCAGCGGGAGCGCAAATCTTGGAAGCACAGTCTGTGATGCTGAATACATTTGGTTGAAAGCATCCCTTGAACTTTGACTTTTTCAAGGGACCATCATAGGATCTAATGCTCCTTTGAGATTCTGAAAAGGGACAGCAGAGCATCAGCTGCCAACTCTTAGTCACAAGATTAGAAGTAGAGAGACTAGAGTGCTGTGTGGCTCTAGCATTCTTGGGACACTGAGCGTCATATAGCCACATCTCATCCTGTTTACAAAAGGTCCATGTGTGTATACGAGACACTTGGTGCTATTGTACTAACAGACTGTGAAGCCAGCCATGGAGAAACATGACACTAATCCTAGAGCTCTTGAGGCTGAGTCAAGAGAATCAGGGATATTTGAGCAGCTTGGGATACACGAAGAGACTTTCAAATCACACAAAAGAGAAGACAATGTAGGCTCTGTGTTAGGTGGTCCAACTGTAGGCAAATATGACTTGGGTATGGGAATGCTGTCCCACAAGCTTAAGGCAGAGTAGCTATGGCTGTATGGTCAGGAAAGAGCCTTGAGCATGGGGGCCAGTGGCCCAC
This sequence comes from Micromys minutus, assembly GCF_963924665.1. Classification (NCBI taxonomy): domain Eukaryota; kingdom Metazoa; phylum Chordata; class Mammalia; order Rodentia; family Muridae; genus Micromys; species Micromys minutus. The sequence continues at coordinate 16,902,696 of NC_137959.1, forward strand.
AGGTGTGTGTGTGGGGAAGCTCACTGCTGACTTGATATGTACATTCTTGGTTTTGTGAGAATCCCTATAAGGATATCCAAAGCTACAAGTCTCGTGCCTTCCCCTGGCTACATATTTCTGGGAGAAGGCTGGTCTTCTTCTGTTGGCTTCCACATAGCATGGAAATTTGTCATTTAATCTGGACCACTTCTCCCAAGGGTAGGAACAATTTTCTAAAATGAATCAGAAAGTCAGAATTCTGAGAGATTGTGGACCCGAATTGGTGATGAAGATTTTCACACATTGTCCCAACCTTTGTGACATGAGATTGCCAAAACCAGACAACCCCCTTTGACCTATACAAATTGTGTTCCAAGTGTTTCCAGCCTATGCCTAGACTCATACCATGTCAGCCTGTGCCCACTCCGATGTCTATGTTCATGTTGATAATATCCATCTTATTTGTGTTAATACAACCCAGATTACTTTTATTACAAGTTTTAGTGTACCACCCTTACATCCATCTTTCCATGGTGCCTGGAAACAGGAAGCAGGGCCTTAGGCCTCAGAGTCAAGGAGACCTTTGCCATTGCTAGAGAACCACAGCTCTTCTGACTTAGGAGGTCCCTGCGGGTCCCTGCTGTTGGAAGATGCCCTATTTCAAAGGCCACTGCTCTCAGTAGAGAGAGATGGACCAACTCTCTACAGCTTAGCCCTTCTCTCTCCCAGTTCCTCTCAGGCTTCATTTACCTGGCCTCCAGGAACCCCCATGAGTCCCTGTGGCCTATGGCTGCTCCCACAAGGACTCTGGATGCCTGCTCTGGGCAGAGGCTGTTTGTGGAGCCATTTTAGGCAACATGCTCCCCTACCTTCCTGCTAAGACAACTAAAAGTCAGTCTGGTTATCATAGTGGCTTGTGAGGCATCCAACACAAACCACGGCCGCCTTCTTGGAGTCAACACACAGCCAGGTACCATTCAGACAGTCCCAGGATATTTGCCTTGTCCTCGATTAGTTAGCTGGTTACTCAGTTCTCCCTCCTTTAGTTTCACATGGCCCAGTCCTGTTTTGAACCATGTGAAGCGCCGCCAGCAACTCCAACACTGCAAAAGAAAGCCAGAGCCCAGGGACCTTAGCCTCCAGTAATGACTTGTACTTTGAAAACCCCTCACTGTCCTACTTCAGAGAGATCTCAGGATAACCTGTCCAATTAACATTTGCCTGACAGAAAGTTCATGCAAGAAAGAGGGGACTTCCTGAGACTTCACTGTGAATTTGGGACAAAATATAGAATAACTTTGTCTTATTTTGTTTTTGAGACAAAGACTTGCTGTGTAGCCCAGGTTAACCCTTTTATGTAGGTCTCCAGAGCATCAGACATCCAATGGGTTCCACCATGCCTGGAACTGTGCACAGTGGAATCCAAGGAGCACTCAGGAGGAGTCTTCTTCCATTGAGCTTTCCTCTGAATGCTGGAGCTCCCTGCTCTTGACCAGTCAGGGCTTTATCTATCTCTGTGACAGAATTATGGAGCAGACAGTGTAGACACACACACACACACACACACACATGCACACACACACACACACACACACACACACACACACACACACCTTTTATGTAGATAACCATTTCAGTTCCCAGATTTTAAAAATGACAGCATAGACTGGCTCTAGGGGGCAGATCCAGCCAGCAGGGTGGTTGCTCATTGTCTGGTTATATGCCCTTCTCTGGCATATTTATCTGGTACCTTTGTACTTGGTAAAAGTATGTGTAAAAATCCCAGAGTCCTGACAGTGAGCAGGTATCCTTGCTCATCTGAGCCTCACAGCATCCTCTGGAAGTGTCTTAGCATTCCCATTTTACAGACAGAGACTAGGGCATTGAGCAATCAGATAAGTCTCTGAAGGCCCTGCAGCCGGTCAATGCAGAGCTGACACCTGGACCTAGAGAGCTGAGCTCTGAAGTGCAGGCTTGTTATATCCTCATGAATCTACCACTCGATGCAAAGAATCATGTGGCAGATAGAACAGTGAGTGGACAGGAACCTCCTGGGAGGAAACGAGCACAGGTGTGTCTCAGGCAACTCCATTTTGGTTGCAAAGCTTTGGGCAGTGTGTCCCACATACTCACTTGAGGTGATATGACGCAGGGAAGGTAAGAATGACTAGGAATGGTTCTAGAACTGTGGGCACTTAGAGGATGCTGGGCACAGGGCACCTGTCTTCAAGTTCAAAAGCTGCCAAACACCTGCTTACCATCTACCCTCTGACCTAACACTGACCCCAACTGAGTCCACTAAAAGTGCTGATGCTCAAGGGCCTGCTCTTTAGCAGACCCAGCTTTGATTTTGTCTCTGTCACTGCATTCTCATACATCTACCATGGGTAACACACGAGTGCCAGCGATAATAATATCTGATATGACAGCAAAGACAGCTACAGCGCCTGGTCACTCAAGGGGAGGTAGGATCTATGCCTTTCCACGAGCCTGGTACTCTGTGGTGCTCAGTGATGTTCCATGCTGCTCTGATGACCTGTGGTTCTCTGCAATGAAAATGTGGTACTCCGTGACACTCTCTGGTGCTCAGTGTTGATCCACAGTGCTCTGATGCTCTGAAGTGTTTTGTGATGAAATGTGGTGCTCTGTGAAGATGTGTCACTCTGTGATGTTGAATGATGACCCATGGTGCTCTGATGTTCTGTGGTGCTCAGTGGTGCTCAGTGGTGCTCTGTGGTGCTCTGTGGTTCCCAGTGGTGCCCTGTGGTGCTCTGTGGTTCCCAGTGGTGCCCTGTGGTGCTCTGTGGTGCTCTGATGCTCTGTGGTGCTCTGTGATGCTCTGATGCTCTGTGATGCTGTGATGCTGTGATGCTGTGATGCTCTGTGATGCTGTGATGCTGTGATGCTCTGATACACTGTGATGCTCTGTAGTGCTCAGTGGTGCTCAGTGGTACTCAGTGATGCTCTGTGATACTTTGTGATGCTCTGTGGTGCTCAGTGGTGCTCTGTGATGCTCTGTGATGCTCTGTGATGCTCAGTGGTACTCAGTGATGCTCTGTGATGCTCTGTAGTGCTCAGTGGTGCTCAGTGGTACTCAGTGATGCTCTGTGATACTTTGTGATGCTCTGTGGTGCTCAGTGGTGCTCTGTGATGCTCTGTGGTGCTCAGTGGTGCTCTGTGGTGCCCTGTGATGCTCTGTTGTGCTCAGTGGTGCTCTGATACTCTGTGATTCTTTGTGGTGCTCTGTGGTGCTCTGTGATACTTTGTGAGGCTGTGATGCTCTGTGGTGCTCTGTGGTGCTCTGTGGTGCTCTGTGGTGCCCTGTGATGCTCTGTGATGCCCTGTGATACTCTGTGATGCTCTGTGGTGCTCTGATACTCTGTGATGCCCTGTGATACTCTGTGGTGCTCTGTGGTGCTCTGTAGTGCTCTGTGGTGCTCTGTGGTGCCCTGTGATGCCCTGTGATGCTCTGTGGTGTTCTATGATGCTCTGTGATGCTCTGTTGTGCTCAGTGATGCTGTGATGCTCTGTGGTGCTCTGTTGTGCTCAGTGATGCTGTGATACTCTGTAGTGCTCTGTGGTGCTCTGTGGTGCTCTGTGGTGCCCTGTGATACTCTGTGATGCCCTGTGATACTCTGTAGTGCTCTGTGGTGCTCTGTGGTGCTCAGTGGTGCTCTGTGATGCTCTGTGGTGCCCTGTGATACTCTGTGATGCCCTGTGATACTCTGTAGTGCTCTGTGGTGCTCTGTGATGCTCTGTGGTGCTCTGTGGTGCTCTGTGATGCTGTGATGCTGTGGTGCTCTGTGATGCTGTGATGCCCTGTGGTGCTCTGTGATGCTCTGTGATGCTCTGTGATGCCCTGTGATGCTGTGATGCCCTGTGATGCCCTGTGATGCCCTGTGATGCTCTGTGATGCCCTGTGATGCTCTGTGATGCTGTGATGCTGTGATGCTGTGATGCTCTGTGATGCTGTGATGCTGTGATGCTCTGATACTCTGTGATGCTCTGTAGTGCTCAGTGGTGCTCAGTGGTACTCAGTGATGCTCTGTGATACTTTGTGATGCTCTGTGGTGCTCAGTGGTGCTCTGTGATGCTCTGTGATGCTCTGTGGTGCTCAGTGGTACTCAGTGATGCTCTGTGATGCTCTGTAGTGCTCTGTGGTGCTCTGTGGTGCCCTGTGATGCTCTGTGATGCTCTGTGATGCTCTGTGATGCTCTGTGGTGCTATGTGACACTCTGTGGTACTCAGTGGTACTTGATGCTGCTTGGTAGTGCTCTGAAGGTGCTTGTTGGTGCTCTACACTGATTGGTGGTACTAAGAGGGATTGAACTACACTGGCCAGTTCTTAGAACATCCACTTGCTGTGTCTGAGCATGCATACTATGAAGCCCCAGGCCTTTATTGTGTCAGAAGTACATGTGATCACATAATCTCCAGGGATCCAGATCAGCCTGATTTTCCCGCTGTTCCCATGAAGGATCCAGGGATGTAATGGATGAAGCCTCCGCACTATCCCATCACACAGATAGCTGCACTCCATCCAGTCAGTGACACTTGGGATTTCTAAGTACAAGCTGCAATATCTTCTGTTCATATCGAGTCCAGCTTCTTAAGCTGCAGGTCATGATCCCATAGGGGACACTTAACTGAAGGTGAAGGTGACAAAAAAAATTGACAGTGTTTCAGAGGCATCATGATAAAGAGTTAATTGGAGACCAGGGGTACAATGAGTCTAAGATGGTTCCTGAACACATGGTATGCTGTGACCACACTGCTGCTCGGTTCTCAGAATTTGCACTGTGTAGGGTCACACCATACTGCCAGCAAATGCTGCTCGAGACACAGTGCTGCATGTTGCAGCTCAGTGTCCTCACTATCTATACAAGTCAACTGTTGTAGGTCACGGCTGCTGCGTTTTCTCCTATATGTCGAGACTGCAGTGTTTTTATTGTATGCGATGTCTTCACTGCACATACAAAAGATCCTATTCTAGAAAAGTAATGATTGGATTAAAAGAAGTAAGGACTTATTTTTTGGATAGAATCTTACCATGTAGGCTTCCATGGCTTATAACTTACTATGTAGACTGGCTGGCTGGTCTTGGACTCACAGAGCTCTGCCCAACTCTGCCTCCTTAGTGCAGGGTTAGAAGGTGTGTGTCACTACACATGGCAGAACAAAGATTTTTACTATTTCTCCCCATCGTTCCCCAGTTGGTATATCTAATATACATTTGGTATATCTTAGGGGTTGTGTTAAACATTTGGTGTTTTCCTATTGCCATTTGAGTTTCATATTTGAGCTTCATTTAAAAAAAATCAAGACATGGGGGTCTGGAGAGGTTAACGCTACAGTTAGCACTTGCTGCTTTTCCAGGAAACCCATGTTTGACTCCCAGCACCCACACATCTGATGGCTCACAACTATCTGTAACTCTAGTTTCAATACCTTCTTTTAGCCTCAGCAGGCAGCAGGCATGCATGCAGTGCATAGGTATACTTGCATGCAAAGCATCCATGCACATACAATAAATTGATTAATACATTTGAAAAAAATCATGACATGAGTTTTGTCTTGGAATTAGGACATGATACCCAAGAGTTTCTAAAGTGGTCCTGAATATAATCTTGCCATTTGTACTGGGTATATTTTTTATGAAGTGGTGTCCTCAACATTGATGACCAGAATGTCAATAGACTGAAAAACACCAAAGTTGTATGTCCTGCTTCATTCAGCATTTATCCAATATTAAATTCTTCATTTAAGAACAAATAAGCACCTTCCTCTAATTAGTATGCAAACTTGCTTCACTCTTTAATCAGTGGATCATATGTGTGTTAAAATTGTTTTAAAGTACATCTCTTTGTAGTTAATTAACAGCAAATGTCTAATTTGTGTTCCTACTTCATGCGCTTACATGTCTAGGGTTGTCTACTATTTCTTGGGTGCAAAGGGACCATTCGTGGAAGGAGTTTAAAGAACATTTATCTAGACCTCCCAACCTGTGAGTCACGACCCCTTTGGAGGTCACATATCAAATATCCTGCATATCAGATGTTTGCCATTACGATTCATAACAGCAGCAAGGTTACAGTTATGAAGAAGCAATGAGACAATTTTATGGTTGGTGTCACCACAGCATGAGCAGCTGTATTAAAGGGCTACATAGCATTAGGAAGATTGAGAACCACTGATTTCACTGATTTCGATGCCATCTTGCCTGCCTCCCGCTCCTCTTGCCTGTCATAAAGTTTGGTTTGCACCATTCTGACCATGCTTTTGTGAGATATTTGTTCAGACTTACTATTCCTGGCCAGAGAGATGGCTTAGTGGTTAAAAACATTTGCTGTATAAACATGAGAAATTTCCAACACCCAGGTAGAAGACCAAGCATGGATGTGGGCCCAGGGTTGCTGGATGGAGACACATGTCTTAGGAATTCTGATTCAGTGAGAGACTTCTATCTCAAAAGAGTAAGGGAGAAGACCCAACAGCCTATTCTGGCCTCTACATATACCAGACCATATAACATACATACAATCCAACCACATACAACTCGAACCCATCCCCATACCTAAGAACAACCCAACAATATAGACTGCACAGAATCTTAAACCTGTTTGTTCCCAATCTTCCAACACCAAGAGATTTTACACTAAAATATGGACGCATGGACTTTAACAGAGATAACCAGCTGCAGTCTCTCCTAGCACTCCTGGAACTATGGCAGGCAGTGATTGGAAGGGACTTGGGGTGGAGCTTCAATTATGGCATTCATCAGTGGCTCCCATGTGTCCCACTCCATTCATGGGTGGTGCTCTCCAGGAGTTTATACTAGAAGCCTCTCTTGGTTTCAGAGCTGGAAAACCTCCTCTGTCCTTATACCCCCTACTTTGTCACCCAGTCTGCCACTGTGGGGTCATTACAGGAAGGATTTATCCAGGTCTGTATGTTTCTTATGGTCATCACATGACTTGTTTGGCCAATGAGACAGTGGTGACCACAAAGACTTGACTGGTGTTTGATCATGGAGTTTAATTTCTGGTGGCTCTTTCCCCAAGACTCTTCTCTATAGCAAGGTGGTGAGTGACATTTTGGTAAAAGCCACAATGATCTCAGGTGGCCCGCAGACCATCACTGTTCAGCCAGCCCCTGTCGATCTATGAGTTGACCACAGACCCCTACACCACAAAGCCCAGAAATCTGTGTAGCTTGGAAGAAAGACCCACTAAGTTTAGCTCAAACACTTACCCCCTCACACCTGGGAAATAATAGGTTATTTGAAAACCCACAGAATCCGAGATACAGTTGCCAACTGACTATTCTGCAACCCCTTCTAACCCCTGGGGGAAAAACAAACAGAATGCAAAGTATGCAGAAAAGTGGTCATCTGGCTGTGTCCCCCTCTCTACAGGACTGGGTACCTGACTTGTCCCAGGCCACACTGTCTTTCCATTCCCTCTGAGGCCTAGTCTACTGTGACCCTATCAGCATCCGATGAGCTCAAGGAGCAACCCAGTGAAACTCGTTCATATTTCTTTACCTTAATTAAACATCCAAATGGGAATATTGGCAGCTTAGGCCCTCACTTGAAAATTGAGCCATATTCCCATTAATAGGAACGTCTAATTAAAACATCCGTTAAAAGTCCATAACATTAAGTTAATGGGGGGAAATCCAGGAGGGATTCAATTAGATTTCATTTCTGCCAAATTAATGTGAGCAACTTTTTAAAAGTCCCCAATGCTGACTGCCATTCATTAAAGGCTCTCAGAGATTTAGAACAGGACTCTAGGAGGTGGGCAAACTCAAACGGGATCAAAGCAGAAGGCCCTTCGCTGATGTCTCCACCCTGGTACATAGAACTCTTAGCCTCCCATGCCAAGTCTCCCAGCAGACCCTCTTGCCAGAGCTGTCAGCAGGAGAACTGAAGCCCTGGGCTCTGCTCTAAGAACTCAGTTCCCCGTTGGTTCACAGGACCAGCTATGGCAGTTCCCACTGGATGTTCAGTGAAGGTATCCAACAAAGAAGTTGGAAGAGATGAATTTGATCCTGGGGTGGGGAGAAAAGGAGGAGAGGTTAGAGGGAGGCCAGGAGGTCTTTAATTTAGGTTTTCTTAGAAAAATGTGATATATTATTATTATTATTATTATTATTATTATTAAACTGGAGCCTGTATGCTGGTATAATCTACACGCGCGCACACACACACACACACACACACACACACACACACACATACACATACACACACACACACACTCCTCTGTAGTTTCACAGCATTCTAAAGGAAATATGTCCCCAGATTTACTGATGCATCAGGGGCCACCAGACACTGCAGAAATAATAAAATCATTACCTCAGAAATACAGGAGGAAACCTATGTCTCAAGAGAAAATGGAATTTATCCAGCATGGGGGTACAGAGTGATCATTGTGGCTGCTGCTTGTCACCAGACAGAAGAATTAGCTTTACAAGAAAAGACTTCCATAATGTCGAATGCAAAGCCATATATTAAGCAACCTTAATAAATATTCTGTAAACAGAATAAAGTATAGAAACTCCAGGTGGTCACATGTATCTCCTATGTTGTGTATCTCGGTCAGCTTTCCCACAAGCTGACCTGGACACTTATTAAAGTCTACATTTAAAAAAAAAGGCGCACAAAATAATCTTCCAGAGAACCAGCGTCCATTTCCCAATCAGCATCCAAATCAGCTGGTTTACAGCTTCCTGTAACTCCAGCTTCAGGGGAGCTGACGTTTCTGCCTTCTGTAGACATCACACACAATTACACATGTACACACCCATTCATGACACATGCATACTTTTAAATTAAATAAATGAATGAGAAAAGAAAACAGAGGAAAGCATTCAAAATCAGGAGGGAAGCCCTGGATGAAGGCTGTGGGAAGAGAGGTGACTTAGAAGGCACTCGATCTACAGTCACTCCCTCAAAGGCAAGATTCCTCTGGGAATGCCTGACTCTGCCCCAGGCTAGTTTCTCCGAGGCCTGGAGAAGTCAGGGGCAGATCTGAAAGCACAGCCACCTTCGGCATAGGATGAGGGCCAGGGCTTGGTTCCTCTCAGTCTGTGGCTTTATGGTAAACACTATCCATTGCCCATCCAAAACCCCTTCCCTTCTGCTAATCCTTTTCCCATCTGGTCCACGAGGGGGGGTGGGAGGGATGATTTCTCTAAACAATTACAAAGATAAAGCTTCCTTTTGACAAAGCTTTTGGCTTTAATCTCCCCACGCCCCTGCCTTGGATAAAGGCATGAAAATAAACAGCCAGCAGCCATTTTGGAACCAGGAGGCCAAAACCTGCAACCCAAAGCTAGTGTGCTTAGGATGGTGGAACTGAAAGATAAAACAGTCCTTAGACATTGATCCCCAAATCAGAGCACTGATCCAATGTCCCAAGGTGCCATCCTCTTGTTATCTGGTTATCTGAGAGAGCAACTCCCTACTCTTTTAGACTACAGGAGGTGGCTGGCCATTCTTAAATGCAGAAAGCATTTTAACCGACAATGTCATTTTTGGGTCTTTTGTTTGTTTGTTTGTTTTGTGTACTATTTCTCACCTACATTTGAGCTAGATGGGCTATGTAGGAACACACCCATTTCATGGCTAGAATAATAGAGAGCCCGCCTGGCTTCAAGCTGCCTTCCTCTGAGCGGCTGCCAACTCCAGATCTGGAGAAAGGGCCTTTCAGTCGGTCCTGATTTCAAGTGCAGAGGGGAGGAAATGGGTTTTCCAACAAACAAGTCCAGCTCATCGGGGTCCTGGCTTTAAACGGTGTCAAGTAGCTCCGAGTTAGACTGTGGTTTGGGGAGCTCTGCCTACAGCCTTTCTGCTTCTGAGGCTCTGGGCTGGGAGAGGACAAGACCACAACAAACAGGAGAAGCGTGAGGTGTCTCTGTCACTTAATGGAAAGTAGCTACATGTTAAGGAAACAGGCTATCTGAGTGACAGCTGCTCTAACAGTCATGAGGAGCTTACCACTTCAGGCACAAGTGTTCTGCTGGCTCAGCTCCATGGACTACCGCTGCACCTGAGGCCTGCTGCAAATGCCATGCCCAGCCGTGGAACACCCATACTTTGGCCACCTTGGTCATTTTGGGGTCTACAGAGAATGTATTCCCATTACCCACAGACGCCTGAGAGTTCTGGGATCCACGAGATCTCAGGCTTCCCCAGAGAAAGAGGCAACCCAGTCTGAGTGAAAGTGGTTGCTCTTGAGGTTCAGGGATCCCAGAGGCATTCTGAGCTCCTAGTCTTCTAGAACCTTCTCACATATAATGCTTGGTTCACACACAAAACTTCTGTGTGCTAGCATCTTGATTCTAGTTGCTATTAAAAGCAAAAATAAAACATATCACTAGCACCATCACCACACCACCACCAAGACATAAGAGCCATCACTACCACCACAATCATCACCATGACCACCACCACTACCACCGCCACCATCACAACCACCACCACCACCGCCACCATCACAACCACCACCACCACCGCCACCATCACAACCACCACCACCACCGCCACCATCACAACCACCACTACCACCGCCACCGCCAAAGCATAAACCCTAAGATGTCACAGGCTTATTACAAAGTTAATTTTCTCACTGTGTTCATCAATGTTCTGTTACTGTGACAAAATGCCTGAGTGGATCAACTTACAGGCTATGGTTTCAGAGGTTTCAGGCCGTGGTCAGTTGGCTTCATTGCTTTTGGGTTTGAGCTTATTATGGAGGAGAGTCTAGCAAAAGAAGCTGTTAAGTAAAAAGAAAAGAAGCAGGCAGGGACAGCTACTCCTCCAAGCACTCCAGTGACTTAACTTCCCTTCTCTAAGCTCCGTCTTTTAAAAGTTCCACCACCTCTCAGTAGTTCTCTGGGCTGGTTGATCAAGAAAACACGCACTTTAAGAAACATGCGTTCTAATTGAAGCTTTGACAGTGGCATCGGGCTGTGGCAGGAGAGCCTGAGAGATGTCAATGATTTCCATAAAATCTTAGGGACTTGAACTTCTACAGTCAAGCCTAAGCTTTGTGAAGCCATAGGAAGCAGAAATAAGAGCAGGCGGATATGCTTCTTTAGTTCCTTGGGAGAAGGGTAAAACTTGTTTAGAGCCCCCATGTAGTCCAGCAGGAAGATGGACACAGCTGGAGGGAGCTGGACACGGCTGGAGATGGGACGGATCTAACATCTTCCTCCCTGCTCACCGATCCAGAAACACAGGCGTCCCTGGATGGTGAGATTTTCCCAGTGCAGATCTGTAAATGCTGAGGCCGTTGGGGCGAGGAGAGCAGTGGGGCTTGAGAACCTATTTTCCCTTTCCTTCATTTTTATTTTCTGTTAACACTTCACTAAAGAGTCTCTTTCCTTCTGTGCCCAGAGAAGAAATTTCGTAGCTCCAGTATCAGAAGGCCAGCGATGAGAACGGCTTTAGGTGGGAGCCCCAAAGCAGCAAAAGATTCCCAGTGTTCAATGATAAATAAACCCCAAGCAACCTCTATGTGGGAACCTGGGAGGCAGAGGCCAGCAGGGAATGTGGAAAAGCCATTGTTTCTGTCCTGCAGATTCCTGTGCTCATTGTCCAAATGGTGGGTGGGACGGGATCATGGGGTGCGGGACATCTCCACATCCCAGAAGGGATAGAGTGCTCATCTGGGAGAACCCTTACTGCACAGAAAGAAAGAGGCCCTCAGAAACCATATGGACCATCTATACCTCCTGACTGCATAGGAATAGACTTCTTCTGTGACTTCTGTGCTATCTTCATGGAGGATCTGGGATCAAAGGGGACCCATGCTATGCTGTCCCCTGGAAGGTAAGGTAGCTTTGTGGCCAAACATGGTCAGAGGTGGCTTTGGAGGTAATAGAAGGCTGGGATGAGCTGGAGAAGTCAGGCATTGCCCTACGGCCTCAGTGAGTTCATAACCGAATGCTTCAATAAAAGCCAGAACCCTAGCTTTTCATGGGAAACCATCCAGTCATTTAATATTAGGTGAGATGGTTTTCTGTCTCTAAGAGATGCTATGCAAGTCAAGTGAGAGCTGCAGGGGTGTTGCTGGGAGCAACCACCACATACTCAGTATGTCCAAGGATGCTTCGAAGCTTGGAAAAGTAGCCAGGCTGACTCCGTCTGAGATTGGACAAGCATCCTCAACTCTCTCTTTATCTCTTTCTGCCTCCCCAGTGGCTTCCATCCCACATTCAATTCCCTGAGGCAGAAAGACAAAACCAAGTTAGTCTGTGATGGAGTCAACCTTCATGTACCTCCCATTCCCATATTGATGTCCTGATAGCCCTGCTGGATGTCTGTATTCAGAGATGGGGCCTTCAAGGAAGTAGTCAAAGGACCAAATGAAGTTCTTTGAAGAAGAGACACCATATCATGTCTTCTCCAACCTCTCTCCAAGATTGGCAGTGGCCCGGAAGGTTCCTATGTTACTGTCAACCTGCAACTGGGGAAGGTGGGTTGCCAAGGAGATGGAGAACAGCTTATAAACAGGTGGTTGCTCCCACTCAGCTGTTGACTCAGGGCACAAAGAGGACTGTCTTGTTCTTCCCAAAATGGAATTAAGTTTCTGTTCTTTCAGGGTTAGATGCTCATCCTTGGAAAGTCAGCCTTTGCCACCTGGATCACTCACAGTTCACGGAGCCCACTGATCTAGCCATTTCTATTGGGTCAGTTTTGAAGGCTTGGAAAGAGGTGGCTGGGGAATCCTGTGGGCTATGAAAATGGAAGGCTATAGGGAGTGGAGAAGCAAGGGTCTGGGAGACCTCTGGTGAACCATGACCCCAAAGCTCTGTGCACAGTGTGGAATCTGCTGCTTGTTGGGCTGTGGGCTGTGAAAGGTATCCTGATTCCCAGTTGAGATAGGTCAAAGCCCTGGGGACCCTAAAGGATAATATGAAGCTTCCTAATCTCCCGGGAGATCAGGCCCCTCTCACATAGCTAAAGCTCTCCACAATCCCCTATAGAAAGCTTTGAGTCACATAGGGCAATGCTCCAAGTCCCTCCTCCACAGGTGAGGAACTGACCACAGGTCACATAGGATCAAGACAGTAGAAGCAGGACCACACCCCAAATATGTAGATGAGGTATGCCAGAGCTCTCAGGCCAAACCAATAGGAAGTATCTGTTGTCAGACCTTGACCCATCCCAAAACTGTATATAAGAATTCTATCCAGAAGGATTAAAGGTGCAGGAATCACTCCATCGTCTGAGAGCTTCTGTCAAGAGCTGTAACACTGCTGCTTGGGGAAGAGCCATGTTCTCCCAAAATCAATGCCAGAACCCCACCCCCTTGCATCCCTCACCAGCTTGTCAGTCTCTTGCTGGCCCAGCCTCTTCTGATGTCCTGCAACAGCAGGTAAAACAGAGGGTGGGCAGCACCAGCAGCTGAGGCAGCAGAAGAAGTTCCCCCTTTCTCTCCCCTTCGCCTGAACCCGTGCACCTAGCTGAACCAGGGATCTCTGTGTGAGGCCTGCAAAACGCAGGCCTACAGCTACTTCTGAGCATATGTTTGTGACTAACCTAGAAACTGCTAGGGAGGTGGTTCAGGCACCAAGGGTAACTGGGTGCTGCTAGTCTATACTCGAGAACATGAGAGGTTCCCCTTTCTCCTCCCTCAATGGATTATCAAGCTCCTTTTGGACACTTGGGTCCCGCTGGTTGTGATATGTGCAACTTTAATCTCAGTACTCAGGAGGCTGAAGCAAGAGGGCTGTTTTCAAGGCTCAGGCCAGAATGAGCTACATAGTACGTGCCTGTCTGAAAAATTAAATCAATAAATACATAAATAAAATGTGTCGCTATGCAGCTTAGGTGTAGAGTGGCACATCTGTACAGGTTCCCAGGTTAGACCTAACAGTGAGTGGCCATGTGAGGGCTCTAGATCTCTGCTGGGCCTCCAGGCAGTACCCTGCTTCCACGCCCACACATAGGACCCTTCCTCTGCTCAAGCTTTCTCTACACCCCCATCATACCCTGGAATCCAGTCTGTTAGCCCATTAAAATGCCCCTCAATTCTCTCTTCCCGTGGTTTTCCCTAAAAACAGCATTTGCTAAAGAAATCGTGAGAGGCCATGGGAATCTGCCAGACACAAATTTTTATTTATTTTTTTAATTGAAAAGATCAGGTCTCATCTCATTGTGTTGCCCAAACTGACCCCCAAACTCCCGATCCCACGTCAGTCTTCCCAGTATCGGGTTGACAGATATGTGTCACCAGGTCCAGGCAAATGGAATGGGAACTTGGATGCTGTTTATGCCTCTGAAGCTACTTCACACTTCTGCCTCTCCACTGAAACTTCTGCACCATGGGTCATAAGCCATGAACTGGGGGAGGGAAGCTCATCAGTGATATCATCTGCCTCCATGTTCACTGTCCTTTCCTGGTGTTGGTCCTTCAGGTAGGTGCAGAAAGGAAGGGGACTGCTGGTATACCACTTAAGAGGACAGTCTCTATCCTTTAAGGAGGGCTCCCTGGCTCTTTGTTGTCACCTCCTAGCCTTTTGATTTGAGGGAAGCTGGAGGCTGGTGGGTGGGGATTTGGCCACTCTTCCTGCTGAGCTGCCTTGCAATCTCATGGCCCAGCTTTTGGTGTTGCAAGGAGAAAAGCAGGCAGACCCTGCAGCATCTAAAACCTACTTTGCTTCCTCAGCAGGAGACCAGGACTGCTGGAGTCAGATGTGAGGGCTGCTTCCCTTGGCTCTGTCCCTTAAGCTGATGTTATTGGATGCTTGGCACCGTATTGGCATGGTAACCCCAGAGCTGGAGAACTCAGGCCAGACGAGATAGGAAAATCCCCAACATATGTCTGTTTTCAGAGAAGACAAAGCCACCTTCATCACCACCAGGCCTTGTCACAGTGGAATCCTGTTTGTCAGGCATGTCACTCAAGGCCTGCAGAGTTGGGGTGCCAGCACAAGCAACTTTGATTACCCTTCTGGTGGCACAGAACTCTGTGTGTTGTGGGGAAGGCTTAGACACAGACCTTTCCAGATCTGGGCCAGATAAGAGGCCAGTCGTGGGCAACCAGAGCCTTATTGTTCACCGCTCCTTCCCAGAAAGGGTGATAGATTGAGACATAGAATTAATATACGTCTCCTTATTTATATATAAAACCCTTACAAATCACATCCCTCAAGCTGGGTCTTTAAATAATAGAAGATTGTAGATTATGGCTTTATTAGCCCCGTCCAAAAGCTTATAAAAATTGTCTTTTGCCGCCGGGAAGACATTTTATCAGAATTTATGGCAACTCGGAGTCTTGAGCTATCAGATTGAAAAACCAAGACAATTTCTGAGGTTCTTCCTGCCGCTCAGACCCCGGTCACACTCTCTGTGTAAATTAAAATTGTTCGTGCTATGTGCTTTATGAAATAAGACACTTGGCTCCCCTATCTGAGCCTGCTCTTTAATTAATGTAGACTCAAGTAGGCAGAAGCCATCACCCCCAGTGAGTGACTCTGCAGCATGGGTTTGGGGGGCTGAGGGAGAGATGTGAATCCTGGAAAGAAGAAAACCCCAATACTTCCCTACAGAGACGAGGTTTGATCTTGGGCTCCCATGTTGACAGGCTGAAGGTTCTTATTTAACAGCCAGTCTGCCTAAGGACCAGAGAGCTGATGTTTTCTCAGGTATTGTAGGGAATTGAGGCTCTGCTTGCTAAGAGGTCCCATCTAGATCAATACCCCATCTATGGGTACTGATATCATAGATGCTGATATCGATAACGATTAACATCACCATGATTTCACTTTGCAACAGCCAAGGGTTTCCTCAGTGGCTGCATGTCCCTGGATAGGACACTAAGAAGCTTAGATGCTCACCGTGTGTCTTAAAATTGCACTGGGCAGATGCTTGTAGTATGGGATGCCTCCCATCTCCAGTGAACGTTCTGGGTTGGTTTGTTGACATTTCCCAGAATGCCTTAAACATTGTTGAATACATACTTAGTTACATTCTTGGATGTTTCATCCGAGGAGTCCTGATTCCTGTTTGTGAAAGTTCAATCTCAAGAAACTCTATTTCCTTCTTCCTCCCCCCTGCCCCCCGTGTGTGTGTGTGTGTGTGTGTGTGTGTGTGTGTGTGTGTGTGTGTGTTTTCAAAAGCCCATGGCAGGCTGGAGGCCAACAACAAAAGGAACCAACCTCGGCACATTTTGAGAGGATGGAAATCCAGCTGGCTGTGGTGGGAGCCACAACGTACACACAGTTCCCTGGAAAGATAGCAGTCCACTGGGGAAACCTGATGCTGAGGAAGAGGCCCTGGGTAGACTGGCCAGGCAGAAAAGTGCAGTCTGTGCTGCTACACCCTCTCCGTGTGCATTCTGATTATTCTGTGGCTTTCCCTCTCTCCTCAGACATGCAGGATCCTCAGCGGCACCATTTGTAATTTCCCTGCTCCCAGTCAAAATGTGTCGAAGACAAATGAGTAGTTCTTCTCACCCTCATTCCAGAGTTCAGACTGCCAGCAGCAACAACCGTAGAACTCTGTGGCAGAGACGGTAATAGTTCACCAACAGTTGTGGAAGGGCTGTGAGAGAAGATGAAGAGGCCACTGCTCTGTAGTTAAGCACATTCTATCAACCTATCTATCTCTTATTGAGACAGGAACTTACTCTGGAGCCCTGGTTGTCCTTGAACTCATGGATAGCCCCATCTTCAGCCTAGCAAGTATTAAATGTACAACACCACACCACACCCCTATGGCATTTACCTTAAAAACAAGCAGTGAGTCAAAGCAAAGAGTCTGTAGGCATTGTTTGTATCTTTCTAAGCTTTTCTATAAGTATCAAATTGCTTCTAGATAAAGGGTTTAAATTAAGAGGAAGATCACCAATGTGAAAGCTCGGGTGCTGCTTCAAAGCCAGTTACACAGCCTGGGCCCAGCCCCAGTCTTCAGCAGAGGCTCATGGAAAGGCTTCTCTCCTGTTGCTACCCCAGGGTCTCTTGGATCATCATAGAGATGGCCCTGGACCCTACAGGACTCACAAGTTGAGCAATCCGGCCACTACAGCAGACGTCAGCCTCAGTGTCTGGTACCTGGTTGAGGCAGGCCTGCAGTCCTGATAGACGAGATGCCCAGAAGATTCACACAAACTCCATCTGACTTGGCCAGGATAGCCTGGTATCCACCCACCCCCTTCTCTAAAGGAGGTGTTAGGCAGCCTTCCAGGACAAGGTCTCTCTCTTATAACAGGGTAATAGGAAATGAGCCTTAAGAGGGAGTGAGAGTTATTGCTATGTTTAATCATCCTGAAAATTCTCTCTGAGGTTGCCCTCAAGTTCACACCTAATGTTGATATAAGGCTTCAGGGAGAAGCAGCCAGTCCACCCCCCCACACACACATCATACCTTAGAACCGACATTATCAACCGTACTGCGAGTTCCAAGAAGGGTAGGCTCGGCCAGATCTAATGCTGTAGCCATAGGGATGGATGGACCCCATCGACTACACATTCAAAGAGCTCAGGGACAAGGTCCTGGACATTCTGAAATCTACTGCCGAGTTCCTTGTGTGTTCAGGCAACATGTAGCAGTTGAACTATATCAGACTCATTTTCATGAGGACCAGGGGATGGCCACCTCCAACTCATGCTGAGTGGCAGACTGACATTTCAGACTGCCTTTTCCCCCTCCCATTCTCTGGAAGATGAATGATTTTAATAGTGGATAGACCTGAAGAAGATAAATTTGATCTTGAGACTGTCTCAGTCACCGAATAGCAGGAAAAGATGTCATCTTGGTTGGCACAGAGCAGTGGCTCAGTTGTCTGTCTGTGTCCTGGTCACAGCATGGCCACAGTGATGGGCAGGCATTTGGGAGCCTTGATGGACCATGCCTACCAACATAGCCAAGTCATCTAGATAATGCCAAAGGTGACCCCCTGCAGCCTGAGAGAGTAAGAGCCGAAAGACTAATTACAAGGTATTAATAGGCTGGTGGGAGACATGGAATGCCTTGGGGATACCTAACAGGCTCTTCTTGCCTCTCTGATGTGGGCAGCGCAGCAGAGCTGAGGTCAGAGGGCTCTGTGGTTCAAGCTTCTCAGTGCCTGAGGTTGTGGGCTACTCAGCAAGGCAGGGCTGTTATGCAAAGAACTGGGCCCATCTGGGAAGTCATAGGATCTTGAAAGATGATATGAGGGTATCTGTCCAACAACCCTGAGGATGTGGGCTCTACAATCGCTTTACAACAGTGTCTCTTCACTCCGTCTAATGACAGTCAGTGCCTACTCAGGGCTGGGAGGTGCTACCAAATCCTGTTTGCAGAGTGGTAGGTAACAGGTACTTCCTGCAGCATCTGAGCCCCCCTTCTGCCTGTTGTCTTGCAGAATGGAACACAGAACCACCATGGAGTCTGACAAAAAAAAAAAAATGGGAAGCAACTAGACCGTTGTCTAAAGAAAAGAGAGGACAGGGTGAGGCTGGCATAGAAGTGGCCATGGTTGCAGGCCAGGCAGCAGTGGCCTGAAGGTTTCTGGGCCCAGTTAAAAGGTAAAAAGGGTTTGAAACAGGCTCTCACTATGTAACCAAGCCTATCCTGGAACTCAACACAGAGTCAAGGATGTACTCAAGGCAATCTTCTTGCCTCAGATCCTCAGATGCTGGCATTGTAGGATGGGCATTTATCCTCATCTTTTAGGGATTCTTCCTCAAGGATGCTCGAACAGAAAACTAGAATGTCAAGAATCCATTCACCTGGAAGTATTCTCTGGGAATATGGGTATTTAAGATGCTATGAGACATCCCACCAAAGACCCCAGGAAATTAGGCAAGCTCACATCTAGGGTTGTGCTGAAAGTGTACAGCAAATTAAGATCCAGTGCTACCTCCACCCTCAGACTACCTTTCCTACAGACTGTTTGCTCCCAGCCCTTAAATGAAGGTTGCAGGGATGCTTGGGCAGGCTCGTTCCAGAAAGGGAGGCACAAGATTCTTTCAAAGGTGTAGACTGTTGAGCTTAGGGTGAGCTGGACACCAGGCCAGGGTGCTCTCACCATCTTCCAGTGTCCTCTGTATACTTGCGCCACCCTCTTTACTGACTCTCTCCACTTTTAAGATAGCAGCCTGTGCCTAGCATTTGCCTCTCTATATTAACATATTGAGCAAGAAGGCAGCACACAGAGCCAAGACCCAACCCCAGCAAGTTCTGGAATGCAACTCTGCTATTGTGATCAGCCACTGCCCCTCCAGTGAGGTCACCCCCGCACACTCTGAGCCAGCCCCTCATTCAAAGTGGCTGAGCCAGTCTGCCCCACCGTGCTTAGTAGGGCCTCCGAGACCCACGCCGTATATTACTGGATCTCCAGCTTGGCTTTTTTTTGTCTCCCACCTATGACTAATTTCTCTGAAGCATACTGGACTAGCAATGCTCCCCCCCCTTGAGTGACACACAGTTTTATAGACAGAGTCACTCACTAATAACCCTGTGATTCACCCAGAGTACTCAAATTTGGTGGTTACAAACAAAAAGCAGTACACCGTGGGAGCTCTCTGGAGACTTGATTCAGCAGTTGGCTGAGCATCGGGGACGCCATGCCATGCCTGGCGCGTTCCCACAGGCAGGGGTGTCAGGGGGCCTGTTTGGGCAGGATCCGCCCAGACCAAGTCACTGCCTTGTGTGACTCCTGCTTCCTAGTTGCTGCCGTTCTTACATTTTAATTATGAATTGCTGTTGGTTTGGTTCCCTGGTCATCAGCTCAGCTTGTGGTGGGTTGTCGGTTAACCCCACAGCATGTAGGGGTGCATATTTGCACTAGCAGAGTGTGGGGCCTATCATTTTCCAATAACTACCAGACTCTGAACCATGGAGGTGCTGCCATTTGCCACTGAGTCATCCTTGCCCCGATTTCCACAGCAGAGCGCCGCATGGAGGCGCCTCAAGTGTCCTCACGGGGCTTGTCAATGTTGGCACAGTTCTCTCTCTTTCTGACAGGATGGGGCAAGACAGTTTGTCTGAGGGATTGGGCTGGGATTGCACTGGTTGTGGACAAAATGGGCAGCACATCAGTACATTCAAAGAATCACAGCTAGGACTGAGGTCTTGAGAAGAGAGGAGGGGAAAGGGTGGGAGGGGAGGGAAGGAAGGAACCAGAGGGCAAGCTGCAAGAATCTTGACTCTTCTTTTCCTATTTCTATAAGGGGCTGGCATGGGAAGATAGTGTCTTGCTGTTTATGCTGGCTTTGCATGAAGGCTGGCTGGCTGGGAGAGGGTGAGACTGTACCTTAGTATTCAGCAGGAAGCAGCCACCATGTTATCACTGGTGACTGCTGGGGGGGGGGTGACTGACTCCTGGGGGATTACTGCATCACTGCAGAGGTAGAGCTTTCAGATGGCAAGCCTCAGAAATCAAGCTGTGCTAACATGAGTTAACACAGGGCCGACAGAGCATATGAGGCAGTGTGTGAGTAGGGTGAGAGCTGGGATGGTTGGGGCACCAGTCAGAGGTAATTCCTCTTGGACTGTTACTGCCATATTACACTGGATGACATGCCACCAGCACTGATGTTCCCTGCACCGTCTGCATGTTTTTGTTTCAGCTTTTACCATGATGCGATGAGGAGGCAGGGGCTAAACTGAGGTACAGTTAAGTTCAGTCACTTGCCCAAGGCCACTTACTTAACAGACTGTGGAGCCACCATTGAAACTCTTTCATGTCCCCTGGAATTGAATGTGCCATCTATCTGAGTCCTGGCACATCTCAGATGCCTCAACGCTGATGAGGATAGCTACTTTGCTGGTGTGTATACACGTTTATGGAGTGTGTGTATCTTTGTGTCTGCGTTATGTTATGTTAGCATGTGCTGTAAATATGTGTTGCATATGTGTGGTATGGGTGTGCATGGGTAGTGTGTATATGTTATATGTGTGGATAATGGCATGTGTGGCATAAGTGTGTGTAGACTTCCATGTGTAGCAAGTATAGCTATGGTGTGTATATATTTCTGTGTATGGCATATGCATATATTTACATTTTGTGATATATGATATATGAACATGTTCAGGTTCGTTTGGTATGTATGTATTCATGAGTACATGCATGAGTGGAGACCAGAGGTTGACATTAGGTGTTGTCTTAGATAGGATTACAGTTGTGATGAAAAACTATGACCAACTTGGGGGAGAAAAAGGTCTACTTGGCTTATATCTATCTTCACATCACAGTTTATCATTAAAGGAAGTCAGGACAGGATCTCACACAGGACATTAATTTGGAGACAGGAGCTGATTCAGAGGAAATGGAGGGATGCTGCTTACTGGCTTGTTCTCTCTGGTTCGCTCAGCCTGCTTTCTTACAGAGCTCAGGGAAACCAGGTCAGGGATGGCTCCACCCACAGTAGGCTGGGCCTTCTCCCATCAGTCACTTATTAAGGAAATGCCCTTCAGGTTTGCCTACAGCCCAGTTTCTTAATTGAGGCTCCCTTCTCACAGATGACTTTAGCTTGAATAAAGTCGACATACAACCATCCAGCACAAGTGTCCCTTTCTATTTTTTTTTTTTTTTTTTTGAGCTAGGTCTCACAGTAAGCCCAGAGTTTAAAGATTCTGCTGAACCAGCTGGCTAGAGAGCCCCAAGGGTCCCCTTGTCTCTGCTCCTCAGCACCTCGATTAAAAGCACATGCTGCGATGCCCAGGTTTTTATGAGTTTGGAGAGTCTAACTTAGGTTCTCATGTTTGTGCAACAAGCGTCTCACCGATCCGTCTCTCCAGTCCCTGCACTATTCCATGTGCTACTGAGAGACAATATGGTTAATTAAACAGTTGCGTAGCACTGATAGCAAGACCAACACCAGAGTGTAAATATATGCATCCCACAATCTAGGAGAGAGATTCTTTTCTTCTCTCTCACAGTCAAGGGGACAGTGACACTGGAAGATACATGCCCTGTCCTAGGCTGTGCCTTCAGTGGATGGCTGAGCAAGGTTTGAACTTCACAGCTTGCATCTAGATGCTGTACATTAACGACCTCTAGTTGCTTTTCTGGGTGGGTGGAGCGGTGCTCCAGCAAACTACTATAGGGCAAGGATTTGTGGTCTAGCCAAGGCACCCAGGCAAGAAAGGAGAAGGCAGGCCAGCCTCCAGCTTGCTGAACTGATGGGCTGCCCAGGGATCCATAGAGAAGGAGCACAGCAGAAGGCCAGCACCCCCTGGAGGAGATGTCAGGCTCTGCTCTAGGCAAAGGGGAGGTCTGAGATCATGCCCTCCCCTCCCCAAAGAGACCCTGCCTTCCAAGTTCATCATGTCATTGTGGACAAACATAGACCATGAGAAACCTAAATAAGCGAGTGGCTGCCTGGGGCCTCAGGCAGCTAACCATAATGGAGGTTTTGGGGTTTCTGCTTCAGACAGAACATCACATTCCTCAGCCGAAATAGCTGGGTGGAGAAACAGGGCATCATTGGATGGGAACACCCGGCCAGCATGAGCCAAACAAGACAGAAATAGGCCTTAGCCACCACATGAAGGGAACTCGTAGGTGTGTGGCTGGCTGGGCCCTGCCTTGCCCTGTCCTGCCCCGTTAGAGCTGCTGTTCCCCACAAAAGCCCTGGGTTGGCCCAAGGAGGAAGGCAAGCTGCTGGAAATTGGCCTTCAGCCTTCAAAACATCAGTCCTTTCTCAGACAAGGGTCCTTAGGAATTGGAGGGTGATATGCACCCTACTAATTCTGCCATTCCCCAACATACACTTACAGATGTCAACACAGAGACAGTGCATTCACTACCAGAGAGGGCCGGAAGTAGCCATACACCTGCATCTGTGTAACTGAGGCAGGCAGATGGGCTCTGGTAAGAACACAGGCAGGGCATGGGCTAATGCACACAGATCAACTTTCAGGTATACACACCTGCACTCAACACCCCTTACAAAGCCCCACCAGTAGAGAACATGTGTATTGTGGACCAGGGAGCTGTACACACGCAGAGAACCTCACTACCTACATTCTTCTAGAGGCTTGATGTGTGCGTGCAAGAATGCATACACACACCAGGGCAGACACATAGGAGCCCTAGTATGTATTCAGGCAAGAGTACTCACTCACACACACACACACACACACATACACACACACACACACAAGCACACACACTCACACTTATACATGAATTTTACTTTTGGAGGAGTAGTGTCCAAGGCATTTTATGCTGACTTTGCTTCTTAACCTGGGTATGCTCATCTTAGAGGGCCAAAGCTGGATCAATCTTATCCAAGTGAGCATTGCTGAGTTCTTTTCACTCTACACTTCCACCCTCATTTTGAATAAGCATCTTTCTCCCTCTCCAATGCTCCCAAGCTGACAATTCTAACATGGAGTAGATGGCAAGGCAGGCCCAGGCTCTCCCCAGAGATTAGGCCTACACGTGTCCATGGATTGTTAGTTCCTTAGCAACAAAGAACCTGTGAAGATGAAGGAGACCATAGCTTCTTGGCCCATTCCTTTCTACTAAGACCATTCATTACAGTACCTGGACTCCCTATTCTCACAACAAATGAGGACATAGGAAAAAAAGAAGTAGAGTCAGTATCCTATTGAACAGGGATGGAAACTGAGGCCCAAGGAAGCCCAGCTTTACCAAAGCTACACCACTCTGCCTCCTGCCTCACGCAGGGCCACCTGGTCTTTGGATCCTTAGAATCCATTCCTCACATGGAGATTAGGGACAGTGAAACTTAAAATCCCCAGCAAGTGGGGAGCAAAAGATTTTGGGGACCTCTGGGCTTGTCTGCCTTGCATCTGTCCTAAGCCAGAGCGTGCAGTTTCAGGGTCCTAGCCAGTTAGCAGCTTCTCCCTCCCTAGCAGCAGACGGACCTTGCCCTCAGCAACCCAGACAGTACTCCACCAAAGAGCCTTCGGACCTGGAGATGAGCTTCAAGCTTCTGCCCCTGAAAGCGAGCAGGAAGGAAGGAGGAGAGACAGAGACAGCAGGGGTCAGTATTTGTTCAGTGGAGGCCATGGCAGAGCAGTATAGAGGACTGGTTGTCCTCAGGCAGGGTGCCCAGTGCCTCTCAGACACATGCCACCAGAGCCACAGACTTCCCTGGATCTGCCCCCCCCCATAGGGGAGGGCAGCATCGAAGCCTCCCAGGAACCCCAATGGCTGCTTAGGAAAAGTCCCTGCTTTGCACCACTTGGACAATTTGCCAGCTGTTGTTTTGTAGCAACAGAATCTTTCCTCTGATGATTTTCTTTGCTTTTGTGCTTGGTGAAATTGTTATAAACATGGGATGGGGCAGAGAGCCCCAGCAGAGTTACAGACAAGTTCCATCTTCCCCTAACCTCCACCTCCAGCAACCTACCTTGTGGTTAACTCTGCCAGCAACTACCAGTCTGTTGTCTTTCCTTAGAGCTCAGCCTTTTCCAGAATGTTCTGTAAATGAAAATACACACAATGTGGGCACTGCATTGACTCTTGTGTACACAAGGGCCAACTGTGCTCTAGAGAACATCGGTAACTTGCAGTTCTTTACATGAGCACGCAGCTATCCTTGCGAAGGTCCCACAGGTTCATTGGCTCCCTCGGAGGAACATCCCCATTGCTTCGACTTCAGGCTGTTATCAGGGAAGTTGCTGCGAACAACTTTTTGCATTTGTTATTTTTGGTAAGTAGGGATGGCCTCAGCTTTCTCAGAAACTTTCAAAATGCGACATTGCAGGTCCCATCTTAGATTCCCACAGTGGTGAATGAAAACATCAGCATCAGCATCTGCAGCATCTGTATCAGTACCATTAGGAGCGGCATCAGCATCCCAGAAATGGCTATCCCTGCTTTCTGTCCCTAGCCTAGTAATTATACATCAAGCATTATTCCACCAGAAGTCCCAGACTATGGATCAGGTAAATAGAGTTGCCTGAGGTAAAACAAGAACCCTGACCACAGACTTTTCCTGGCATCAGAGGGGCCAAATAGGGGATGATCACCCAAGGCCATATAGTTCATGGAGAGAGGACTTTGGGCAAGGACTGGCCCCTGGATCAGCACTCTGTCAGGGCTACAAACAAGGGACTGGGGCTCTCAAACCATTTTCCAAAGACCTACATGAGGCTAAATTGAGACCTGCATTGGGTGTAGTCTGGGGCTATTACATGTTGGGATTTTAGGTGAGATAGTATGAAGCAGAGGTCTTTAGGATCACAGAGAAACTTTGCCACGACTGCTGCTGCCACTGCCACTGCCATCACCACCGCCACTCCCATCCCCAACAACAGCAAAGAACTCGGTATATCAGAAACATTTTCTGTTGTGATAAAATATCCAATGCAATGTAAGAAAGAATTTATTTTTGTCTCACAGTTTGAGGGCAATGCCCATCACATGGGAAAGTCCAGTGGCAAGAGCTTCAGGCATCTGGTCACAGTGCACCACAGCCAGGAAGGAAAGCTATGGATGCCCTCATGCTTTCTCTTCCTGAAGCCTAGGACCCAAGCCTAGGGAATGGTGACGCCCACTTGTAAGGTGGCTCTTACCTCAGCCAACCTAATTAAGATAATCCCTTATAGGCACACCTAGAGGTTGTCTCCCAGGCTATCTAGATCTTCTTAGGTTGGCAATTAACACTGGCCACCACACTTGAGCAATTCATCCCTCCCCTCTGACCCGTAGCTTCAGCACTAATAAAACAGATGTACATCTCACAGTTCTATTGGGTTATCAAGATGTTCCAGCTCAGGACCCAATACTTTGTTGGATATATTTATTTGGTAACATCACCTTAGGCAGACAACAACGTGGCATGAAGGGAGAGTGGTCAAATGAAGAATATATCAGGTGCTATGGAGAAAAATGAAGGATCAAGAAGAATATGGATCATGTAGAGAAATTGGATGCCACTGGAGTCAGGTTGGTCAGACAAGGATCCTTTGGGAAGCAAGACTTGAAGAAAGTTGGAGTTTCTGCCATGCATAGTGCTTATTAGCTGTGCATTCTTAGCCTTGCCATATCTCCGTCTCTTGATCTTAACACAAACCTGACATCTTTCATAATGAGCTGCTTCGAGGCTGAGAAAAAATATAAAGGGAGCAGTGCGGAGCCTAGTATGAGCTGTGTGGATCCCGGTGCAGTAGATCTGCTCACCTAGATCCTCTTTGCTCTGCATGGACTCCCACTCAGGCTGGGGGTGAGCAAAAAGATACATGTTGTGCGAGGTGTGAGATACGTGTGTCAATCCTCTAGCAGCTTGCAAATCCCATGAACTACACCTTCCCCACCGTGGCACATCTAACTGCCTTCCATTGTTGAGGCAGATGGAGAGAGAATGGTCCCAGTTCTCCCTCCCCCATGGGACTTTTTAAGAGGCGGGGATTTGGTTATTCTTTCCACCAGGATGCCATGTACTTCTCTGCTTGACCTTGAACTCAGCCATGTGATGAACTTCAGCTAACGTGGGCTGTTCGTATTGCTGACAAGCAATGACCTCTTCTTTCTCTGTCATCATTAGAACAAAGCAATCTGGAGCGATTTGAAGGATTGAGGAGGGCAGAGGCAATAGGCAGAGCTCCTCGAGCTACAGTGTAGAGCCAGGTTCATCACAACTCAGATAAGACCAGCAGCTTACAGCCAATCTCCAGATAAGCCAAACAGGAAGAATATCGTTATCTAAGCCACTGTTTCTGGGTGGCTTGTTACACAGCATGATGATGGTATGGTACCTTATGACTGATATGTACTATATATGTGTATATGATACTTAATTACACACACACACACACACACACACACACACACACACACACACACACATACTCACATATTTAACCCTTGCAAAATCCTTAAGTAGTTTTATGGGTGAGCCAACAAGGCTTAAGTGACACATAAAATTGTAAACAAAGGGTCATGATTTGAATGCAGGCCATCAGATTTTAGATTCCATTCTGTTAATCTTCTCATGAAAGGGGTAGGAAGGCATGTGGAGAGGAAACGCATTTGACATAGCTGCATCTAACAGCTTTGTGTGGGGTGCAAGGAATCTGGTGTGACAAAGGTTGAGTATGGGGAGAGCACAGTGCTGCAGCGGGGATGCTAAGCAGATGTTGAAGTTCATACAGCGATCCTCACAATGATACCTTGCCCTTAAAGCCCTCTTCCCTGTCTTGTCTGTTCCTTCTCACCTTAGCTCTGAGCAATGGGGACTTGACTTGAGATGCCTTGCATCTTAGCTGAGATAGCATCCCCACTGTACACCAGATCTTCAGGGTCTGCTTGTGTACTGCACTTTGCACGGCTCTGGGGGCATGTGTGCTGCGCTCTTCAGGGCAACATCCGCCCTTGGCACATGGCTGGTGTGTAGTCATGTGATGGGATCAGGGCACCAGACACGCATATCAGTAGGCAAGGACAGTCCTATGTGTGAGCTCTTTCTTGCCATTTGTGGGTCAGAAACATGGAACTGATTAGTAGGTAGCTATGATCAAGTCCTTGTGTGACACCATGACCCTATGCTATGGAATGATACAGGGCTTGAGCATCCTCTCTGATACAGCTCCCTGGACTGACTAGTTGATGCTGGAAATGGATGGGAAGCTTCAGGTCCTTTCCACATGGACCTATGCCTGGGCTCCTGCCCTGAAGGAAGCAATCCACGTTTGCAAGCAATAATTTTCACGAGAGCCTCATAAGTCACACACCACAGCTATAGTCACACAGAGCTTCTGACACGTTATGTGGGCAAGGAAGGTTCTGAAAGGGTCTGGATCCCAGCTGGAGATACGTGGAGGGAATATCTTGAAAGCTGAGTGCCACAACAGGTGTAGCCGTGAAGCGCACAGGCTGTGGGTGGTGAGAGCACCATCAACACAGCATGATGGTGCAGCTAGGGAGCCCTGGAGTCTTCTTATGAAATCACAAGAACAGAATGAAAATGAGGCTGCACATGCAGGTATGAGTTAGAGGCTGAAGGTACAGGGGTGGGTACAGATGGCATTTCCAGGTGGTAACCTCAAGAATCAACTAGGAAACAAGATGGGAGAGAAGGGACAAAAGAGCAAAGAAGGGTCTGAGGTTCATGAGCAGTAGCATGGACCAGGGCATTCACCCCTATGTCCTGTAAGATACACATATAAAACACACACCCATCTCTCCAGTTGTCTTTCTGGAGGGCATAAGATGTTTGTGTAGAGCTCCTACTACAACCCCGAGTTGGTTGAACAGGGTATCAATACTCACAAACATGGTACCAATTCCCCCAACACACCCTGGGCCTGGGAAGATTCCAGGACTTTTGAGAAACTTGTCTAGGGCACTGGGAAATGAAGGGCATTGTGCATCAAGACTGTCACCATACACAGATGAAGTCCCAATCCTGAGGTTTCTAAGGAACATACAGCTTAAGACACAGCTGCTGATGTTTCCTTAGGGAGGGCAACCTGAGAAGACTTTGTAGAACAGTGTTCAAGCTGAGACACAAGAGATAAGAATGGATCAGCCCCTGGCTGACCAGACCAAGTAGCAGAGTGCTGAAGTACTAGGCTCAGGGGAACAGGGGGGTGGGATGATTCTGAACCCCTCAGAACAGCGTACCCAGAGCAGAGTACGTGGGCAGGACTATGGGAACAAGGGGAGCCAGGATTGGTGAGTGAGTAAATGGATGGATGGATGAATGGATGATTGGATGGATGGATGGATGGATGGATGGATGGATAGATGGATGGATGGGTGGATAGGTGGGTGGATTGGTGGGTGGGTGGGTGGGTGGGTGGATGGATGGATGGATGGATGGATGGGTGGGTGGATGGATGAATGGATGGATGGATGTGTAGGTACTCTAGCACCACGTGTCAGGCCCCAAACAAACACTGGTTCTTCGATTCTCACAGCAGTGCTGGTACTGGGTGGAATCATGGCCCCTGCAAAGCCATGGCCATGTCCTAAGCCTGAGCTCTGTGAGTGTGACTCTGCTTGGAAAAGGGTCTTGACAAGTATTGTTTAGTTCAGAGTCAAAATACAATGTTTTCATGTTGTCCAAGTGCAGTGCCAGGTGTCCCTCATGGAGTAAAGGCAGAGGCTGGCTATGTATAGCCTCTACCAGAGCATTCCAGGCACAGAGAGGATTAGGAGGGTTAGGAAGATCCTTCACTAGAGTGGGGCCTGGCTTCCTTGTTGACTGTGACCATCTTGTCTCAGGAACAGTGAAACAGTATGTCTGGGCCACTTCTTGTCACTCAGTGTGTGGTGGCTTGCTATCCCGGGTCTTGGGGCTCAACAGTGCTCTATCCATGAGGAATTAGTATCAGCCTAGAGGTCCAGAGAGAAGTGACTTGGCTCTTTCAATTAGCAGGTCAAGTACAGAACCAGCTTCAAAACCAAAATGGATGCCCTTAACCACAAACTTGACAGATGGAAGCAACAGGTCTCGGCCATTCTCCTCCAGCCAGTAAGTGGCAGAGCCAGAATTTGAGCCTAGAACTCTCCCCATACAGCTCTCCAGGCTGCACCGGCCAAGAGATGCATTTACCTCTCCACTACCACCCAGCAGGATCTGTCTCCCACACCGCCTCTTTGATGAAGTGGTAGTCAGGTCCTGGGCCTCCCTCCACATCATTTGGGTATCATCGCAGAGTCAGGGATTTATATAGTGCAGTGTGACACTTGCTTGTGTCTCCAGGCCATATTAAAAAGACTTGAGGGTGACAAGTGGTTCCACACCAATGGCCTTGCCACTCTCAGGGACCCTGCTTTCACCTGTGGTCACCCTTGCGAGCCAGACCCAGGGGAGCTGATAAATGGAGTCAGCTTGCAAGCCCATTATGCCCTTCACAGAATGGAAACTCCCTAGAGGTTTCTAGCTTCCTATTTCACGGGAGCAGCTGGTAGTGCTGGGCCTTGAACCTCTGCCCTTAGGAAAAACCTGTCTCCATTTGTCACCACAGCCCAGCACTACTAAGAGATTGCCTCTGCTCATCCTCTACAGAAGTTTGCACCAGCCCTGCTGAGAGGTTCATGGACAGGACAGGAGGGGAACCCTGGATAAGTCCAACTCATCCATCCTCTCCTAATGTTCCCAAAGTTCCCCCAAAGTTCACCCCCTAGCTTTCCTGCCTCTGGGGATATAATTGAACAAGGCAGAGTGAGGATGTCTCCAAGCCTAAATCTCATCGAATAGTGTCTTAGTTTTATGCTTACCATTGCTATGAACAGACACCACGACCAAGGCAACGCTTACAAAGGACAACATTTCATTGTGGCTGGCTTGCAGGTTCAGAGATCTAGTCCATTATCATCAAGGTGAGAGCATGGCAGCATCCAGGCAGGCATGGTACTGGAGGAGCTGGTTTTCCAGCTTCATCTCAAGAAAACCAGCAGCAGACTGTTTTCAGGCAGTTAGGAGGAGAGTCTTAAAGCCCACCCCTACAGTGACACACTTTCTCCAACAAGGCCACACCTCTTAATAGTACCACTCCCTGGGCCAAGCATATTCAAACCACCACAGATAGTCATCTAGGTCCATGGTCAAGTGTGAGTTCTGTTACTTGTATTGTGAGGTAGTCAGATTAATGGTGGGACCTGAACATTTGTGTCCCAATGAGCCTGCCAGATGGTTGGAATCCAGGCTAAAAATATCAACATCAATGTCTAACAAAATTGCAGTTACTTCTCTTTCCTTCTAGTAAAATAAATTCAGAAAGCAATCCAGGGATGGTGTGTTATCTCTAATGCTTGGTTCCACTGTCTGCAGTGCTGGGTCTACTCTTCAGAGTTGGAGTGACAACAGCTTACTTCAAGCTACAACACTCACGTTGTAAAATAGCCTTTGAAGCTTCAGACCTCACGCACATACTCCCAGCATGCAGGAGGAGAAAGTCGGCAAGGAAAGACGTGTCTCTAAGTTGAAAGTCTCTCAACATTGTTCCTGGGATTCCCACTATCACCATCCAACTTTCTCTTCTCTCATGGGGAATCCCTGAGGCAAAGACGTCAGACATGTCTTGTTTTATGTGGGCCTCTTACTGAGTGTCTAAATAAGAAGGCAGAGCAGCATGGACAGTGAGTGGATCCCTGGCCTCTCCCTCATAAACTCTTGTTCTTAGCCCTCCTCCATTCTTCACAGCCAATGTGTTTATCTGCCCCATTTTACAGATGAAAGGAATAACCTTCAAAGAGATCAAGGTCACTCAACCAGAGTTGCTAATTAGCCTTTCACACCCCATCCTGCTTCATAGTCCATTACCTGTGGTCTTGGGGGGATGGCCATGGCTCTATAAGGTTTCTTCTCTAGACCCAAAGATTCCAAGGAGCTAGAAGTCTCCAGGCCTGATTATGGGCACACAATGAGAAAGAGGAGGCAGCAACAGGGGGTGGAGGTTCAGGCCCTCTGCACAGCCCAGGAAACCCCTGCTTTTCCAGAGGTAAATAGTGAAACTTAATTAGCTGCTCACACATGCCAAGTAAATAATCCGTAGGCTTTGCCAGGCATCTGCTCTGTGGGCGTCTGGGGAACATCACCAGCTTCCCTCCACCTGGGCACTAAGGTTAAGGCTGTGTGTCTCTGGTGGAGCGTGTTTGGTGCAGGAGGGTTGAGAGTGAGGGCTGGCTTCTTCAGGCTGCGCCCATGGAGGGCTCCTGACTTCATCTTTCGTGTGTGTTTGTGTGTGTGTACATGTGTGTGTTGGGGGATGGGCGTGTTCCAAGGATGACATCACACCATGTAGCAATTTAACACTGACAAACATAAGTTTCTCTCCTCATCTTAAAGGGTTCCATTAAATTATCTCTAGACATCCCAGAACCAAGACGTGGGGAAAGATTGTAGGTTCTAGAAACAGGATCAATGCAGCAATGTCTCGGTTGGTTTGGGGGTGAGTTGGGGACTCCCACAAAGGCATGCCTAAATTAGGGAGCATCAGGGAGGTCTCCCCTCATTGTGCTGAAGCTCCTTGCTTCTCCCATCATTTGGGATTTACTAGCTGGAGACATGCGTGAACAGAAGCAAGGCCCCAATTCAAGGTAACCCCATTTCTTACCAGAACCTGTACCAAACTCACTGTGCTCTGGGACTTTGTTTCCATCTTTGTAAAAAAAAAAATTTCCCCTCACTCATGTGTTTTGATTCTACCAAGTTGTGGCCAGGTGCTGCCTGAGAGGGTCCTCAGCCTGGACAGAAGGGGCCAAGAATGGAAGTGACCTATCAGCCAGAGCTTGAGTGGGGGTTTCCCGACTTGGTTCATACGTTTAGCATTAGTGCTCAGCAGAGTCCAAGGATTGTGAGGCTGTAGCATGATCAAGAATTGGGCTGTTCCCTTAAGGCTGACTCACATCTTTCCTCCCACACTAGACTCAGAAACCTAGAAGGAGAAACCCAGTCTTCAACAACCAGTCAGATTCTTGCCCATCCCACCCACACCAGACTCAGAAGCTTGGCCTTTATCGGTCAGCCAGGCTGCACAGCCTCTGATGGACAGAAGTCCTTTGGTATAATGAGCCTTAGAACAGATGCCACTCGATGAGGCATACCAGTCAAGACTCAGCAATGGGCAGGCTGCAGCAGCATACACTGTCACCCTGGCCTGCGTCTGCCTCCTCTCTCTTCCCATACTCAGCACCTGCTCCAGAAGCTGTCTGAAACACCTCTTTTCTGAGGCAGGCAGAACTCCAAGCTGTTCCCCTACACCCCAGAGGAACCCCACTAATTATTATTCAGTCAAGAATGGTTGGAGCGCTGCTGCAAAGAGGCTGTATAAAGCTCTGCATCAGTGACTTTCGTTTACGGAGATGATCTACCAGAGTCTAATTTACTTGCTTTTGAAAGTAGAGAGCTCCTTCACAACAATATCAACTAACCAGATGAACCCCCCTCCCCCAG
The DNA here is from genome assembly GCF_963924665.1 of Micromys minutus. Taxonomy (NCBI): domain Eukaryota; kingdom Metazoa; phylum Chordata; class Mammalia; order Rodentia; family Muridae; genus Micromys; species Micromys minutus. The sequence continues at coordinate 16,935,495 of NC_137959.1, forward strand.
AGCTCCCAGGGCCTAAACTACCAACCAAAGAGCACACATGGAGGACCCCATGGCTCCAGCTGCATAAGTAGCAGAGGATGGCCTTATCTGGAATCAATGGGAGGAGAGGCCCTTGGTCCTGTGAAAGCTCGATGCCCCAGTGTAGGGGAATGCCAGGGCAGTGAGGCAGAAGTGGGTGGGTGGGGAAGCACGCTCATAGAAACAGAGGAAGGGGGGATGAGATAGAGGGTTTGCATGTGGGAAATCAGGAAAGGGGATTGCATTGAAATATAAATAAAGATATCCAATAATAATAATAATAATAATAATAATAATAATAATCTTTTTCCTCAGTGTGGAAAGAGGAGTCAGAGAGACTCACTGGTATAGAACAGGTATGTGTCCATGACATGGCTGAGACAGCAACAGCTTTAGCCCCATGGTGAACCTTAGTGAGCAGCCGATTTAATCCTAATACATTGATATAATAACCACAGAGGCTGGAAGAGGACCTTGATCAGAAGTACAGTTCTCTAGGAGGCATTTTGGATTTAGCCAGTGAGAACCTGAGAATGTAGGTCAGGCCCAGACCTAACCCTTTGTTACACAGCAACAACACACCATCGCTTCTGCCTGGGTACCTCTTCCTCCTTTCCCAGGCCCTGCCCTCGGGGCTTCTTTCTGGATAAACTTCCATTCTCAGCCTTCAGAGTTCATATCCAAGGCTTCTTTGCAGATTTTCCCCAGAGCTCAACCTCAAACAGGAAGGCTTCTTCAACTGCTCTTTTGTACTTGCAGGGGCATTGCGTGGCATGCACCATTGTCTCTGCCTATACCTATGGTCTAAATGAGATGGATGTAGTGTGTCTGCCCTCTGCCCCATGGAAGCCTACTCTAGCAACCAGAAGTGATTATAATCCTTAGAATCTCATCAGTCTGCACTTCCTTGAACGTTGCACCTTCTCTTTTGGTGTGACTTGACTTTCTGCTTCCTCCAGGAACTTCATGGCTCCCCAAGAGTGGACGAATATGTGTTCTATACTCATCCTTTTGGGCTATATACAATGCCTAGATGTCTCATAGGTGCTGGGATGAGGGAGGAGCTTCTGTGTCCGCCTACAAAGCTGTCCCTGCAAGCACAGTCTGGGGAAGATGGGATAGGTTTTGGTCATGAACCATTCCTAAGGCCTGAACATTCACCAGTAGCTCAGATTCTCATAGGACTCTAAGTGTTGGACCAACAATGAACACAAATAGCTCCTAGGGTACATGGAGGGGAGCTTTTCCTGCCATGTGGCTTGGAGAGTATCCACCTCTCTGTCATGGGTACTGGGACTGCCTGCCTGAAGTTCATGGGCTGATGGACTCCTCAGCCAAAGGAGTTGGGCTATGGACAGGATTGAAGCCTGTTTGTTAGACTAAGCCTGGATGTGTTAGGAAGGTGGGAAGAGTGGACAGTGGGACCCCAGCTCTAGTGAGGAACAGATTCTCAAGGTGGCAAGAATTTGGGGGGTTACTACTGCTGTCATTGTTCATCAGCTAAGACAGAAGTGACTGAAAAGCTATTTTGTGTCTCAGTGGAGTTGATTTATTGCAGTGCAGAGCTCTGGGCTTGGTGGTCTGGATGCAATGTGTGTGTGTGTGTGTGTGTGTGTGTGTGTGTGGTTGCTGGCAGTTGACCAGCATGTATGTTGATCATGTAGATCCTCTGGGCTTTAAGTTTCTTGGCAATAAGTAAGGAATTTATAACTAGCTTCCTACAAGGGCCGTTCAGAGACTTGATTGAGACAAGGCATGCAGAAGTTAAGTGCATGCTTGGCATATAGAGCATTTCAGATGGATATTAGCTATTATGATTTCTCCAGGGCTATCTCTATCTCAACTGCAGGGTTCTCCCATCCTCTGGTACATCACCATCAACTGGTTCAGTAGTGGCATCTTTTCGAATGAAGCAGGGATAATGAGAAGATTCTGAGGTGTACTGGTGACAGTGGGAGTAAGATTTCTTGTTCATCTACTGTCCAGATGTTCCCACCAGTTTTCAAGATCTTTCAGCATGTGGTCAGTTCTGGCTGATGGACTGTGAACGGCAGTAATAAATATTAGTCCTTGGCCAAAACATTTCAGTGTTTATATTTGGGGAACAGACATTGTACCTTCAATGACCACAGAAGCCACATTCGAAAACAAGGGATGCTACCTGGGTCAGTGAGTCCACAGCACAGAGGCCAGATGCCCTGAAAAATCACTTCACATGTGGAGGATTCTGAAGAGCTGACAACCCAGCTCCTATTGGGTGGATACTAGCTAGCCTCCTGTTCTGGGAAGGCCAGAGTGACTGAGCTGTTTAACTTGAACTAGTAATGAGTTCCTGCCCATGGTAGTGAACCAGATGAGGGTCTGTCTCTACTGGGACATCATGTTCAAAGCTCTCCCAAGAGCAGCTCAGTTGTTCTTTAACAGATCCTGTCTAGCATCAACTTCCAAAGCATGGCGAGAAATCACCCAGCCTTCCCACTGGCAGCCAATCACAAGGAAGGTGTGCTCATCACCTTTTGTCATTGTGACTGAACACTTCCAGAAAGGGATTATTTTCCCCTTGATTTCATGGTACTTAACCTATGGCTGGCTTTTCCAGTGTTCTGGATCTGTGGCGAGGCAGTTCATTATGGTGGCAGAATGCTGTGGTGGAGTAGAAGGGAGTCTCTGGTGTCATTTAGACTTTTTCACCCCTGAGTTCTTTGCCTGAGAGAACTAAGGGCAGCAAGAAATTTTGCTTTTTGGCTTCTAATATTTTCATGGCTTCATCTCATGGTTAACTGGCCCTGTCACTTCTGAACTGCACCGAGACTGCACATTTTGGAGACAGAATTGTACATGGTGGAATTACCCCCTTCCCTTTTACCCTACACTGGTCTCAAGCTATTGGAAGGAACCATCCATATGGTAGGACTTGCTCATGTAGAAATAGCATTGGAAATGCCCCCACTTCACACCCTGAAACAGTTCTTTCTAATCTCCTGGACTTCTTTCCACCCAGCTAAATCATTAATCAAGATTACTCACCTTATTGGACTTACTGGGCAAAACTTTGAAGACATCCTGTTCCCAACAGAAAGGGTAAAGCTCAGCACTGTCATGGGCATCTCTCCTCTCCAGAGATGTTAGATCATCCTGGAGGAAGCCCATGGCGCCTAGGTGGGTCACCCAGACCTCAGGAGGCCACAGCTACACTGTGCTGACAGTCATTCTCAGAAATTTTTTTTAAAAGAGAGTTGAGAAACTGAGTTAGCCAAAGCTATCTATGAATCAGCCATCAAGGGTAAGGAATCGGACAGCCTTAGCAGTAGGGAGAGCAGAGTTAACTAAAACTTCATCCCAAGAGTCTGTGTGTAGCCTGAAGAACCTCTCTGATGAGCAGCAGCAGGGACTTGTGTCATCTTTAGCATCAGTGCAAGCCTTTGGCACAGGCTTGTCCATCATGTGGCTACATCTTTGCCCTTGTTTTCTGCCTGAGATGCAGGGCAGAGCAGAAGTAATGCAACGCTAGCCCCACATCCTTGCCTAAGAGCTGATCATTAGAGTTTGAGAAGAAAGAGGCAACTTCCATTTCCAGCTGGAGTTCTTCTGCTTAAGTCCAATTACCAGGGGGTGCTCAGGACCCAGGCCCTGTGCTCAGGCCAATACCCTCCCTGAAGCCAGCAGGGAGCTCTCTACAGAGGCCACCAGCCAAGCACAGCTCATTTGCTTTAGAGCCTTAACAACAAACACACAAGCCCCCAAAGCACAGACCTCTCCTCCCATAGCCAAGGAGGGGGCCAGAAAGGGGCTGAGGTTATTGAAAAGCTATTTTAAACTGCAAATCAGTGTTCGCCAAAACCTTGAGGCTGATTAAACACGACCTCCAGGCCACAGAGCTCAGGCTCAAAAAAGCAAAAGGCTTCTACCCTCTTAGCAGCTCCAAGATTGTTTATTGGGTTGAAAGCCCTTATGGTGCCCCGCCAAGCAGAAGGGTGAGCCGGGGGAGCTTTAATATCTAAAGGGAGAGATCAAAAGCAGTTGACATTTCTGGCAGAGAGCAAGCGCGTGTGTATCTTTATGTGTATGTTATAGCTGGGCAGAAGGGAACAGCATTTCTTCTCTGGGTTAAATCAAATCAGGCCACATGGTCTTGATCTTGACTATGTTGTCATATAATCCAACCAAGTTTAACCGACACTGAGTGTTTCTGATCTGAACAGTTAACATGGAAATTTGGCCCAAATAACTCTATACACATTCTGAACATGAACTTGGTTTAATCATCAGAAATGATGGGAAAGGCCCCTCCCTGTCCCCTCCAGGGAGCCAGGCGGAGGGTTGGCTTGTGGGTAGTGTTTCCGGTTCTTCCTCATCTCCTGATGATGGAGAGCCCATCAAAGGGTCTTTTATTTGGTCATGTCAATTCATATCTGGCCCTGGTGTCTTGGAATTTCTTCTTGAACAGCCCAAAGGTGAGAAGAGACCTTGACTTGTTAATAGCATCTACCATATCCGGAAGTCAAGAATGATGCCCAAAAGTATCTCTGGATTAATTTGCCTTGTGGATTCTGGTGACCTTGTGGTACAAGTAAAAGCCATTGTGACATTAGACCTATGAAAGCCATCTCCTGGAAGCTGGCACAGTGCCCAGCACTTGGCAGCGGTTCAAGCAACATGGATAGGATTGACTTGAATAATGAATGCAGGGCAGACTCAAGGAGCTGGCTCGGTCTATCCATTTCACCCCCCCCCCTCTTTCTTGCATACCAAGCCCTGCTTTAGTCCCAGAAGGCAGTGCTTCCGGATGGATGGGTAAGGGGTGGATCCAAGGTAGCACGTGTTCCCATCATGGAAGCATCTGCCGTGTGACATCACCAAAGGAGGCCTTAAGACAAGCCTAGCCTTCCCTGCACTGGCAGTTGGGATGGAATTCTATCCTAGGTACCAAGCTCCAGATGAAGATCTGCTACCCTTTCCTTCTGTTTCCAGAAAGGTTTGCTGTAGAAAAGATAGCTAATTGTCTTCCTAAGCTCATCCCTTGTCTCTTGGTGTCCTTGAGAAGGGGCATCCTTTTCCACCTGTCAGAGCCAAATCCAGTCATAGAAAATATCTTCAATGGAAGCATGAGACTGTGTGGGGCCACCACGAGGCCATAGCTTCCTCCTGCTATGTCATTCCCTCACCCACAGATGTGTGAGTGTCTTCTGGGGGTGTCTTCTCTCTCACGCTGTTGGAGCAGAGGCACCCATTCAGTGATGAGCCTCTCCTCCTTGTCACATGACTAGTGACATGTGACCAGTGGCTTTTGTCAAGCATCACTGCTGCCTTTTAGCAAGATGGGAAGCAGTGTTCAGAACCCTCTTAATTAACTCTTCCTGAGAAAGGGAATGAGAGAGCCCAGGGAAGAGACAAGAGTGCAACATTCCAGTCCTAAGCTCTTCTCCTTGTGACCTTTCCCTGACCTCTTCTGCAAAATGTCATGGCAATGTTTTCTACTTTGAAGGATTGTAGGAAGGTTCAGATGGGATTGCTCAATGGTTAAAGGTATTTGTTGCCCAATGGCCTGATTTCTATCCAGGGACCCTATATGGTGGAAGGAAAGTACTATAATTTGTCCTTTGCCTTTCACACGGATACATGGAAGGATTGAACCTGCTGTGTTCCATCATCAGGACTATACTAGACGTGGTTACATTAGCTGTATGTAGCATGGTTCCTGGTGGTCACTATGGTAGGTCTTGAGCAGCAAGACACAGAGTTAAACATGGTTCAATTTGAGTATCTTTCATACTTAAACTGGACATACAGAAAGGCAATGGGAATCCAGCCTGGCTTGGGATTGGTTTGGTGGTGAAGGGTATTTCTCAAGACAGGAGGTGGACCAGACAATTTCAAGATACTGTCTGGCAGCTGCCCTGAGCTAAGTTTGGGTCAGAGTCAAGAAGTTGGATGTTCCTTTTCCTCACTGGAAATAAAAGAAATGAAATAGAACATGGGGGTAGCCAGGCAAGGATTCTGCCTCAGAGTCTAGCTTTAACCTGACACAGCATAGAGCCCCAGATCATGAATCACATTCCAGCAGTGGTTTCCCTGAAGATCAGATGTGTAGAACTCTGAGTGCTTGTAAACGAGAGGAAAGAGGGGTAGATCCCAGGACAACCATACCATTTCCGGAGACAGATATTAACCCACTCAGGACACAAACAACACCTAGTTCCAAGCTGTCCTAGGCTCAGCCTACAGGGACAGTTCCATTTCAATGTGAGTTTGAGAGTGAGGGACAAATATCTTTCAAGGAGGTTTGTCCTCACTTCAAGGTGCTCACTGCTTTCTAGGACAATTAACCTGAGAACAGAGTCTATGGGCTGAAATGTATAGGAGATCTCTTGACATTGTATAAATCAGGAGGCAGAATACTCAGGCAGAAATCAAAAGCAAGCATCACCTTCAAGGTCCCACCTCATATGACACACTTTTGCTAGCTAGAGTACATTTCCCAAAGGTTCCACAATCTCCCAAACAACAGTGCCAGCTCAGGCTGGCCTAGAACTCATGCCCCTCCTGCCTTAGCCTTCTGAGAGCTGGAACTGTAAGTGCCCATGGATGAAGTCTATTGTTACATAGACAATACCCGATGTCCAGTGCTGGGCAAATATCTTCATGTAATACTTGCAACATGAATCTGAGAGAGCATTCTGGAAGACAAGTGCATTAGTTAGGGATGGCCAGCTGCAATTAGCAGACAGCCCTAAAAATTCTTAAACAGATGTGAAATCACTTTTACCACATAGCAGAGTCTATAAAATATGCAGCTTGGAGTTCACACCAGCAATACCAGGGTGTTCATTTTTCTACTCCAGTTTGCTTAGCATAACCTCAAGTTTTTGTATGACTACTGCACCTCTGGGACTGACACCCATATTCCAAACATGCAGAAGAGAGAAAGGAGAAAGAAGCGATGTCATACATGTCTCAGGACAGTATTGGTTTTTCTACATAAAATCAGCAGAGTGGTGTCAACGATCAAGTTTTGAGGAAGAGGAGACAGAAAGAATGTGAGAGCCATCACACCAGGAAGTCTGGGTAAGTGTTTCTCCTAGAAATGGCCGCATATGTAAGAAAAGAACACAGACATTATCCACAGACATATTGATGTAGAAGAAGAAAGTTTTGTGGGGGTCTCCCTGATTAGCATAAGTGGCTACTGACCAATACTTGGACATGGGCACCATCCCCAGCTACAGATGGTGAGCTGGGGGGCAGACTCCCAAACAACTCAAGGTCAGCATCTTCCTCAACTGGGGAACTGAAATACACTGGCACCTTCTTCTGTGTTAGGCTTCCTTAGCCTTGCAAGGATGGTCTTCACACAGTCTCTCATTAGCACCCTTATTCTGTCCACCAGGCACGTTGTTGAGCCTTCTATCAGGAGTCACATCCTCAGCCACTCAGACTGCTGCAAGGAGAATTAGCTTTTCCCAGGAATGGGCCCCCTTACTGTTCAGTGCAGAGTGATCAGTCATGAAACCATGTGCATACAACAACAAAAATAGACCCAGGAGAGATTGTGTTTATATATACTTGGCATGCATGTGTGTATGTGATAGCACCCGTGTTCATGTACACACACACACACACACACACACACACACACACACATCATAATTATCAAGGAAGAAGAGGCTAAGAATTTGAGAGTAGGAAGGGATAGAAGGAGCCTGAGAATTAGAGGGGTTGGAACAGAGAGAAAACTGGTGTAATTCTATTTCAACTAAAAGGATATTTTTTAAAAGAGTTAAAGGAAAATATTAGATTATATCAAGTTTTCATAATTTGAGTTACCTGAGTCATCTAAAAGTTAGTATGTCTTCTCTAAAAAGGAAAGACTAGGAAGGCCTTTAAGTTTTAGGTCAACACATGGCTACCCTGAAAACCAATTAGGATTCAGTTGGTCAGCAGAAAGGAAAACTAGATGTGGGGCCTGGGAACAAGCCATTCTGCCTTAAAGATATAAGCCGTGAAATGATTACTCTTCTTCTAACAGCATCCCCCACTTCAGTTGCAATAGATGACAGCGAAATTGAACCAAGAGCGGCGAATTAACGAGTTAGCACTTCACAATCACACATTTGAGAAGTCCTACCCCCCTACTTCCTCTGCCACCAGCTAGTTATAGGAACTGATTTCTAATAAACACAGATTGGCAGGTGCGCGTGGAAGGAGGGGTCAACAGTGCACCCGCACAGATTTATTGATGGCCTGTCAATCAACTGCTCTTATTTTGTTGTTTAATTTTTTTTAAGTGCATGTAAGCACTTTCCCTGCTAATGGCTGACTTATTGAACAGCTCCACAGAATAGTTCATCTCCCCCACAGACGGCAGGGGCTGGTTATCTACTTTGTGGCTCTGGGTTGGAGGCTAAATTGACCTTGTATTCATGGCTCCTTCCAAGGAAATTGCAGGGGTCTGAACAAATTCAATACTGTCCAATAAAGTGCGGCCACCCAGCCTGTTGCCAGCTCCTGTCACAGAGCTTTTGGCTTTGCTGCTGAAGTAAAGGATGTAATTTGACAAATGGAGCATCCAGTCATATGATCATAGGCCATTTTGTTAAACCTGTGGGAGACTCTCCTTGTCTAGAAACCTGGCTTCTCCTAGAAAGAAGATTGCTTCTCCTAAGCATGTGTGATTCTTGCTCAGATCATACAAGTCTGGGTAGAAACCACATGGAATGCCCCCTACCCAGCTCCTAGCAACCAGATGTAGCCATTTCTACCTCCTCCAATTCACACCACTTCAATCTAACCAATTCTAGCTAACTGCACTCCTTGCCCTAAATATTCTTGACCATTTATCTCATCTTGACCTTACCTGGAAAGCCCTTCCTTCTCAGACTTGCTACTCACTACCTGTGACTCTACAACTCATCCAAATTCTTCCAACTCTTCCAGATACATCTTGAACTCCTCATTATTTGAAGCTTCTTGTGAGACTTTCCAACGATGGGGTCCAGCCTTTTTAGAAAAACTCAGTGCTGGCATTCCTGGAATCTCAGATTTCAGTGGTGACAATGATGACAGTGGTCATCATGACTATGATAATGATGATGATTGTAAAAGTAACTTTTATCCTAATGTAATTGTCATCTCAGAGGCTTACTGCTGAGTAAGTCAATCCTTTCTAGCTCTTTCTGAACTCTGGCTGGCTAGTTTAACTCAGATTTTCTGGCCTCAAACTCCTCTCCAAGCTGACTGATTCAATCTGGCTTCTCTTGACTTCTCACTGAATTGCTCTGTTTGGCCTCAACTAGCTCTGGCAATTTGTTCTAATCTTCTGGCTCCTTATTCTCTGGCTTCTACAGCCTCTGCTGAACTGCTTGAACTCATGAACGAACTCAATTCCACTGCACTGCACTCAACTGACCAAATAAATGTCACCAACTAGAACTCAGATATCTGCATGCCCCCATCCCCTGAGTGCCTGAATTAAAGGTGTAATTGTATTCTAGCCAGATCACATGACCTAGGAGGTCTCTGTATGTGATCTTTTGCCAGAGCAGCCATGTAGCCATTCCTCTACAGGCGATGGATGAATAGAATAATGCTTATTTTGAGTATGATGATGCTGATGATGAACATGATCTTAAGAATCACGAGGATGATGATAAGAACATTAAGAACCACAATGGTGACAGTCAATGATCAGAGTAATGATGGTGACAATGGAGACAGAGATGCTAATGATTGCAATGATGATCGTGGCAGTGGTGAACATGACAATGATAAGGTCACCAATGACATTGATGACAGTGACTGTTGGCAGTGTCGGTAGTGGTGACACTGCTGGCTGCTGTAATCTGAATATGAACCACACTTACACAGGCTCATATGGAAGGTGTTTGCTAACCAGTTTTGGGGAAGTGATTATATTCTAATCAGTGAATTAATCCTATAATGAATGTATAATGTGGTACATTCTTTATGGGAATTGGGGAGAACTGGAAGTGGGGCCTAGCTAGAGAATGTAGGTCACTAGAGCTCACCTTGGGACCAATATCTTGCTCTGACCTCTTTTTCTATTGCCTTTTATGCTTCCTGTCCTCCAGGAAGTTGGCAACCTCTGCCCTATGCCATGTTGTTCTGCCTCACCATGGGCTCATAACCAACAGAGCCAAGAATAACGGACAGAAGCCTCCTGAATCATGAGATAACAAGGCCATCCTTCCTCCCTCAAGTAGTTCATACCGGGCACTTTGCCATAGAGATGAGAAGAGATGAGTGGGGGCGGGGGGCTGATGCACCAGCCATGACCCTTTTCTCTTGACTTTCAGGAGGGACACGTACAGAAATATCCCACATTGACTCTTCTAGTGTCACCAGCAGGGTCACACGCCAGCTGTTCTCAGAGCATTGGGTTCTCACACTGCCCGATGCTACTTCATTCTCCTTACTAATGTCTCCAGTTGCACAAGGTCTACTAGACTCACCTACCAAGTAAGCCATCATAAATATTCTGACTCCAGGGATGGCAAAGCAAGACAAGGGGACAGATAGTGATAGCTCTGGCAGGCGACAATGGGAATGAACCAGTCATGGTAATGTGCCAGCACTCAAGGTTGCCAGCACCTACAGCATGCATGCTCACGAGGCCAGATCTCAGTTTGCATAGAAGCAGGACATTTCTCTTCATATAACACAACCCGGTATTTTGTTGTTGTAGGGGTGGTGGTAGTGGTGTAAGGGGGTTTTGAATTACAAACTTAAAATAAGAGCAGCTGGCCACTAATCAAACCAAAAGCATTGAGATCAGCCCATGGGCAAACTCTGGCTAACGGTGGGAAACTGAGAAAGAACGGGTGGTCTGGTAGAATGGTGACGGGGATGTGGCATGAGAAACAGAGAATGGCAGAAAGGCCAGGCAACCCTTGATGGGGCATCGAGACCTGTAAGTGTTCCAAAATGTCACATTCTAAGTTTGCCAAACTGGAGGCCACAGTGACAGAAGAATCCCCGTGGCCTGTCCCTGCAGCATCTCATTTAAGGCGGGGTAGGGGTGATGCCACCTTCTCCATCTGCTTCTTTAGAGACTCAAAACTTCACAATGTTCTTTATGTGCCTTCAGAAACTTTGTTGACAGTGTGCAAGCCATCACCCTTGTGAATGACCAGGCCCTTCCTCTAATGAGGCAATGAGGAGTTCGAGGAAATCCTAGCTTCCAATACGATGCCCATTGGTTTCTGAATTAAGATTTTTACTAAGAGGCATAGCAAAGAGAGAGACCCCCTGCTGGTCAGTGCCCAAGCTTTTACAGCTTCACTTTCTGAATTTTTATATTGGCAACAAAACCATCTTTTGTTTGATGTTTTGTTTTATTTTGTTCTGTTTTAAAACAAATGTGGTTATTTATTTAGAGAGATGATTCCGAGACTTAAAGAACTGGCTGCCTTTATACACGGCTTGAATATGGTTCTCAGTGTCCACGCCAGGTACCTCACAACAGTGCATCACAGAAACTGTCTTCTGGCACCTCTGGGTATCTATACAAACATGGTGCATATACACACAGAAGCACACACACGCACACACACGCAAACACAAATAAGCAGGTATTCAAAGATCAGGTTATAGCTAATTTATTTGTCATTGTGCTATTATTTTGTCCTCCTCCTCCTTTCATCTCTTTCTCTAGATTATGGCTGAGAAATCTCCAGAAGGATACCTGGCAGGAAGCCCCTGAGAAAGCTTAATTCACTGGGGTTCACTGTTCTTGAACTCATCCTGTCTTGTGACTGGCTTAGACCTTCAGCAAACCTTTCTTTCTATGCTGAAACCTGTTTCCATCTAATTCGTCCTTACCAGTCACAAAGAAGAAAGAGTCATCTGTAGGTGTGTGTGGGCATGTGTGTGTGCATGTCTGTGCGCACACATACAGCAGCACTTGTGGGTGGGCACACCAAACTTAGTGGAGGTGTGGAAGGAAAATGTGGAAATGCTGTGAAAATCCAGAGTTCTGAGAACACCTAAAGCTGAGAAATGAAAGCTAAGTGCTATTTCCTGATACAAATCACAGATTGAGGCCAGGTGTGGTGATGCAAACTTGTAATCCCAGGTCTCAGAAGCTGAGGCAGGAGGATGATAGTTCAAGGTCAGTTAGAACTACATAGTGACACTCTGTCTCAACAAGAAGCAACAAACATGGTTGGCAGAGATCATGGCTGGTGGGGCCACAGAAGACAGTCACCTCTGCCCTTTCACAGGGTGAGTACCTGGAACCTTGGGGTCGGGAGAACTGGTATTTAGTTAAATGTTCATTAAGATGGGAAGCCCTGGTTTGATCCATGTTTCTAGCTCCCCTTCAGATGTCTGATGACAGTCCTTCAGGTCTTCCTCTGATGACAGCCCTTCCTCAGGTCTTCCTCTTGGGGACAATCACCCCAGCACCCCCATCTCCTTTCTTGTTCCAGTTGCCTTCCTTTATACACACCATGTGCTTTTCAAACTGGACATTTGCCCTGCAAAAGAGATCAGAGATGACCCAGGGTCGGATGAAACATTTTAGATGACAATTGGTTTCAGCATTAAAAACAACAAGAACTTGATGGTCAGGTGTAACACAATACCAGAGCAGAAACCTCAGCTACCCTGTGGACACTGGTCCCCCAAGTCTTGGGATTATCCATGTCTATTTCCCAACTCTTGCCCATGTCTCCTTTGGCAAGTATAAGAATCCCTAAGCTGCAAGGACAATTCCTGCAGGAGAGGCAGAGTGGAGACACAGGTGTCCTTACATGAATTTACATGCAGTCACCCAGACAGGTCCCCCTGGCTACTGGCCTTCCTCCAGGCAGAATGAACCTGTGCTCAAGCAGACAGCAAGAACCACTTAAAACTTGAGATTCTTGAGAGCAAGGCCAGTGGTAACTACAGAGCTGAGATCAAGGCAGGATTCTGGCCTCTGGTCCCCTACGTCTGGAGGGAGGCAGGTCTGCTCACTTTTGTTTGGACCTCAAACTATAACACTTCTTTGAAATTTCTCTATAATCCACAGAGCATGTGGCGAATTCTACAGTGATAATATGTTCATTTATTCATGAATTCGACAAATATTTATTGAGCCTTTGCCATATGTCAGGAACACATAGCGATCCCCACAGATGCACTTGAATGATGAACTAAAAGCCAATGTATCATTAACAAACCACCATTGGTGTGTGTGTGTGTGTGTGTGTGTGTGTGTGTGTGTGTGTGTGTGTGTGTGTGTCACATATGCATGCACATCACATAAGAGCAAGCATGTGTGCATAAACACATATATCCATGTCTGTGAATATAGCTGATTCCCTTGAGCAGGGCAGAGGGTTCCTGGTCAGTCTACTTTACATTTTCTATTATTGAACCATGCCATTTCTATAGAGTTGAGAATATTCATAAATCCCCATGTTGAATCCGAATGCAAAGATGTCCCAGTTGGACCAGTTTTTCAGACTCAACCCAGCAAAGCACCCAGGCTCATTCCCAGTGCGTGGCTGTGAGGATCCAGCATTCCCCAGCTCAGCCTCAGACCTTTTCAAAGAGTAACACAAGCAAGCAATTCACCGATTCACCAGCTCAGAGGTTCTCCATCCTGGCAGACCTTAGAGTGCTTGTCTGTTTGTTCTTAATGTTTGTTTTGCTTTGCTTTGTTTTGAAGCAAGGTGTCTTGTTATGTAACTCAGACTGTAATCCTCCTGCCTCTGACCTCCAAATTGATGCTTCATGATTACAGACATGCAGCATCATGTCTGGATAATATCAGCATCTGAGAGAGAGAGAGAGAGAGAGAGAGAGAGAGAGAGAGAGAGAGAGAGAGAGAGAGAGAGAGAGAGAATGGAGGGAGGGAGGGGGAGGGAGGGAGGGAGGGAGGGAGGGAGGGAAGAAAGGCAGGCAGGCAGGAGAAACCTGTTTTGGCTAGTCTTATGTCAATTTGACACAAGCTGGGTGTCAAAGGAGGAAAGCTCTATTGAGAGATGCCCCCATAAGACCCAGCTGTAAGCCGTTTTTAAGTATTTGTTTACAGCGCTGAGTTACAAACACACACTTCCCTATTGGAAGCTGCACGTGGGAGTGCTTTGGTTGCTTTCCCCTGTTAAAAGTCAGCCTGAGTAATTTATAAGCAGCACCAAGTCAAATTACAGTTCCGGAGGCCACAGAGTTCATCTTCTGGTCTCTGATTTTAACGTGGCCCTTTGAACATGGTGTCCACAACTAAGAAAGGCAAAAGGGCATAACTAGCCCCTGCCAACCCTTGTATATGGCACTGATACCATCCACGCAGACAGAGCCCTCAGGACCCGTTCGCCTTCCTCAGACCCTTCTTTCTAACACTGTTGCAATGAGCATTCCGTGTGAATATGAGTTTTGCCAAGGATGCAAACATTCCAGCATTAGACAAAGGGTTAGGGAGCGCAGCAGCGATATGCTGGTAAGTTGAAGGGGACACTTACACAGCACTCTGATTAGTTTCACGCGCAGGACTCCTTGGCGCCATGATGTGGCAAGAACCATTTTCTCGTGACATTGTTTTTGTGGCAAAGTTTCCAATTTTTCACAAGGAGAAAAAAAAGGCTGTTTATTAGGCTCATGTCTCAAACCCCAAGGAACTAGCATGAAACTGAGACCCTCAAGAGGGACAGGACCAGGGTCTGTATTCTGTCCCCTTCCAGCTGGCGTCCCAAGTCACTTCTTTGCTCTGTACTTCCTTAATCCTTCCGTTTCTTGGAAGACACAAGCAACCAGCCCTGCACAGGACAAGTAGGAAGTTGAAAATGACTGCAAAAAAAAAAAAAAAAAAAAAAAAAAAAAAAAAATCTTCCAATGCTGCCTCCAGATGCTGGGGGCAAGGCAGGGCAAGGGGTGTCTGATTGGCTTAGCTCTAGTCAAGTGACTACTTTAGACCAATCAACTATGTTCACGAGTGGACTCTGAAGATATGACTCTGGATGGCAGAGCTTGTCTGTAGGAAGCAGAGTAGGGGTAGGGATGGGGGCGGGGGGGGGCTTCAGGTGAAGGGGACACGTGGTGAAGACACAGTCTACCTGATATTTTTTGTGGTCACACACAGATATCTGGGGAGACTTGCTGGTGAGGTGAGCATGTCTGGGAATGGACAGACTTGTTTAAAGGTAAACCATTGCCTTTGGGCTTGCTTGCTCCCGGGGCAGGAAGGAGAGCTATAAGCCCCCCCCCCCAACTCTCTTTTCACCCTTTGGAGTGTTTGGCACAAACACACTGCAACCTAATTACCTGCAGGACTTAATCAAAACTATTCCCAACTGCAGGAATGATACTAGCCAGGAATGTCTCCAAGCTGAAATTCTTAGAATATTTGTTTTATGAGGAACTTTTTACATGTTAACTTTTTCCAAAAGCCAATGCAAGAAGCTGTCCCCATAGACACGTGAGAGCACTTGGCTGTCCTAATCCTCTCGTGATGTCTCATTAATATACGTTTTCTCCCCGTATCCCAGCCGGCAGGTTCTTTTTACAGTCAACCTCTGACTTTTATTTTTTTTTTTACTTTAACTTTTCCCTCGAGTTTTTCCTCAGCTTCTAAGAAATTCTCCTAAATCCTCTCTGAAAAATAAAAAAAAAACAAAACAAAAACAAAAAACAAAAAAACAAAACAAAAAAAAAAATCTAACCCCCCCCTAAAAAAAAAAAAACCAAAACCAAACCCAACCAAACAAACAAAAAACTGGAGGGTATTTATGGCTTTTTTTTTCCTGCTTCAAACTTGTTCTATAAGAGATATTTGCCAGTATGTGTGTTCTGACCTTCCTGTCTGTCTTTTCTTCCGATGATGATGATGATGATGGTGTTGTTGCGCAGATGCATGGATTTTGGAGGGTTGAGTTTGTGCACATGAGTGCCGCTGTCTGCAGAGGCCAGCAGGGGGCAGCTGTCTGCAGAGGCCAGCAGGGGGCAGCTGTCTGCAGAGGCCAGCAGAGGGTGTCTGATCCCCTGGAGCCAGAACTATGTGCAGCTGTGAGCCACCCAGAACGGCTGGGAAGCACATCCTGTCCTCTGCAAGATACCCTTCAGCCCTCGGCTGCCAGCCCCTCCCCTTACTGACTTTCTCCAACACTCAAAAGTCGAGGCCTGATGAACTAGCGTTCACTAACTGACTGTGTCCTGTTCTGCCCATATGGCAGGAAAATGGGCAGAACTGGAAAGTTTTACATTGAGTGGGTACAGTCCCAGAAAGACAAAGATTATGCATTCTCTCACATTCTTTACCTCGGGGACCTGGACCTTTTCATGTTTGTAAGAGTGGAAAGGACAATGGAACTAGATAAGCAGGAACACGGAGCTAAGAAGAGGGGTAGGGAATGATCACACGTAACCTAAAAGTGGAACAGAAGCTCCTTGGAAAGCAAGCCCAGAAAGGACGGGGTGTGGGAATTTGAGGCAAAATATATAATTTTTGTTTGAAAATCTTATAATGAAGCTAAATTCCTCATAAGCTAACCAAATAGTCACAGCTGACTAGAGCAAGGTAGATCGAAAGCTGGGGCTGCCCAGCTATGAGCTCTGTGGAAGACAGCATGCCCTTGGTGGATTTGCTCCTACATATGTCCTCTCTGCCCCCAGGTTCTCTTGGCAACTGGCCCTGGCAGACAATTGGAGGACAGAAGCAGGCAGTCAAGGTGTTTCTCTTTTTAAATCTTTATCTCCATTGCTTCTCTGGCAAGGACCAATTCTTTCCCATGGCTCACATGGCTGAGTAGCTTTAATTCATCAGTATGACTCCTTCTCGACAGCCTTGAATCCTGGTTCCTCTCAACCGAATCCTCATGTTGAACTCACTTAGGATTTTTTTGGTGCTGTTGCTGTTGTTGTTGCTGCTGCTGTTGCTGCTGCTTTCTAATGAACAACAACAAGAACAAAATGATAGTATCGACTCATTTGATATTACAAATCTCTGCCTACGTAAAAGATGCTGTGCCTAAAACATCAGTTGCAAAGAGCCATTTAGAAAATATTTCCAGACCCTCATAGTCCCTCATGGCCCTGTAACATATACACTATTGGGTTGGGTCATCATCAGGTTGATGCTGCAGCGACGGATCATTGCCATAAGAGTTCTTGCTCACGTCCGACCTCTTCCAAGGTGTGTGCAGGCTTGTGTGGGAGGTAGCCACACTTTGAATAGTTTATTCCTGGGCAGGACCATCCCTGTTTGGAGAATCAGGTGTAGTGTAGATCTTCTATCTTTTGCATGTTCATGCAACCTCCTGACCCCCCCCCCAAAAAAAAAATGTCTTTCTCATATCGGGACTTCATGCCTCTAACCAAAGTCACAGGTTACAAAGAGAGTAAGGGCGACCCTTCCTTACCAAAGGGTGAATTACATTTTAGTCGTTAGATCAGTCAATCTTTAAAATAGCCCCATGATGAACATTAAGTGGCCATCGTTATCCCCGTTCATTGATGCTCAGGGAATAATATGACGAGATCCCACAGTCTGAAGGTGAAAGTACCCAGCTTGGTCACATCTACTCTTGCACTATTACACATCAGAGGAGGGTGACAAAGTAGAATGACAAGAAAAGCTTTGCCTGATCTATTTCCCCTGTCACCAGGAACAGGATTCCTTGCCCTTAATCCACTCTGTTCCCTAGTTGACTCCTCCCTGTCAGCCCTCCTTCAAGATGACTCTCGGACTCTTGTGGCTGCCCTTCTCTGATGTCCTCCCTCCCCGACAATCTACAAGACACCGTGAATCCATGCTGAGTGCCATTTAATCCTGCTGTCCCCAGGCTGTGTTTAGAGGCACTTCTCACTGTCTGCCTTGCAAAAACACAGAACTTTATAATAACCATGGCTCCTGGCATACAGCTAATATTTACCAAGCTCTTCTTGGCGCCAGGCAGTGCTTTAAGCTCGTTCCCTACAGTAACTTGTTTAATATTTGCAACAGCAGGACTGAGTGTTGTCATTATGCTCTTTTGACACTGGAGCAAACTTAGAAGAGAAGGTAAGAAAGTGTCTTATGCTCCGAGTCGGCCCCTCCACAGTAAGAAAGCATGAAAGACCGTGGTGCTTAAACAGTGGAAAATTCTCACTCTCACATTGCGAGGATGGGTGAGTTGTTTAAAAAGGGTAAACTGACCTCTCCACACTCCCCAACTTCCAAGTGATGTATCCCACTCATATGCTCAAACTATGACGTCATTCACTGAACTCATGATGACATCATGATCTGGCTACTTCTAGTACCACATCCTTGAACCTTCAAACTGTGGTCTAAATAAGTCTCTTTCCTTTATACATGGTATAGCCTTAGTTACTTCGAAATAGTAACGGGAAATCGATGAATAAATATTTCACAAGGACTTTGTCTTCATCATATCTCAAAGGTCCACCTCCGGACACATCACACTAAGAGTGAAGGTTTCTACTTGCAGGTTTTGGGTGGATACAAAGAATATTCAGCATCATAGATTCAGCAAGAGAGAACTAGGCTACAGCTTGAACCCATGGATTTTTAGCCACCAGAGTTAGGATTTCAAATGACTATGTAATAGCAATCTTTTGAATGTTCAGAATTTTTCTACACCTACATCTATGTGCCCCAGTGATGGAAAGATATGTAGTTACTGAGAAGATTTTTCAGCCTGGGCACATTGTTGAACTGATAACTTTAGATTGAAGCTTAGGGAGCTATGACATGAAGTCACAGGGTCACACAAGAAGCCATGGTGGGTTATGACTCCCAACATGAGGTTTGACTTCCTCTGTGCCAGATGTCATCAGCCAGTAGACAGATAGTCACCTAACTAGAAACCTCGACACAGCAGCATATACCAAGGAAATGATCTCATTGGGAGTTGATCACGGAAACATGTCTGAGAAGACGAAAGCTGCTCAGAAAGAAAGGTGGCCATGTGTGGAGACCTGGGTTTGAAACCCAGTTCTGCTGCAGACACTTTGGCCATTTCCTCATTGGCTCTTATCTGCAGAGTGATCGAAAGTTTAGAGATGCCAACATGCATTGTAGATACGGCACGGTCCTAGGGACAATGATGCATCTGCACCATCAGCCCTGGAAATAAACTAACCAGGATTATTAGTTATCCCATCAACAGTGGCTCAGGGAAATACCTCATCAAAGCCATATGCTGGCAAGTGTCAAAGCTAGAAGTTATTCTTATGTTTGACCATCTATCCACTGCAAGTTTTACAACTATTAAGAGGGACTTAGTGTAGACATTGGGCTGTGGGGTTGAAAAGAGTAGGGCACATTCTGGGTGATCATCCCAGGATGGAGTCCTGCTCCCTTCAGACCTGGTGTTCCTGTACACCAAGCTAGGCTTGACCTTTGACGTAATATCTTCACCCTCATGTCTGCCAGTGGGACTCTTAGCCTTGGCTCAAGCTCTGCTCTCTCCTTGGGAGCTGTGTAACCCCTATATTTCTTTTACAGATTGGGTAACTGAGCCAAAGGGGAACAGCTCCACAGCTTCTATTACTTTGTCCTATGGCTTCCAGTGATCTAGTGAGTTCTCAGCATCCAAAAGCATCCTCAACAAGTCTCCCTGAGTTCTCTGCTGCTTTTCACCCAGTAACCCTGCACCCTGACTGGTTTGCACACAGTCTTTCTTTTAGCTAGGTTCTCTCTGCTCTGCTCTCTTCGACCCAAACACTTGCCCAGATGAGGTTTAACTCAGGATTAATGCACCATATCCTGCATACTTCTTGAGGATTCCCTAATAATTGCTCAGTTAGAACTTTGCTTCAAGTGATAGTGGCAGACACAGGACAGCGCTATGCTCGAGTTTAAGTTCTGGAGCCAGACAGTGCAGGTTCATATTCCAATTCTCTCCCTAACTAGGTTTATGTATTTATTTCTCCTTGATGCTATAATAAAATGTAATCTGCTTGCTGCTTTAAAGCATCACATACATGCTAACTTAGAGTTGAGGGCTACATTCCAAAATCAAGGTAGTGGTGCAGTTATTTTACCATGGAGCATCTTACAAAAGAATCTGTTTCATTGTCCTGTTCAGCTCTAATTACCAGCATCCCTTGGCTCCTAACCCCTACCCCCATTACCCTGTCATCTGCTTTGGTCATTAGATCTCAAACTCTCCCTTCTTGCCCCACTCTGAAAGGATACTTTTAATGTTGTTGGGCCTAATATCTCATCTCAAGAATCTTAACAACACCTGAAAATTCTTCTTTGCCAGGTAAGAGGACACGGTGACAGGTTGAGGAATCAAGTCATGTGCCTATTCCGAGGACTGCTCATCTGTCTGCCATGGTGAGTTATTTAAACTCAATTTCCTCATCGATCGGATAGGAAAGCCATGGGTGGATACATATGACCCTTACAGAAAGAAGCATTCTGAAGGAATGGATCGTTTCTGGAACCTCTTTTAGGAAAGCCAATGAGCTGTAGGGACGGGTTGGAGAGAAAGCCCACAGAGGGCATCCCCACACTGTCAATGAGAAAGGGGAGATGCCCCAAGTTGCAGCTCAGCCTGCAAAGCCTGGCCATGGTCTGGGTAAGAGGACAATATTTGGTGTGACATTAAAGGACAGACATTGATCTTCCACCCAGTCTACAGGAATTCCTCTTATGTTTCTTAAATAATGAGGTTAAAAGAAGTCACAGTTAACTAGAGGTTATTTACACTGTGGTCTACAAGTGTGAAAGCCAGGAAGGCCTGGTCCTGTGGGGGAATCTAAACCCACCATAGTGTAATGCTACTGTGTGACTAGTCTACGGCACACTGGGAATTGGGGAATGGGAAGCAACTGTGAGGAATAAATTAAATAAGCTGTTTGCTTATTTAATCCCAGATCTTGAAGGATTGAAGCAGGATTGTGAGTTCAAGGCCAGCCTGAGTTATATCACAGGACTCTGCCAATAAAAAAAATCAAACAAATTATGCATTTGAATGTGCTTGGCACATCTTAAAGAATTTTGGACCTTTACAAAAACAGAACCCCACATAGGAAACATACAAAAGGAATTTAGAAAGTAAGATAAAAATTTTCATTCTTGGGCAGAGTCAGATCTTCAGAGAGGAATCCTGTTCAACGCAGCAAAGTAAGTTGAAGGTTGGTGATCAAGAAGGTGTTTTCTAGTTTCCAGATGTGTTGGTGTCACCTTGTTTGGGAAAACAAGTTTTTGTAATGTGAAGAATGTGAGGATGTGGAGATTAGCCATAAATATCCCAACCCAATGACATAGGTCAAAGAAAGGCAGAAGAGTGGTCTGTGCTACCAGGAAGGTGATAAAGTCACCTGGAGAAGGAAGAGATACAAGTTCCATTCTCCCCAAGAGCCTCTCTCTCCTCCTGATGGTAGTTTTGGACTTCTGGCCTCTGGAGGAATAAGGGACATGTTTCTGCTGTTTGAAACCACTTGTGGTATGGTCATCTCTTCCAGAAACCACAGAAGGATGATGCAAGTGGGCGTGGTCAGCCTCTCCTTTCCAGGAAGTCAGGAAACAACAGAGTCACAGCTCTTCAATGAGGATGGGGACATTCCCATTGGCCAGCACTAAGGAACTTGAAAAACTTTTACTGCAAATATACTCAGGCTCTGACTACAAACATTCCTCTCTCCTCTTAACTGGAAGCATGCTTTTCTGTTGGAATATTTTTCCTCTTTTACCGTGTGTGTGGGTCTGTAAATCACATCTGTTATATCTTCTACCAAGGAGAGGCAACGCAGCTCAAGGCTGGCCAACTAGACCCCTCACAGGATACCTAGTTTTAAACAGCTAACATGACTTGGGCACTGCCTCACAAGATCATCACATTTTGGGGTCTTTGCTCTTGTGTTCTGAGGTACCCCTTCAGCCCTTCTGTCACTCCATTGGGCTCCTTCTTCCACTGGGCTTCCCAGTCTTCTTTGTCAAATAGCACTGTCACCGTTATATTGCAACCAAGCTGAGTAATTGCTGACAGAGAAAGCAGCACCAAGAGAATACATATCAAGACATGAGGAGAATGAACCAACATCTGCATTAGCTTCTTCCTACTGTGCATGGGAATTTGGAGCCAGAGATGGCCATGTTACTGCTCTATGTTACTCTGGGTCCATCTGCAAACTCAACACCCTTCTCATAGTCCTGGAAGGTATAAATATGAAACTTTATCTATCTATCTATCTATCTATCTATCTATCTATCTATCTATCTATCTATCTATCTATCCATCCATCCATCCATCCATCCATCCATCCATCCATCTATCTATCTATCTATCTATCTATCTATCTATCTATGTATCCATCCATCCATCCATCCATCCATCCATGTATGTATGTATGTATGTATGTATGTATGTATGTATGTATGTATGTATGTATCTATCTATCTATCTATCTATCTATCTATCTAATCTACAGTGTTTGGTCATCAACCCTGTGAACATGAAGCATGACCTTCTTTCTTCAAGGAGGCACAGTGAAGGCAAATTTAGTCACAGGGAAGGAAGCCATAGAGGGCTAGAGAAAATTCTGCAAGTCACAGAAGACACTGTACTATGAAACAAGAGTGCTTCTTCCTCAACCCGTGAGAGCAGAAGGGGCCCCTGATTTAATTTGTTTCAGAAAACTTGCCTTCAGGAAGCTTTGCCTTGTTGGTGGCTGATATGAAATGACAACGCCATTCACTTTCTCTAGAAAAAAAACATACTTGACTCATGTGGCTTAAAATCATCTGCAAGATGGAGAACCAGGAGAACCACTGATGTCATTCAGAGGAAGTCTAAAGATCTGAGACCTCAGAGGTCAAGGGTGAGTTTTGATCTGAGTTCAAAGGCCAGAGACCCAGGAGTACTGGTGACCAAAGAAAAGACTGTCGGTACACTGGAGCTCAAACGGAGGGACTGTTTGCCCTTCCCCAACTTTTTGCTTTACTAAAACCTTTTGTGGGTTGCTAAAGGTCTCACATTGGTGACAGTTGATTTTCTTCACTGAGCCTCATGATTACCCCAAGCCTTTTCCAGAAATATTGTCAAAAACACAGAAATGTAACTTTAATTTTTTTCAAAAGAAACCCATTTTTAATGATGGTTATTAAATGCTTTAACCTCCCTTGAAGCCCATCACACACCAGAGGTGGTGGGCAAAAAAAAAAAAAAAAAAAAAAAAATGGATAGAGAAGTGGACCTGTTTAGAAAGGTTCTTTGGAGCAACTCTCCTCTGTCATCAGCGGTAGCTCCATCCACTCGTAGACACCTACAGATACAGCAGCAGTCCAGTTCAGTAGAGTCAGGATAGCAAACATAAGTCAGCAACAGTAGCATGACCTAGCAGAGGCAGCCAGGCCTCAGCTTCAACCTCAGCTGGAGTCAGTAAGAGGGACCCTGAGGGATGCCAGAAGTTCTCGGCTGTGCCTCTCTCAGGGAACCAAAGGTCAGTGAAGACTCAAGACCCACAGCGTTGCACGGATAGCTGTACCAGCAAGCCTAACTCAGTCCCTGTCACGGTCTGTCCAGTCCTTCCATACCCTCTCCAAACATCACAAGTCCTCCACATATCTTGCCTCAGCACGTGTGTCTGTCTCGGCTAACACTGCACCCTAGGAGAGCTGAGTAGAATGAGAAGATGTGCCCTCGGAAGGGGATAATGTATGTCCACTGAGACACCCATCAGCTTGGGCAGGAGGATCGTTACGTGAGCCTTTGAATCTCTGGAGCTGCATGCTAAACCAAGCTCTTCTCTTTGTAAAGCAAGCTTGCCTCTGGTATCTCATCATAGAAACATATGGGCCGTGCAAGCAGCTATCTGGGCATCCCTGATTTTATTTTATTTTAGTCAAACTGATAAATAAAACAAGCCTTCCCAGCCTCCTGTGACCCCAAGTATGATTTCAGCATCCTTCCCCATGCAAGGTTCTAAGTGGTGCCTTCAAGCTCAGCTCAGTTAGGATGAACCCTATTTGCCTTCTCCGAGTGTCTCCAAACTTCTCATTTCTTAAATGAGGGAGACTAAGAAGAAAGGGGGGGGCATATCGCAAAATAATTTGCTCATGAGCAGGAGGGAGGTGCAGGAGCCAGGGCTCTGGATCCCAGCCCAGGGCATGACCCATTACAGTCCCCGAGTGCTGGGAAGGCCGCTTCCGCATCTACATTCTTCACCCCCACACTCCCCAGCCCAGCAAGCCCTGAAGACTGTGCTGTTTGTTTTAGTGAACACACAAATCTGGTCTCTATAGGATGAGCGTTAATAAAATATGTGCTCTAACTCTGTGTAACAAGGAAAATATAGAATACATTTTCTATTCCCATTGATCCCCGGGCCACTGGCAGTCCACCAACAATTGATTTAGCCATTTGATTAGTTTGGGGGGAAAACATTATATTTTAATAGAGTATATATAATTCTAAGTTACTGCTTTGAAGTTGAACCAAATATTAAAATGACCTCTTTTTACGGATACCGCACAGCTATGAAGCTATCTAATTGCAGCCTGGTTTTTTTTTTTTTTTTTTTTTTCCGTAAGTGGTTTGAACTGGAGAAAAAAAAATTTCTGCAGAGCTTTCTGCGTGTGCCTGAAGGTTGCCAATCCAGGCAGCCCCTGTGACAGACCAAAAGATGCAGATGTCTGTAGTTACAGTGACACTGGTGTGGGACCCACAGTTAACAGATACAAAGCTCAATAGTGAGCTATGTGGGCTGTCGCCCTTTACAGTGGTTCCCACATCCACCACTGACTCCCTCTGTCCACGAACCCCCAAGTTCAAGCCTGTCAACATTCAGCCAGCCTTCTAGAGGAGGCCTTTGGTCAGGTGACCCAGCTGACCTCCAGCATCTGTTTTCCTGCCCACAATCAGAGTTTGCTTTAACTGTGACGCTCGCGTCAGCTGACATGAGGGGCCAGATTTTTGTTGAAATCCCTCCTGGCTACCTATAACCTAAGGCAGAGCCATCAAGTTGCAGACAGGTAAAATCTGGCCCATCACCCCCCTTCTTGCAGATTATGTTGTTTTAGAATATTGCCATCCATTTGCATGTAGCCGTGGCTACTTTTATGCTGTGACAAAATTGAGTAGTGGGTCATTGTAACCCTATGTCCTGCAACGTCTAAAGCATTTAATGTAGGCCCTTCACAGAAGGTGGGGGGCAAAAGAATGAAGCTGAGAGATGCGACTGCCTGTGATACGGGTTCCCCATGACACACTACTTACGTCGTCTGTCCTCTGGTCATTTCTTGCCGGATATGTGGTTACCTTCCGTCTTTCCATCAAACCCTCAGAGCTGGAGATTGCTCCCTGGCTGTTCATGCTAACTCAAAGATGATCTATTACATGACTGACTCAACTCACTCATTCAGGCCTGACCCTCTAAAGGTGCTTGTCTGAGTCACTCTTTCTCACATTCCTCTAATCTTTCTTCTGGGAGAAGTGAGTGTAGAACTTTTCTTTCATGGTTGGAGTGTGAAAACAGCGTCTATTGGTGATTATGCCATGAAGCAGACCTTTGTTCTACCGAAAGGTCTTGCAGTTTTGTGCAGCATCCTTCTTCCTGTACAAAATGACTCCAGGGGGCAGACTTTTACTAGGAACCTGGAATGTCCCTGGGTTTGTGGAAAGAGGCCCTCTGAGTTCTCTTTCATAGAGGTTCTCTCCCATCCCAAATTACCATCTGGGGTGCACATGGTTTCAAGCCTCAATACTCCTACTGACTTCCTGCTTTCAAGAACCCTCTGCTGACACTGGGATTCAGGAGCTAGATTCGGTGAGCCGTAGGAGCTCATTTCGCACATGAGGACTCTGAGGCTAGTCCTGGACCCAACGGCATCAGATGATGGCTTTAGCTCACCTGACTTTCCTGGGTTCTCTTTGTGCACTCTCTCTGTCTCTCTCTCCATCACAAGTATGCTCATTCTTAACAGTATCAAGAACTGTCTAGAGCAATGGTTCTGAACCTATAGGTTGAAACCCCTTTGGGTGTGGGGGGTTCACATATCATATATCCTGATTATCTAAAATTTACATTATAATTCATAACAGTAGCAAAAGTACAGTTTTTAAGTAGCAACAAAAATAATTTTATAGTTGGGGTCAGCACAACATGAAAGGGTCGCCACATCAGGGAGGTTGAGAACCACTGGTCTAGATGCTCATCCCAAAGCGCACACCTTCCCATAATCCTGTCAGTGAATATATACAGAAGCTACAAGGGAGAACCTGGCCGCTGACCCTTTGTGACCTGGGAGCTGACTCCACAGCTCTCTTGTGCCCCAGTCTTGACTTCAGAAAGTGGCCACCTCTGTTGTCTTCCCTGGGTTCCCCTTGTGAACTAGTGGGTGTCATAACCAACCCTTCTAGGGGGCAGTGGGTCAGGATCTTGCTTTTCTCCGTCAGCAATTGTCAGGTGGCTGCCACAGAAAGCCAGGGGTTCTGCTCCCTCATACAGTGCAGCAGCCCCTCCACTAGCTCCACTCCCTGCCTGGGAAGCCTGGGCCTAACAGGCTTCCTTTCATCCGCATTCAGATACATATTGTATTGGCCGGGTGACATCAAAAGGGCTGTGTCGTTACATATTCTATTTCTGAGAGGAGAAAAGTAGCCCCTTGCTTTATTAACGTGGCAAATGTTGACTCTAGTAATGAAAAATGCAGAAATGGCAGGCAATTTTTTTTTTTTTTTGATGAATAGGTAATAGAGGAGAGGCTCTGAGTGGGGATGAGTAATTTCACTTTGGGGCCTCTGACACACTGTACCGAGTTCTTATGTAAGCCACCTTTTCTCCCTGGCAGGCCTGGGTTGGTCTAGAGGTTCCCAGATATGTGCCCAGCCCTGGGGGCCCAGGTTCTCACTGTGAATTGATTCCTGCAACTCATCTTCATTGTTGCCTAACTACGGAGCAGGGATATTGAGCAGTGTCCCCTGTGATCAGGCCCTAAGACCCTTAGGGCAGACTGTCCAGTGTGTTTAGTGCTTTACAGCCACCATCTTGGGAGACCCCACCCCCACCCCATGGTGTACACAGCTGTTCTCTTTCCTGTAAGTGGGCACTGACAAGAGGGCTCATTTTACTAAGTGACCTCAGGGCAAGCCATCAGAGTTTAGCCTGCAACTTAGAGTAAAGATCATCAGCTGAGTTGTTTCCCTACTGCTGACAAAACTATGACCAAGGCATCTTGTAGAAAAAAGAGCTTAGTTGGGCTTATGCCACAGAGTGAGAGCTTCTGTTGTTAGGACGAGGATGCAGAGTAGAGAGCTGGTGCCACAGCTTAGAGGGTGCATCTTGAAATGCAAACAGAAGGCAAGAAGCACCCAAGAAATGGCTGGAGACCTCAAACCCCATGCCCAAGGACACACCTCTTCCCACGCAATCTCACCAATAGGAGATCAATTATTCAAACGGATAGGCCTATGGGGGCCATTTTCATTCAGGGAACCACGTTCTATTCCCTGGCCTCCATAGGCTCATGGTTCTATCAATAAGTATAATTTGTAGTTAACCCAACTTCAAATGTCCCCATGGTCTTTCCATCTCAACCCTGTTTAAAAGTTCAGAGTCTTTCTGAAACGCAAGGGGATCTCTTAATTATAAACCTCTGTAAAATAATTTTTTTAAATGGAATGCTTTCAACCCACAATGGCACTGCACACACACACACACACACACACACACACACACACACACACACACAACTATACCAGAAAGGAGGACTTAAGGCATGGTGAAAAAATATTGAGCCAGATAGGCTCAAGACCCAGCAGAGAAAAGTCCAATAACTATAAGTCTAAGAACAATGTCAAAGGACTCAGCTGGCTCTGACCTGAAATTTCCCCCTTCTCCCTCTCCCTCCCTCCCCCCCTCCTCAGACTGGTTGCACTCCCTGCATGTAGCTCTTCTTGGCAGCCATTCCATGTTTCTAGCACCTCTGTATGCAGGGTCTCCAAGAGACTCCAGCTTCACTCTAACACCTTCTGAAAATAGTCTCTCAAGTGCACCATGCAGGCCCGTGCCTCAGAGGTTTTCCTTACCCTTGGAGGAAGATTATTGGATTCCTTTACTCATGCACCCTTCAAGACCAAGTTGCTTTTTAGAAGCAGGAAACTCTTTAGGCCTTTTCCTTTTACAGGTTGGAAGCTTGGTTGGGTAGCATCTGGTCCTTGGAACATCCCTTTTCCAGCTCAGAGCTGGACTCATCTTAATGTCCTCCTCTCTTTCAGCACAAGCCTTGGCTCTAGTATTAAACTTCTTGGTCCTTTCCTACTTAAAACTGTGCATTTTGTATTTCTTTTTGTCACCCTTGCTCTTTTTTTTTTAAATTGTAGACCTGCATAAGATTGATTATTAGTAACCACACAACGGTCATGACTAGGCTGTCTTAACATCTCCTCTGCCAAAGAAATTAGACCATTACTTTTCAATTTAGCTTCAGGCAAATTCTTAGGTCAAGAGCAGAATTCAAGTGTATTCTCTGCCAAAGAGTTACAAGGACAGTCTCTAGTACACTTGACAGTATGTGCTCTCCTCCAAAACCTCTGCAGCTTCCACAGTCCATATTCTGTCAGCTCTACTGTTCTCTTTCAAGCTCCTTCTAGGATGGCTCATTAAGTCCTGTGCACAGCATTCAACTGCTTTCTACTCCAAAGTCTTTTTTAAAAAATTATTCTCTGTATTTACATTTCAAGTGCTATCACCTTTTCTCCCATTCCCACCCCTCTTCCTTTGCTTCCATGAAGGTGCTCCCCCTTCCAACCACTCTTTCCACCTCAGCACCTTGGCATTCCCCTACACTGTGAAAACAAGCCTTCACTGGACCAAAGGCCTCTTCTCCCATTGATGCCAGACAATGCTATCCTCTGCTGCATATGCAACTGGAACCATGGGTCTCTCCATGTGTACTCATTGGTTGGTGTTTTCGTCCCTGGGAGCTCTGGAGGGTTTAGCTGGTTGGTATTGTTGTTCTACTCATGGGGTTGCAAACCCTTTCAGCTTCTTCAGTCCTTTCTCTAGCTCCTTCGTTGGGGTCTCATGTTCAGTCTGATGGTTAGCTGCAAGCATCTTCATCTGTATCTGTATGACCCTGGCAGAGCCTCTGTGGGGAAATCCATATCATGCTCCTGCCAGTAAGCACATCTTGGTATCAGCAATAGTGCTCGAGTTTGGTGGCTGCATATAGGATGGATTCCCAGGTGAGGCAGTCTCTGGGTGATCTTTTCTTCAATCCCTATTTCTCTATTTGTCCCTGTATTTCCTCCTGTGAATGCTTTGTCCTCCCTTCTAAGAAGGATTGAAGCATCAGCATTCTGGCCTTCCTTCTTTTTGAACTTCACAAGTTCTGTGAATTGTTTCCTGGGTGTTCTGAGGTTTTGGGGCTAGTATCTGCTTATCAGTGAGTGTATACCATGTGTGTTCTTTTGCCACTGGGTTACCACATTCAGGTTTCATCCATTTGCCTAGAAATTTTATGAAGTCACTGTTTCTAGTAGCCGAGTAGTACTCCATTGTGTAAATGTACCACAATTTCTGTATTCATTCCTCTGTTGAAGGACATCTGGGTTCTTTCCAGCTTCTGGCTATGATAAATAAGGCTGCTGTGAACATAGTGGAGCATGTGCCCTTGATATATGTTGGAGTGTCTTTTGGATATATGCCCAAGATTGGTATAGCTGGGTCCTATAGGTATAGCTATGTCCCATTTTCTGAGAAACTGCCAGACTGATTTCCAGAATGGTTGTACCAGCCTGCCATCTCACCAACAGTGGAAGAGTGTTCCTCTTTCTCCACATTATCACCAGCATCTGCTGTCACCTGAGTTTTTGATATTACTCATTCTGACTGGTGAGGATGAATCTCAGGGTTGTTTAGATTTGTTTTTCCCTGATGACTAGGGATGTTGAAGATTTCTTTAGGTGCTTCTCAGCCATTTGGTGTTCCTCAGTTAAGAATTCTTTGTTTAGCTCTGAATCCCATTTTAAAATAGGATTATTTTATTCTCTGGAGTCTAACTTCTTGATTTCTTTGTATACATTGGACATTAACCCTTTATCAGATGTAGGATTGGTAATGATCCTTTCTCAATCTGTTGGTGACAATTTTGTCCTCTTGACAGTGTCCTTTGCCTTACAGAAACTTTACAATTTCATGAGGTCCCATTTGTCGATTCTTGATCTCAGAGCATAAGCCATTGGTGTTCTGTTCAGGAAAATTTCCTCTGTGCCTAAATGTTCTGATATCCTGCCCACTTTCTCTTCTATTAGTTTCAGTGCACCTGGTTTTATGTAGAGGTCTTTGATTCACTTGGACTTGAGCTTTGTACAAGGGGATAAGATTGATTTGCAATCTTTTGCATGCTGACTGCCAGTTGAACCAACACCATTTGTTGAAGAGGCTGTCCTTTTTCAGTTGAATGTTTTTAGCTTCTTTGTGTTCTTGGCTTCTGTTGCTTAGGTTCTTGTGTTTGCCTCCTGCCATCTCGTTATCTGGGATGCAAGATGATCTTGTTGTCTCTGTCTGGATCTTGTCTCTCCTGTGGGTCTGTGGGCCGATGGGCTCAGGAGGGAGATTGCTCCTGGATTTTCAGCAGTCTCTGGGCAGGGTGTGAGTCTTGTTGGTGGTGTCAGGTTGTCCTGTACTGTCTTTGTTACACTCCTATCACTGTGATAAAACATCATGACCAAGGGAACACTTTTAAGAAAGACTTTAGCTGAGCTTATGACTCCAGAGCTTATGATGGCAGGCCAAGAGCACAAAGGTAGGAGACTGAAAGACCATCTGTGGGCTTACTTCTTACCACCATCAGCAGGCACAGAGTACATTGAGAATGAAGTAAGTCTTCTGAAACCTCCAAGGCCATCTCTAGTGATATGCCTCTTCCAATAAGTCCACACATTCTAGTCTAAACAATTTCACCAACTGGGCATCAACTATTCAAGCATGTGAACCTAGGAGCCATGCTTGTTTACACCATCACAACCAGTCATATGGCTGAGTCAGAGTTATGAGAGAAAGTACACTCTGAATGTCAGGATTTGGGGTTGAGGAATATGCTGGTTGAATGCCTTATCTACTATAGTGACAGAGATACAACTCAATAATAGTCATAACTTCCAATACTTTGTGGTCACTGCTAAGATTTGTGATACACCATGCTTTCTAGCCCTCAACCTGGTGACCCACCTCAGAGTATAAGCCAAAAGTTGGGCACACTTTGCACGCTCATGCTCAGCTGTGAATCATTCTCAGGGTGGCTTCTTGTATCCACCCATCATTCCTCTCTTGCACTGGTAGCAAACTTTCCTGGTTTGTCCCAGAACACTGTTATATATTATATAAGATATGCAATAAAAGCTAGCTTCCAATTGGGGCCAAACTGTGCCCTCATATCAACCATGCTACACCCCACTCCACAGCAGGGGCTACGTCTATCCAAAAGAATGTTTATTTCTCTTCATTCAAAGCATCATTGACTGAACAGGCAAGGCATGTCATATTAGTCAGGTGTAATAGTGTTTTAAAATGTGTGCGCATGTGTGTGTGTATGTGTGTGTCTATGTGTGTCTGTATGTGTGTGTATGTGATACACACATGTGGAGTGCACATACTCAGGAATGCATGTGAAGAGTTCAGAGGTTCATGTTTAGTGTCCTCCTTTGTCAATCTTCACTCTATTCATTTTTTTTTTTTTTTTTTTTTTTTGAGACAAGGGCTTTCACCAAACCATGCCTCCATGACTTATGCTAGACTGTCTGTTCAGAGCTGAGGTTAAGGATGTAGAATATTTTATTCCCCCTTCTGAGTGAGATTCAAGCATCCTTGCTTGGACCTTCCTTCTTGTTGGTTTCTTTGGGTGGGTGGAATGTAGCATGGGTATTCTGTATTTTATGGCTCATATCCACGTGTAAGGAAGCACATGCCATGCATTTACTTTTGTGTCTGGGTTACCTCACTCAGGATGATACTCTCAAGTTCCATCATTTACCTGCGAATCTCATAATGTCTTTGGTTTTAATAGCTGAAAAGTATTTCATTGTGTAGATATGCTACATTTTCTTTATCTATTCTTCAGTCGAGGGACTAGGTTGCTTCCAGTTTCTGGTTATTACAAATAAAGCTGCTGTGAACACAGTTTAGCAAGTGTCCCTGTGGTAGGGTGGGGCGTCTTTTGGGTATATGCTCAGCAGTGGTATAGGTAAGTCTTGATGTAGAACTATTCACAGTTTTCAGAGAAATGGCAAAATTGATTTCCAAAGCAGTTGTACAAGTTTGCACTCCCACCAGTAGTGAAGACGTGTCCCCCTTGCTCCATCTTCTCTAGCAGGTACTGTCTCTTGGTTTTTTTTTTTTTTTTTTTTTTTTTTTTATCTTAGCCATTCTGATGTTGTAAAATGAAATCTCAGGGTTGTTTTCATTTGAATTTCTCTGATAACTGAGGACTTTGGACATTTCTTTAAGGGCTTCTCTGCCATTCGAGATTCTCCTGTTGAGAATTTTCTATTTAAGTTATGTGCCCCATTTTTAACTGGGTTATTTGGTTTGTTGGAGTTTAACTTCTTGAGTTCCTTATATATTTTGGATATTAGCCCTATGTCAGATGTAGGATTAGTGAAGATCTTTTCCCAATCCTTAGGCTGCCATTTTGTCCTATTGACAGTGTCTTTGCCTTACAGAAACTTTTCAGTTTCATGAGGTCCCATTTATCAGCTGTTGATCTAAAAACCTGAGCTATTGGTTTTCTGTTCAGGTATTTTATCTCAGGCCCACCCTGAGAAGAGGGATACAGTTTTACTCATCCACTTTCTGCCATGAAAATGAATGCGTTAAAACCATGGGTTGCCTTTTTTTTTCCCATCAGGATCTGCTGTGGGGAGCCATGAAGAAGGCCTTTGCCAAGACAGCCACCATCTGATATCATGATAGAAGGCCTCTCTGAGCTCCTCTAGGGAACAGCCAGAGCTCCCCTTTTTTCCCCAGCCCAGGCTAGACCCAGACCCCAGACCCCCCCCCACTTCACTCTCAGCTCTTCTGCAGCATCCAGTGGCACCTGGGTGTTAGAGAACCAGATGGCCCTGGCCTCATTGCAGGCCCTGGGGACACCCCATCCCCACCCCCACAAGCCAGCTCTGGCATTTTTGTGCCTCAGACTGTGCTTCCCCATCCCAGGAGTGGTGTCCCAGGGCTTTTCTATGGCCCCAAAACCCACTGGGGTTGGGCGACAGCATGGAGTGAGCACAGTCAAACTCCTGCATCCCACCCCCTCACCCATAACCCTATGTTGGCTTTTTATATTTTCAAAAATCAGGTCTTCAAAAGTGTGTAAGATTATTTCTGGGTCTTGTCTCTATTCTATTGTTCAACCTATCTGTTTATACAACAATGCCATGCAGTTTTTATCACAATTGCTCTGTAGTACAGCTTGAGATCAAGGATGGTGATTCCTCCAGAAGTTCCTTTATTGTTCAGGATTGTTTGTTGTCCTGGGTTTTTTGTTTTACCATATGAAGTTGACAATTGCTCTTTGTAAACATTATGTTGAGATTTTTATGAGAATTGCATTGAATCTGTAGATTGCTTTTGGTTAAGATGGTCATTTTCACTATGTTAGTTCTACCAATCCATGAGCATGGGAGATCTTTCCATCTTCTGATACCTTTTTCTATTTCTTTCTCCTGGAACTTGAAATTCCTTTTCAGGATTTTCACTTGCTTGGTTAGAGTTACACCAAGATATTTTATATTTTTAATGGCTATTGTGAAGGGTTTTGTTTGCCTAATTTTTTCCCAGTTATTTCTTGTTTATATAAAAAAGGATTGTTGGTTTCTTTTAATTAATTTTGTATCCAGCCATTTTTTTGTCTTCAGTCTACATTAGAATCCTAAAGAAATACACTCAAACACCAGTGTAGGCATGCCTCTGCAGCAGGATAGATGAACTTACCAGCAAGGGAAGACAAGCAGGAAAATAGGGAACACTTCCCTTCTCCCATGACCTTTAGTGTGGGCTGCCATACAAAAGTGTGGCCCACATTTTGTGTGTGTGTGCACTAGCTCCTGTTTCTGTCTCAAATCATTTAATCCAGAAAAGCCCTCACAGGGGTGTCCAGCTACTCGAGTTGTAGTCCATCCCAGGTGTAATCAAGTTGACACTCTGATCAGCCATCCCAGAGCTCATCCTCTGCTCCTTCAAGATTTCTGAAGCCACTCAAGTGTTGGGAGGGCAAAATCCAGCTCAAAAAAGAGTAAAAGGTTGGGATATACCCTTCTGATGAACCATAGTAGGTCTGACATGTCTAATAAAGCACATTTTGAGGGATGCGCATTGAGTACTTATGTTTATCTTTATTATAACTAAAATAGCTGCAGAAAACCTTCAGGTGGAAGTTACACCATCTCACAGTTTTGGAAAGGCCAGTCCTCCTTGGGACAGCATGCAGATCAGCTCCAGCCATACAGCAGGCAGGGGGAAGAAGGAGGTGGCAGTAGAGCAGCTCTTCCCTTTTTGTCCATTTTATTCTGTCTGGTGCCGAGCTTAGGGCATGGCATTTCCATGCTTAGTGTGAGACTTTTCCCTTCAGTTAATTCCAGAGGTGCTTCAGTCTTCTGGGTGCTCCCAAATCCAGCCAAGCACGGAGGTTAAGCTTTGCACATTTGATTGCTTTTCCATCAGGTTTGTAAAGCACTCAGATGCACACACAGGAAGGAGAGTGGTGGTGGTCAGAGGTGGGAGGGTTTGGGGTGAGGGCAATGGTGTTAAAAAGGCTCAGAGAGACAAGTGCTTCAGAGAGGGTGGTGATGGCTGAAACACAACAGGGGTATTCTTACTTTAGGTGATAGGCCACATGACAAGTCTGACCACAATTAAATGGGAACATGAAATTAATGATGGCAAACAAGAGTGAAGCCAAGAGAAAACTCAGAGCAGAGCTGAGAAACTGCTCACTGCACCCAGGGAGTCTGTGCACCTGTAGGATGCCTGCTCTCACACCTGGGAGGGTGTACATCTGCAGGGTGCCTCCCTGGAAGGGTATACACCTGCAGGGTGCTTGCTCTCACACCTGGGAGAGTGTACACCTTCAGGGTGCCTCCTCTTCACACCTGGGAGGATATACACCTGCAGGGTGCCTACTCTCATACCTGGGAGGGTATACATCTGCAGGGTGCCTGCTCTTTACACCTGGGAGAGTGTACACCTGCAGGGTGCCTCCTCTTCACACCTGGGAGGGTATACACTTGCAGGGTGCCTGCTCTCACACCTGGGAGAGTGTACACCTTCAGGGTGCCTCCTCTTCACACCTGGGAGGATATACACCTGCAGGGGACCTGCTCTCCATACCCAGGGAGGCTATGCACAGTGATTACTACACCTGCAGAGAGCTTGCCTACTATACTTAGGGGCAGCTGTATTCCTTAGAGGCCCAGGCAGGCTGCAGAAGAAAGGCTCTAAAGCATCCTGGAGAATCCAAAGGAATACCCTACCTTAAGGCACCAGGAGATGAAACCAGATAGAACAGGATCATGTTACCTCTGGTAAAGGACTGGACTCCTGGAGTAGTCTTGCACGAACTGCCCCATGACTAGTATGTTAAATGGTAGTACCTGAAGAAAAAGAATTGGGGTAATCTAGATGACTGTCATTCAGTAAAGCTCAGGAGATGAGCTATGCGAATATATCCCTATGGCCCACTACAAGTTCCATAAGGCTTGTGGCCATTCCTTTGGGCAGGGTGGACTGACTTGCTCTGTGCTATATTCAGAATCACTTCTTATGTTTTCCATCCTTCTTTTAGCATCATTTCACAAAAGATTCACTCATTCAGATCAAGATGAAGACAAAGTTAGGGAGAGCACTTAGCCAAGTGCAGGAGCTCAGCCTCCAAGGGGACATACATGTTATAGTTGGGTAGTCATATGAGGAAATCTAAACTGTAGCCATGATGAGAGTATAAGAGGGTGCCCTGCCTGAGGAGAACCCATGATCCAAATGAAGGGTCTGTCTTAGGGTTTCATTGCTGTGAAGAGATACCATGACCAAGGCAACTCTTATAAAGAAAACATTTATAGGTGCTGGCTCACAGTTTCAGAGGCTCAGTCCATTATCATCATGGCTGGAAGCATGGCAACATGTAGGCAGACACGGTGATGAAGAAGGAGCTGAGAGTGATTCACCTTGATCCAAAGACAGTCAGGAGGAGATTCTCAAAGCCTAACCCCACAGTGATGAACCTCCTCCAATAAGACCACACCTATCCCAGCAAGGCCACACCCCTAATGGTGCTGCTTTCCGTGGGCCAAGCATATTTAAACCACCACAGGGTTTGTTTGGACTATAGGAAAACCTTCCCCAGGGAGTTGGTGCTTCCTTCAAACATGGAAGATGAACAGGAAACGATGTCCTGGCAAAAGAACCAGCATGTTGTAAGTACCATAGGTCAGGAGGGAACCCAGAGGGACAAGGAAATAAGAGAACATCAGGAAAAGCTGACAATGGGCCTTTCAAGGGGGACTCAGATACTGAAAAGCCTATTTGTGACGCTGTGTTTAAATGGGCATCGAGGTCTCTAGGCATTCAGTATAGCAACATCAGATAGAAAGGTGACATTCAAGGTGTCCTAGTGTGATAAACATTTTGGTTGTGGTCAGGAGTAGGGCTGAGCATAGTGCTGACACAATGATAAGAAAATCCCACTAAGGAAAAAACTAGTTTCTCCCAGTCAAGACAATGAATTTGGCCTGGGTAGAAACCTAACATCCTAAGCTACCCCACACTCAGAGCTAACTCAGTTGGGCCAGTCAATGGCTTGGCCTCAGGACCACCTCTGGGAAGGTAGGCTTGCCTTAAGCCAATCTAAATAGATGGAAGGAACAGTGGTCTCTGTAATGAGATAATGCAAATTCCTTCCCAAATGTCCACCTCTGTGTGGTCCCCATGAGCCTTAGTATTTTAACCTTTATAAGACCTTAGGCCCTGTGTCTCTTCCTGCTACCTGTGAATCGGATGTAGAATTCTCAACGTCTTTAGCATGATGCCTGCCTGTGTGGCACCATGCTTCTCACCACGGCAGTGGTGAACTGAACCTCTGAACTGTAAGTCAACCCCAATTAACTGTTTTACTTTGTAAGAGTTGCCAGGCACGGTGTCTCCTCACAGCAATGGAATACTGACTAAGACATCATCTTCGAACAATCTTTGGCTTTGCTCGACCTTCAAACTTATCCTGCCTTATAATTATTCTATCACCACAGAAAACAAAATATTTACTGTTCACCTAGATGACATCAGTATCTCCAGCCAACCCTTGTGATAGCTCCCACTAACCTTGGCTTGTTCCCAACTCGGACACTATCAACTCCAGCTTCCTCCTTGCTCCATCCTATGTTAATACTTTACTAGAACCAGCCAGGGTCCTCGAAGCTGTAGCGATCTTTCCCAAGGGTCAGCCTAAGCCTCAGAAACCCAGACCCTCCCCAAAACATGGCAGCCATGTTTGCAGAGGTACTGGTGGCATCACCATTGCCTGTAGACATCAGAATTTGTAGGGGGAACTGTTGCTTAGAACATTATCTTAATCATAGGAGGACAGAATTCTCTTGGAAAGGGGCAGCTGTGAAGGACTCAAGGTCCAGAGGGCTGGTCTCTGAGTAAAGAAGATTCCAGAATACATCTGCCAGGTTCTTGTTGTTCTTTTTAAACTTGTGTTTCTTTTTATTTATTTTGTCTTCTGTTGTTGTTTTAGGGTTTTTTTTTATTTGTTTTATTTTGGTTTTTGGATTTTCATTGTATGTGTATTGTATGTCCTTTTAATGAGTCCTAAGAATAAGGGAATAAGCTATGAAACACACACACACACCAAACAACAACACCGCACTCTCCTAAGTCTGTATGAGAATGCTACTAAGGATTAAGTATAAATTCGAAATGGGGAAACATCAGTACCTTTCTCATTAATCATGTTTGACTTTGTTGGTACAGAAAAGAGGCTTCCCACCATTGACAGAGCCAATAACGCACCATCACTGCCAACAGCCCATGCTCAGCCTACCCACAAATTCAGCTGAAATATGCCCTGCTCAGACTACAGAATTTGGCTGGAGCTTAATAAAAACTTCTAGAATTGGCTTAGACGACCAACCAGACATATTGAAGCAATAACCACAGGATGGGTAGACACCATCAAAATGATGTTCGGGAATCTCAGAAAGTAAATCGGTGAATGAACACATGGGAGGAAGTCTGAGTCAATACTGGAGGATAATTTATTGGAATATTAATTACCCTGTGCTCTCCTCTATCTTTCTTCAAGCAAGTGGGTGGACTTTCTAATTCTTAGCCTCGGGAGTTTTAAAAGGGCTGTGAAGGATGATATCTGAAGTTAAAGGCACCCTGGCCTTTTTTTTTTTTTTTTTTTTTAACCAAAGGTAAGATTATTGAAGGGCTTGGATGGAGTGTTGGGTAGGCTGGGGGTGCACAGAGGAGTCTCTCCTTGGTAAGTGGAAAGCTGGTGTGAGACCAAGGAAGGGGTGTGTGGAAGATG
Source organism: Micromys minutus (assembly GCF_963924665.1). Classification (NCBI taxonomy): domain Eukaryota; kingdom Metazoa; phylum Chordata; class Mammalia; order Rodentia; family Muridae; genus Micromys; species Micromys minutus. Next base: position 16,973,989 of record NC_137959.1, read on the forward strand.
CAATGTGTTTGCCTCTAGTGCTCGTGCCCCATGAACCCCAGGCTTCAATGGACCCTGCTGTCAGGTGGTTCCCACGCCTGTGGTCCTAGGTCTTCCCAAAGGTTCTTGTGTTTCATGCATGGAAGGAAGGAAGCTTCCATCCCTCAGAGGGGCCACTCTGGCTGGGTCAAGAGGGACCCTCTACTTGCGTGCAGGCAACCGAATGTCAGCTCTCTTAGGCGGTAGGAAAATGCCACTTCAGCCAGCATCTCTAGGTGAGAAACAAGTTGCAAAACAAAGCAATAACCACAACAACAACAATAACAAAACAAAGGGGAAAAACAGAAGAAGAATCTGCCTGTTTGTGTGCGCCTGTGTTAATAGACTGTGTTTGAGATCCACACAGCAAGACAACAAAATTATTCCGGGGCTCAGTGAGAAGCTGCTGCTCCCATACCCAGTCAGATCTGGGGATGTCTGCAGGCAGGCGGCAGGAGGCAGCTCTCCAAGAGGGCTTTAATGGACATCTCATCGGGTCACGTGCCCCTCAAAGGCCAGCCCCCCTGGACGGCTGTATGCAAACTCCTCTCCAAAGCAGCTTCCCTTGAAGAGAGTTGCTACACAATCATTACAAATTGATTGCAAAAGAGCTAACAATCATGATTAAATCATTAAATTCTTGTCTACGCTTCAGAGAGCGGTGAGAAAATTAACTTCCCACCAACCTAATTTTTTCCTGAACATGAAATAATGATTTTCTGCCCGTCTAATTACAAAGCCAACATCTGATCAAGCCAGCATCCAGAGGGGATTATCGCATGCACGAGTATTAGACCTCATTACCAGCTTGACTGCAAAATTATTACATCTTGTAATTGGATGGTGAGATTTATATACAGATCGGCCCGGTTTCTGTAAGATTGTAATTACAAGCTTCGTTGGTTAGCTACTTATCACTCAGCACAGAAGAGAGGAAAATAAGCAACAGAAAAGGCATTTCATTAACCCGTAACCCTATCAAGAGAAAGCCACTGTAACACCCATGTCTGCATTAGGGAGAACAGCTAAATTCACAGATGAAACAATTTATTATGCTCTTTGCAAATGGGATTGCATTTTGTTTAACCCCTAATGAACTCTTTGGGTAAAGTGTCTGAACAAACCATTCATTTTATAGACAACTGGGTTCAATACAGTAATTATAAGGGGTAACTGACTGAGATAAATGTTCACCTGCTTAGAAGCAGTTGATTAGAAGGACAGTTGCTGGGCACTGGGCGCTGCCACCAAAAGCTGAGTGGCTGGAATGATTTTGCCTTTCCGGAGCTGCAGAAGGCAGAGAATCTCCCCACCCCTGCGTGAAGGGAAGTTGCAGGCAGGTTTGCCAAGCTTGGCTGGAATGAGGATGTTTGATAAAGCCGCAAAGACGGCAGCATTTAACACTTTTAAAGGCACCGATGCAGATCACAGAAATATAAATAGGGCTTGCTGAAGGGGCCCTGAAAAGTTTCAGATCCGTGACCTAAATTAAATGCTGCCTCTTAATATATTTGAAGACTAAGAACAAGCCTCACACAAGGTCACAAAGTGGGTCCCACAGGGTGTGAAGGATTGCCACTCTGTTTGTGGGCTTTTTTTTTCCAGTATATACTGTTGTGTGCGCACTATTCAGAATCACCAACTCAACCCACACTCTGTTTTCTGGTGAGCTGATTTCTTTTCTCACATGATAAAGATGCTAAATTTAAACATGAGTGTGCATAAAGTTTTATTAGAACACAATCACACCCACTGTCTTCTATGACCACTTTCTGCTACAAAGGTAGGCATGACTAAAGTACCAGCATGTTTATTGTGTGTTCCTTTATGAAGCACCCCATGGCAACTGGTTACTGTGATTAGTTTAAAGTAAGACACAAAGTCCTGTCCAAACCAGGATCTGAGGCCCAAGACCTTTGGATGGAGCCACAACCACTCTTTGTATAGGTAGAACTGGGTTGCTGCATCTAAGTAGCCTGCTGATAAAGCCATCAGGGAGGACAGGAGAGCTGACAATAGACATCTTTGAGCCTCTGCAACCACCTGCATCCCACTCCAATTGCTCTCAGTCTTTCTTATTTTGTGAGCTAATGAAGTATCTTGTGTTTGAATGGTCACACACATTATTCTTCCTTAGTTGTGGTTTCTGGTGGTGCCATAGACTGAACCCAGGATCCCACATGTGCCAGACAGAGCTACATCCACAGACCTCTTTATATTTTGACACAGGCTTTTACTAGGTCTCCTAGGTTGATCTCAAACATGCATGCTCCTGCCTCAGCCTTCACAATCGCTAGATCTTTGAGTAAAGTATGTCTGTTCTTCCTTGCCCGTTTTATAAATCACCTGGACTTGAGAGGCGATTTCTCAGCATGTGATGTTTTTACAGAGGAACTGGGTTCAATTCCCAGCTCTCCTATGGTGGTTCACAACCATCTGTAACTCTAGTTTCAGGTGATCTACTACTGTCTGACTTCCAGAGGCACCACACACACATGATACACTGTACATGCAGACAAAACACTCATACATAAAAGAAAAATTTTATAAATCTCAAATAAATTTTAAGGATTCCCTGGTCTTGGGTATTTAGCTAGAGCAACAAAACACACTGACACAGGGACCCGATCTGCCAGTTGTTGCAGGAGCATGGCAATGGAGTCCTCCTCAGTAGAGCACTCAGACAAGAAAGACCTCAGACTAGCCAATGGGATCTCCAGGAAACCCAGCTCTCTGGTCCAGACCTCCGACTCAAAGAAATTGCAAGGAAGGTGTGCACTGTTTGAAACTAAGCTTACACTAATATAGCCACAATCACCTCAGTTTGGCTTCTTGGAATCTGACTTTTCTCTAGGAGTTCACACCAAGGAGGGCCAACATCAGAGTGCGTGAGGCCCAGGTGAGGTAAATGAAGAGAGACTGGAGTGAAAAGTGACTGTTTCCAGGGGACTGGGCTTACTCTTAGTCTTCCAAATATGTCCTTTAAAGTGTTATTCATCACGTAAGAGAACGTGTCGATGTCTGGGATCATGGCTACCAAATGTTCACACTCAACTATAAAGAGGAAAAAAAAATGACTGCACACACCAAACACACACGCACACAGGCAAATATACAATGTACCTCCTGGTTTACTCTTTATTTATCACATGTAGCATCAGCCTCTCTCTTGAACAGGCTCCATGTCGCTCCATGAGGGTGACAAGGCTGTTTTGTCATCATGACCACCATCTGAATCATGATGTTGTCTCACAGCTTCCGATTTGAACCCAAGTCCAGTGATATACTATTAAGAGGTGGGAGCATCAGGACCAGGATTCGTGCTCTTATAAAGGAAGTTCTGGGCAGAGGCTTTGCCTTTTCCACCATGTGCAGACAAGATCAAGCCTGCTAGCACCTGATTGTAGACATCCCCGCTTCCTGAACAGTGATGAACACATGACGAATGTTTGCAAATTACCCAGGTTTGGGTGCTTTGTTATAGCAAACTGAATGGGCTAAGGCAATTGCTGTATCCCAGGGTCTCCACATCAATGGTTTGTCAAATAAATGGATGGTGCATTATAATCCATTTATATTCAGAAAATTGGACCTTTGTTTAAGTGAAAACAAGGAGAGAAAATGAGTAATATTTGCCTCATTCTGATAATGAGGGCCTCCTGGACTGGTCCAGCTCTTAGGGAGAGGCTGATATTAGCAAGAGGGATAGAGAGCCACAGGTCCGATCAGTCTTTGGATCACTTTAGTTGGCCACTCCTTCAGTACATATGAGGTAGTCACTGTTTCATGCTGAACTATGGCTGGCCAAAGCCCAGATGAGAATAGGAAGTCGCAGTCCAGCATGCTCTGCTCTTTTCCCACTGGCTCCGTCGCTCTTGCCTTCAATTGCTAGTTTCTTTGGGGAAATCGTCTTTAGCCACTTGTCCTTTTTGTAAAGCCTGGTTTAATTAATACAAGATAAAATAATCCGTAACTCCAATTAGCCTGGCACTTGGAGAACCCAACTCCTCAAAATGTGTTGAAACCAAGTTGGGAACAAAGCACAGGATGGAGACCCCTGACTTCCCTCTGCATCACAGCTGTACACTCTGCATCTGCAGAGAGAGGGTATTGTGTTCCCATCTCAACACAGGACTGACAGAAGGGATGGTGTGTTAACAATGCTATCGTTTTGTTTCTGTTGTGTGAGGAGTGTGCTGGCTAGCTTTTTGTCAACGTGACACAAACTTACGTCATCCGAGAAGAGGAAACCTTAACTGAGGAAATGCCTCTATCAGATTGGCCTGTAGACAAGCTTAGGGTATCATTATCTTGATTAATGATTGATGTGTGTGGGGGTGGGGCGTAGACTACTGTGGTGGTGTCACCCTGGGAAGGTGGTCCAGGGGTGTATAAGAAAGTGGGCTGAACAAGCCATGGGGAGAAACTAGTAAATCACACCCCTACATGGTTTCTGCTTCTATTCCTGCCTCCAGGTTCCTGCTTAAGTTCCTGTTTTGATTTACCTGATTAGGACATGTACATTAAACAAACAAAATAAAACAAACAAACAAACAAAAACCCCCTTTCCTTCTCAAGATGTTTTTGGTCATGGTGTTCATCACAGCAATCTAGACAAACAAATACTTGTGATCTTAGGAATCAGCTGTGCCTGTTAGACCCAGACAGGAGTCACGGGCACTTGGCGAGATGCTCGTGAAGTAGAGGCATCCCAAGCCCTTTTGTATCAAGGAATGGTAGCTGGACTAGCACACCGAGAGGTTTAGAGGTCCACACTCTGTGGGACAGAAGCTTGTGCTTGAAGCACCAGAAGCCAGAGATTAAAGCTGCAGGTACTCAAGTGGAGGCTTATTGCTCTGGGTGTTAGCCAACAGTGGTCCCTTGAAGCTATTGTAATCCTCAGTTTTTAGCATTAGTAAGTAGCGGTGGGCAGCAGCAAGCAGTGCCTGCTGGTATTGCAGCCCTGCCTGAGCAGGCTGTGGATACTGGGAACTTGAGCTCCTATGGAAGCTAGAGTTTCAGATCTCAGATCTGGTGTATAAATTAAAACACATACACATACAAAACTAAAAAAAAAAAAAACAAAAAAACAAAAAAAATTTAATGCCACAGAGACAGCAAAAAATTTCGAAAATTGACTGTAAGGGTGGTCACTAGGGCTTTTGAATATATTACAAATTACCAAACTGTTTTAAATAGGTGAATTATATGGTATCAGAACTGCGTCTTTGTAAAAAGCTGTTAAAATTTAAGCAGCTATTATTTTCTACTTTCTTGGGATTCAGCAGCCATGCCGTAGCTTTGGTAAATTCACGATTATGGAAAAATGTTACCGCTTTTGAAAATGCTGTGTAGAAAGTTCTACACAGCGGTCTTCTCATATGGTGGTGAGACATTTCCTTAGAAGGTCACAGGACAGGAGTAACAAATCTGAACAGAGTCTGACCAGCCATGTCTGTCACTAATGCTGCCACCCACCCATCAGTATCCGTGGCTTTTTACATGTTAGATCTCATTTCAGTCTAGAATCTGTGTGTGGTGGGCTGGGATGATGTGCCAAGGCCTAGCTGAGGGATGGTAACTGGGAATCAAATGCCTTGCTAAGCAATGAGAGCCAGCACGAGACTCCCGGGAGCTCCCTTTGCTTCTTCCCTCGGTAACGAAACACATTCAAGTGAGAGCTCCTCTGTCGGTCAGGCCCCACAGTCCAGATAGAATAGGCTTGGGTAGCAGGCATAAGACAGTTGGTCTCAAGAAGGAAAAAAAGTCTGAGTGTAAGCCACTATGTTGTGGGCAGTGTTTGTCACCACAGCATAGCCTTTGCTAACTGATACAACCAGATACAAGATCATCTCTTTAAGATTTTCTGTTTGAGCTTTAACATGGTTTGTTTCTATATGAAAATTCATATCCTCCCAAGTTTTCAGCAAATCGAGGTTGTAAGAAGGAGCTGCTAATTTACCTGTTGTTTTACACATCTCCAGAGACTTTCTGGTGGATGCATAACCCAGTTTAAGAAGTAGCGTGTTTCAATCTTGGGGTCAAACTCTAGACCCCGAATCCCAACTGAGTCAAAGTGAAGACTGAAGAGTCGTTCGTATGTATTTGAACAGTTGTTAGCCAGCACACTTCGGGGAGCAGATCAAAGACTGTCTCACCAGGTACCTGCTGTCTTATGAGCGAAGATGCTGCAAGTCCATTGAGACCAACAGGAAGGGAGGCAGGATGCTGTAGTTTAAATCTGAAGGCTCCCAGGCACCTATATGGCCAAGGCTTGGGTCCCAGTATGATGCACAGGGAAAATATGGAATTATAGGTGGCAAGGGGGCGGAGTTAGGACTTTGGGATAGCCCCTTTGAAGAGACTGTGTAGTCTCTGTATGTTTGCCTTTCCCTTCTCAGATCCCAGTGATGAGACAAGCAGCAATACCTCACCATGGGGCCACTATTGCAAAGGAGGTCTCCCGAGTAACAGGACCAACAGAATCATGAACTCGAACTCCCAAATCGTGACAAACTAACTCCTTTGTCCATACACCTCAATTCTCTCAACTGACTAACACCTCTTGCAGGTCACAGGATAGCCATCAATACCGTTAGAGTTTAGAGTGTGTTTGTGTGTGTCTTTAAACTCCGGCTTCCTCATCTGGAGTTCTCAAAGTGACCAGACAGTAGCATTTATTGGAGGCAGAGAATACAAGAACAGGAGGAGGTGAGGAGCCTGGGCTATAGCTGGTTGCAGCACAGATTTAATTGCTGTTCCTACTACCTGAGATCATATGAGAATCACCAGCGGACAAAGCAAAATACTAACAAGGGCCAATGGTCATCGAATCCAGTGTTGTCAGAAGGTAGAGATGAATACTCCTAAGCCAACTGATCATCTTATACATCAGCCCATTCTTTCTAAAAGATACATAGAAAGGGACATACATTCAGGATCCGTGCTAATGCACTAGAAATCCCAAAGGGAAAAAAAAAATTGCAAAAAATCAGCATACAAATCAGCCCACATCCAAAACATGAACTAAATCATGACTAGTAAATCCAACTGAGAGAACATCAGAAGTTTTCAAGCTTTTGACTGGAATTCACACAAGGAACATATTCACTATTCAGCATACGCACAGATGCTCAACTACATCCGATCTTTATAAAAATTCTAATCTCTACTGCTGGTAATGATTTTCACTTCTGTACAATATTGCACTTTCCCATTCTACTTTTAAAAAATATAGATCTTTACCTACTAAAATATTTAACTCTCCACGGACTCCAACCTACAATTTGAAAACTAGTTCTCCCATGTGTGGTGTTTATAAAATTTTTCTTATAGTTCACGTTCACTGACATGGAGAGATAGTCACAGCATACTGAGAAATTTAAAAGTCTATTACAACATACAATGTGAAATATTTTCCTGAATTGGCTGTGTCGGTTTGATCTCAGTCAATTAGAAGACAGCCAAAAATAATATGCAACGCAAAAAAATTGTCTTCAGAACAGTAAGTATGTACATTTAAAGATCATTTAATGTTCTTTTGACTGGGATGGGGTCAGGCATGCAGAGCAGAAGTATCTCTCAACAGGCATGAGCATTCATGTTATCTAATGTTCACCATTAGTAGATGCCCATCTTAGCAAGTTAAGAAGTGTATGTGAGCCTTTAAGGAACGGGCCAATGACCAATTCTAAATATCTCTGCCCATCTCATATGCATGGGCAGAAGCCACAGGCACCATGATGGGCTACTTTTAAATGGAGAGATGACTTGAGGGACCTCATGTCACCAACCACACAGCAGCTCACTCACAACCTACCACTCCACACTGCCATTTGGCAGCCCCAAGGTCTCCCACAGCTTCTGCAGACCTGGCCAAGGAGACCGCCGCCACCAGGAGAGGGCTCTGGTTTCCTGAGTTTGGAACTGTGTTTTCAAACTGCACATCAATCGACAGTGGGTAGTTTGCCCTAAGAAGGCTTGCCGTCTTCAAGTCTTTAAGGCTGTGGTCCCTGTTGACATTGGCTGGCCAGGCCAAGGAAAGAAGGGACTAATGAAGTCAGTAAAGAAAAGAGGTCAGTTGCTACTTAGGACTGGAGTCTGGGATTGTAGTTTATGATGTGGGAAGCCTGGCTATAAACAGCACAGATGTATTTTCGTCTTTTCAGATATAGGTGCCGCCAAGGCTCATTAGCGGCTGCTATACCCATTTCATCAGCTTCTGCATCAGCCACACAAGTTGGGAAATTTTGTTGTGGTAACCTGTGAAATAATAATACTATCAATGGTTACTGCATAGGCTACTTAAAGGGCATTCAGGATCCTTACCTCTAGACAGTTTTAGGACCAGAAATGGTTGTGTGGAGACTTACTCTGCATCTATGTCTCTTCACAGTCAACACAGTACTTGACAGAAACAAGGTAAGGAGGAAGGGTTTATTTTAGCTCACAGTTTCAGAGTGTTTGGGTCCAGTGTGGTGGGAAAACATGACTGAGTGGCTCAGTGGTCGGCTGCAGGACTGTGCGGTAGATGCTGTTCATACAGCCCCAGACTAGGAAGCAGAGAACAAGACTGGAACCTGGGGACAAGCTCAACCTCCAAAGTTCTGTCCCCCGTGGCTTTGTCTTTCAGCCAGACCCCACTACCTCAAGGTTCCATGGTTGTTAAAACAGCACCACAAACTGGACACTGAGCATCCCAAACACAAGCCTGTGAGGGAATTGGGGAGGAGGATGTTTCAGTTTCAAGCTAAGGCACTAGAAAAAGGAAATGTGTCTGACTGGCTTGAGCCTTGCTATATAACACACGTACGTCTACCCTCAGGATAAAAGCCCAGATCCCCGAGTAAGGCCACCATAACTACATGATTTGGTCCCAGGCTTCCTAGTTCTTATCTTGAAAGGGAGACATAGTCTTGTTTCTATTTCAGACACCATGGCTTCCTTGTCATCTCAGAATAAGTCAGCACTTTCTTCTCTAAAAATCTGGTATTGGTGGGTCTTTGGCAAAGCACTTTATTCTGCATCCAGGATCTGTACAAGACACCTCTGCCCTGACCCTCCATGACTGCCCTGGCCCTCCATGACTGCCCCGTTCTCCATGGGCAGCATCCTGTTCTATGATCCACACTTGCTGAGGCTATTCCATGCCAATGTCTTTTCACATTCCAACCATGTTGAGCTTCAAAGAAAAGGAGAATGCCTGGAGGGGTGAGAAACAGGGGAGCAGGTGACCAGGTGACACCCCCAAAAGAAAAAACCAGAGCCACGTCTTCACGGAATACTGATAAGGATGTGCAGAATGGGGAGATTGTGACCCAAAGTGGTTACAGATGTCTTGGCCTTAATGAGATCTGTTGAGGTCCTTAGCAAAAAACAAAACAAAAAACAAAAAACAAAAACAAAAAACAAAACAAAACAAAACAAAAACAAACAAACAAACAACAACAACAACAAAACACCAGCAGCAAAAACCCAAGGAAACAGATAACAAAAAAATAACCAAACAAAACTAAAGCCAACAGTGGGCCAGCTCAACTTCTTCCCAGGAAGGTTCCATTCCACAGCTTCTGGGCTCCAGTGTGGATCAGGGCTCTTTGGACCTTCTCAGCTCTTACTAGTTCTCAACCTTTATTTTTCTTGGCATGGACTGACATTCTTGGAGTGTTTATTAGAAGGAGTATTGTACCTTTTGGGCTCTTTATTGGGTTTTATTATCGACCACCCCTTCCCACTGTTATTCCACCCCAATCACTTCCGTTCCCCCAACTAGGTAGGAGAGAAAGGTTAGATCAGATCTTCCCAAGATCTATAAGATAGTTAACAGTAATATGATGATTGTTAGTAGCAATTAAATAATATGATAGATATTGATGTTATTATCATTAGCTCTTCTGGCCTGGAGACTTATTCCAAACTCACATGGCTAAATCTGGCAGAACCAGGATTCAAATTGGATCCATGTAAAACCTGGGGCCGGGCCCTAGGCCTTAAAGCTGGGCCCAAAAGGAGGGTAGGGCATGGGAGATCATCCTCCAACCCCACCCCTACCCATACACAGTCACAGCCAATCAATATGGGCTTACATTTTATGAGACAAGGAGTTAACTTGTTCAATTACAGAGGAGACAGCTCTATTCTTTCGTAACAAGTAATCTGAGTAGGGAAATCGATCCTGAGAGGCCCCATGCACACTGGCTAATTTTATATTATCCTTAGCCAATGGGTGGGCACCGAGTAATGGAGTTGTTGTTACAGTTCATTATGGAGGGCGGGGATCAATAATGGGACAATCTGTGGCTCAGCATCCCAGCTGTGGCAGTGACAGGCGGTGGGACTCCGTGAATGGGGGAGTTCATGTGTGCTCCCTGCTCGAACACAGCCACCTCTTCCATAGCTCCCGAGACAGAGCCCTCAAGGGCCTTGCCACGGCCCAAGCCCCCTTTCCCCAGTACACAGAGACCACCAGAGGCTCAGGAGACTGATACAGAGAACAAAACCTCTGGTCTTATAAGGCTGGGCTTGTGAGTACCACCCTCTCCCCGGCAGCCTTTGGACAGAGTGCAGGTTTGGTCTGGCAGGGAGTCCTCACTGGCATCTTGGTAACCCCAGTCACTAATTCCTGTTTTCCTTCTTAGACTCAGGCTGAGTGACAGACAGGCATCTCTATGCTTTCTGTGTTCAGGGCTGAGAGATGCTGTCCCAGCAATCCCTGTGCCTGGCTGGGATTTTGTCCCCTGGGGCAGTGGCCTCAGTTCCAGGCCCAACTGTGGACATTCCAGCTGTTCCAATTTCCTCCCTGGTAATAGGAGCAATTTGTACCGATTCAGCATTTTTTACCCCCATCTTATTTGTGCCCCTACAGCATTTTGGAGGCTGTTCTTATTAGTGTATAGCTGCCCTGGGCTCCACTTTTGCCTGCGTGAGCTGGTTTATCACAGACTGTACAAACATCCATGGGCATTTTTACACACATTGTCTTCTTTAGACCTCAGGGTTGATTCTGGTCTTATTATGGTTTCCATGTGGGGGAAATTGAGGCTCAGAGGGAAATCATTGCGCTCTGGACAGATAGGCCGTGAAGATTGGGGTATGAAGTTACCTTCCCCTGTATTATCACTGCGGGGTATTTCTGGAGAAAGGCCTTTTCTCTGTGTTAAGGTTCTGTGATCTTTTGACTATGCCATTGCCTGGCATACTCGGGACACATATTTTTAGTAAATCATATTGTTTTACATTGGATGCTCATGAACCAATTCTAGAGTCACCCCAACATGTGACCTGGGGAGTGGTGACTATGTCCCTTAGAGAGGGACAGATTTAAGAAATGAGAGGCTGATCTGTAAGAAGTAGAAGTGTGGCAGGCAACCTTCTGCACCTGGGATTTCACAAGGCAGAAGAAGAGCACAGATGCTGACCCCCACACCCATGGCCTCTGTGTTAAAGGCCAACTGTACCAGATATTGAGCAATTAACTGTTGAGCATATGTAAATGTGTTTATATGTATTCTGCATGCTTTATGCATATTAATTAACTCTCACAGAAAACTTAGGGGGTGTGCATAATTGTTATAACTCACAGATGAGGAAACAGATGCTCTGGAAGGCCGATGATCTTGCTGGATTTGAAGCCAGGCCCCACTGGTTCCAAATGTTATTTTTCACAAAGCTACTCTGGACTAGAAGAGGGCAGAACGCACCTAGGTTTCCCTTTCTGGGTGAAAGTCTAATTGAAAAGAATAGTAGCTTAAGGGAAAGGGTGAACTTGCGCACAGCTGTTTCCTGTTGGAAAAGAGAGGATACTGGACAGGGTACTCTGTTCCCATGATGGTTTCAGATACAATAAAATTACAGTGGTGTTTGATACAGATAAGTGATTACAGACCTGAATTAGGCAGCTAAGGCACCAATGGTGTTCAAAAAAACTTGGCTAGCAGACCTTGTGTAGGCTGAGTATGAGCCTTAGTTGCTGTTCTGTTGCTGTAAAGAGACACCATGACCAAGGCAACTTAGAATAGAAAGCATTTAATTGGGTGCTTGTTTACAGTTTCAGAGGGTTAGTCCATAATCATCATGGTTGAATATATGAAAGCAGGCAGTCAGACAGAGTGCTATAGCTCTAGCTGAGAGCTTTTATCTTGTGTGAAAGAAAAGAGGGGAGAGAGAGAGAGAGACAGAGACAGAGACAGAGACAGAGAGACAGACAGAGAGAGAGCGTATGAAAGAGTGAATGAGAGAGACAGACAGAGAGAGACAGAAAGACAGAGACAGAGAGAAAGAGAGTGCACCCTCAGTGACACACCTCCTCTGATACAGCTCCACCTCCTAATCCTTTTAAAACAGTTCCACCAACTGGGAACCAAGCATTCAAATATGAGAGCCTATCAGGGCTACTATTCAAACCACCACTCACCCATAGCATCCCGGGTCGAGGCCACTGATATGCTTCAGCATGTAAAGACACTTCCCACCAAGCCTAGGGATCTGAGTTTGATCTTCAGAAGCTGCATGGTGAAAGAGAAGAGCTGACTCCTGCAAGTCGTCCTTTGACTCCACACACGCACTGTGACATGATCTCATGTGTGGACTCCTCTGAGACTGAATATTTAGAGCATGAACAGGAGTCAAGGCTGGGATTCCCAGAGGAACACAGGCCAGGGAGCTTTAGAAGGAAGGCTCAGAGACATGGCCAGAGGCCCTTGTATGACTCTCCCTTCTGAAGAGTGTCAGAGACATTACAGAAGGAAAAGGCAGGCTCTTCGGGGGGCGCTGGAGGCAGCTTTCAGAAAGCTCCACCAGAGGGAACAAGATACATGCTTTTTATGAAGACAATGATACCTGACTTTGTGATCCTCTGAGGACCTTATTGATGCTGTGGTGAGTGTCCCCCAGAGAGCTCACCCAAGGGCAGGGTAGCTAGAATGTCACCTCCCATCTAAATCAGCTAAGGATTGCTCCCTCATGTTGTTAGGTCTCCTGCCCTATCGTTAGCAACTCACCAGGGACCCCCTAACAGCCTTCCAGTGAAGATATGAGAAAAGAGAAACATGTCAGCTGGGGACAAGGGTGATATTTGGTCTTCCCCAAGGTCCAAATAAAGAATAGAACTTAACTAGTTGATGTAATCTTGGAGAAAAACCTGACTTGCAGAGTCTGGATCTTCCCCTGGACAAGCTGATATCTGGGGTCTCAAGAATTTTTTGCTCCATTAAAATATAGGGTGGGTTGGAGATACATATTCTAGCCATGATTCTATCTCCAGAGCCTGATTCCACATTACAGGGAATGGAGGATAAATGTTCTCCCAGCCTCGGTGAATACCCAGAATTCTAGAATCCCTTCTTTCATCTACTGCTTGCTGCACACAACGTTAATTGGGCCACCAAAACTCACCAGGGAAGTCAAAAGTCCTGTCTAATACACAGGAGACAGAAGAACCAGGTCCTAAAAGATCTTGAGATAGAAGATGTGGCTCATTTGGCTTTTCTCTGAGTACTGATTCCTTCTTGTTGGGTCAGCTATTCTCAAGGTAAGATGAGGGGACCCTCCGAGGGTTCCTCTCAGAGTGCTTCTTGAAGGTGGTTTGCTTGTTGTACTATTTCCCCCTCTGATAAATGTAAGGGAAGCTTGTCAGAGGCTTTGTGATTGGCAGTGTCAAAGAAGATTGACACAGGAGGAAGCTAGGACCCAACTGCCACTTGCCACTTGAAAAGCTCCGAAGTAATGTAAAACAAGGCTGCACACCCTGCCTAACCTGTTCTTATTACCTAAATATAAAATGTATTCGTTATTGCTATTTTAATAAAGTAGTAATTATATCTTTTTAATTTTTAATTACCATAAGTAAATTTCAATAGTATGGTATCAAACTCAGCTGAAGTTTTTCATAGTAATAACCACTCTTAAAAGAGCCAATCCCCAGCACACCAAGAACAATAAAAAGCAAAGGGGTCCCAAGATCAAACTGTTTGGAAACAATAGGCCTAGAAATCTTTAGCTCTGGATCTAAGTAGGAAAGCACCCAGTCCTCTCCACGAAGAGGAAGGTGGTTGAGCAGCCGTGTTCTGGCTGCCTCTGTAGCTAGAATGTGTCTTTGTAATCTAGGTCCTGCACACTACTTCAAGCCCAGTCTCTGAGTTAGGGGTTATTTGAGTGGGAGGTCACAGTTCCCTAACAAGATACTCTATGGAGAACATGGGTGGAATTTGCCTTGGTTTCCTTTCTAGTTGTTATGATAGCACTTTTACTCCTGTAAAAGCAACTTGGGGGAGAAGGAATTTATTTTAAATCACAGTTCAGGTGACAATTCATTATTGTGGGGAAGACACAACAGTAGGAGCTTAAGGCAGCCAGTTGTACCACAACCATCATTAGGAAGAGAGCAGAGAATGAAGACTAGAGTTCAGCTCACACTCCCCTTTTCACTGGTCCAGATCTCAGAGCATGAAATGCCTGAAGATCACCCATTTAGAGCTGATCTTCTACCTCAATTAACCAATCAGAAAGCTCCTCAAGGCACACATATAGGCCAATCTAATTTCGACATTTTCTTATTGAGAGTCCCTTCCTGGGGGGTTCTAGACTGTGTCAAGCTGGCAAAATTAACTGTCATACTCACACACTCACACAGTCACACTCACACACCTCCGGCCAGTACCAGATGGTGATGCCTTATGCATCAACTTGAGTCTGACACCGTCTAACCAGAAACAGAGTTGCTCCTCCTGGTTAAAGACTCAGTCTCAAAAGACTGTCTCCACCTTGGGTACCCATTAAAAGCCTTGTAGTGTGGCCCATGTTTCTACAATCAACCCCAATGTGTAGCCACCTTCCCCTCTTCAAAGGTCTGGGTATAGCAGGAAGTCCTCACTATCTAATCCTTCCTGGACATTTTTGGTGACCAGCCCCCATCCTAAGGCTATCTAGGGTCCCCAGCTTGAGGCAACCCACCAGAAAATGAGAGACTCTCATATGTGTGAAGATTACTGAGGATTTTGTGGGCTATTCCAGGAATAGGTATGTATGTGCACATGTATTTCACTGTAAATTATACTCTCACGGAAAGAGAAGAACTCAAATATGGCAGAGTTCAGACTTGACAATGGAAGTCACGGCTTTCTCAAAAATCCCCAGGATGGTATAGCTGTGACGGTGACTCATGGTGACACATTCTTGACCTGGTCACCAGATGTTTCTCTCCATCTTGGTTGTTACCTCATCTCTCTTCTCTGAGTCATTTCCCAAATGTTCCCACCTGCCTGGCACTGCTGTGTAAGCTTGGGAAACTTACTTGTCATTTTAGAGCCTCTGTAGACACCGCAAGGACAATCGCCTCAAAATACCAACTCTATTTGGTTGACTTAAAAAGATTACATAAAGTAATATACACAGAGGACTCAGTGATAACAGCTCAGTACATGTCAAATCAGGAAGAGGATGGTGATGGTAACCATGACAATTATGAAGCTGATAATGGTCCCATTGGAATGGTCTCCTGAGGCCACCTCATCTGCTCCATTGGAGGCACTGATGTCAATGGGGATGGCCTTGACCATTTATAGTTTGGCCCTTCGTCCTGACCACTTTCTGTTTCCTGGTTCTCAATACACTGTGACCATCTGCATCAAGCTCTGGCTGCCATGCCTTCCCTGACGTGATGAACTTAAGACATGAGCCAAAAAATTCCCTTTCTTCCTTACATAGCTTGTCTGATCCTTGGGCAGAACATTGAGAAAATTAATCAGTATAAAAATGGCTAGGAACAAGGGTCCTGGTGCGTGAAATTTGTGCTCCACTAGATTATGGTTGGTGCTGGTTGGAAATGACTTGATAATGCCCCTCTCCTTAATCCAGGCAAAGCTGGTTTCTGTTGGAGATGGAACTTATGAAAAAGACCAGGCTCTACCGCACCAACCAATTTCCATGAAGAGCCAGCACATGCTTTATTATTGAGATTTGTGGGTTGTACACAATGCTCTGCCTCATGGTGACTTAAACTGTTTTGTTACTTGATTGTTCTGTTGATTGATTCATTTTGTTTACTTTGGGTTTTGTCTATTATTTGAAACAGGTCACAAGTAACTGAAACTGGTCTGAAATTCACTATGTAGTCAAGGCTGGCCTTGAACCCCTGATCCTCTTGATTCTGCATCTCCATACCTGGGTTTAAGTTTTCACTTAAATATTTACAGAAGGCTGACATGCTAGGGCAATTCTATCTTCCTGACTCGTGCAACTTTTCAACAGGAACTCTGTCTCTTCAAGAGCAAGGATCCTTGGGGACACTGTAAGCTCTACAGCCTGGGAAATGCGCCTTGGCATTCTGGGTTCCCTAAGTAGGGTGACCGAGCAAAGCAGGTGGGTGTGGTGACTTTGACCTGATTTCCTCCTCAGAAATACTCAGTCCATGTCATGAGTTTGGGGACAATGACATACAGTCATGTATGCAAATGCCTGTCTGTATCCTGGTACCCATTTGGGCCTGGATAGAATCTCCCTTCTTCTTTCCCAGCGAGGCAAGAAATCTCAAAGTGATGGCTGACTAAACCTTGTCTCCAATGGGTGGTTCTAGCCTCATGCTCATGAAGCAAGAGAAAAGTGACTGAGCCAGAGAGAGATAAGCAGGGGGATGGGGAGAAGACAGGAGAAGAGGAGAGAGTAGAAGAGAAAGGCAGTGGTCACAGGCAGGCTGAGCGAGGGGGGGGGGGAAGAGGGCAGTTTCAACTGTGGCATGGCCATGAGCTTCCCTACTCCCTCCACTTCCGCTCTCGGCCCCGAATCTTCTCAGACTTCCCTTCCTTTCCAGAGGTGCCCAACAGTTCACACTTAATTACGTCATAAAACACTGGAAAGTAGAAGAGGAAGAGTTAAATGTTCTCCTAAAAGGAGGAAACTGCAGCTAATCCCAATTAGGAGGAAGTCCCAGGCTATTGAAACGCTACAATCCAATTACATCAGGTAAAATGAATTACTCCTTTAATGCTGACTTATTATGAAGACACCTTCTTATTGCTCTCATTAATAATCTTTAGACATCATTTTAGTGCATATTGGCTGCAATAACATTTCTATTAGCATCATGGTGGAGCAGGGCTGACAATTAAAATAAAAAATAAATCAACCCAAGGAGCGAGCAAACGTAATTATAGTTCAGAAAGAGCTTTTATGTGCATTTGATTAGTCAATGGAACAGTGCCTCCCTTCTTGCCTTGAATATGTGTTTATCCCATACTTTGTGCACCTCTGCAGTCTGAGAAGGGGATGAGGGGTAAATGTACACTGAGGCCTGAGGAACTGGGGAGCTTGTCAGTAGGGTAACAATTCCCAGGTTCTAGCTTGCTGAGTGTCCTTGCCCAAATGCCGTTCTCTCTTTAGGTCTCATTAGCCCATTCCTAAAATTGGAAAAATTGTAAACTGTATATTTTAGCAATTATGTACAATTATGTTAAATTATAGCAAATGATGTCTAAGACTCTACACAATTGTTCTAGTCCAGTAGATTGAGGAATTCAAGTACTTACACCAAAGGTAGAAATTTGCAGAAACAAGACAGCCCTGAGCCCAAGGCTTTTGCCCACTAGGGCTGGCTATAGGGCAGACTGTGCCTCTGGCACCTAGTGAGTGGAGAATGGGTCTGGAATGTTCCAGAGCATCCTAAAGCATGCAGCACTGCATCACAGAGAGACACCCCACCACCCAGCAATAACGTTGAGGATGAAAAGCAGTTCTTACCAGCTTCTAGACTTCCCTAGCCACATCACCAGGAATCGAGTCTTGTTACCCTCCTTGTGGGTGATTTCTCTCATGGACACAAAGAGCAATTCAACAGAGGATTCATATCTAACTAGCTTACTGCAGCAACCAAGACATTCTCAACAATTACACATAAATACAACTTCAATAATTTCTTACATTGGATATAATACATTTACATATATATAAAATCCTGGGTCATGGGCAACATCTTGGGCACTTTCCTAGGCCCAATTTATTTATATACACAAACACATATGTCCATATGTATACATCTATAAACAAAATATATAAAATTATATCACACATGTATAATGCTACATATATTTGCATATATAGTACTTCATATATGCACATATAGTGTTTCCCATATATGGGGCAATACTTATTACTTTATATGGATACAGTGCTTCTCATAGAAAAATATGATACCTCATATATATATATGTACACATATATAATTATACACATATGTAATGCCTCATACATATGTATATCAAGATAGCTGTGTGCTGCATGATGGTATTTAGATCAATGATGTTCTTCATGAACTGTGCTAATCTTATAAGGTTATATGATGACTGTGCATGTCATACTGAGAGCCCAGCCAGCTTAGCTTGTGTAAGTTACACTCTGTAATTACCAATGATGCGCTTTTCAGAACTTATCTCTGTGCTAAGCAGTGCCTGACAGCCTGTGCATATAGAAAAGCATATGTATTGATATTTGCACTCTCCTGTCCTTTTAAGGTATCTTGTGAAATTGGTCAGGCATGCCTGCCAAAATAAAGTAATTTCAGATCTGAGAAAGATGCACAGGTTATGGGTATATTGTCAGTTGTGAGCTTTTGCTGTGTCACCCAAAGCCCCAAGGCTTTATAGGAGCTCTTCTACAGATTTCCCAGATGTAAGATATTGAATTACTTTTTAAAAATAGTTTTAGCTATTTTTAAAACTGTAATTTTTTAAAAAAAATGTCTTATAGCTCTGAAAATGTTGGATACTGAATGTAATACCCTTGGGGCCACTGAATCAGATTGTCCCCTTTCGTGGCTCTTCCTGGATAGAAGTTAAGCCCCTCTGCAGCTGTGTAAGCAGAGGTGCCCAGAACTTGTAAATTGTGTTACTAACAATTAGGTACCACATAGAATCCAGGTGTCCCTGATACTAACTTTGTTAGGACAAAGTTGAGTGCTCTTATCAGCCATCATTTTAGGTCTAAATGAGGAAGGGGTCTGTCTGCTGTCTACTGGCTGGGGAGGGGAAGCTCCTTTTCTCAGAAGAACATCTTTGGTTGGCTCAGAAAAAAAATATTGTGGTGAGACTTTCAGTTTTCTACTGCCATGCAGCCCCACGCCCAACACTCACATTGGCATAAAACAATTAATTATCTTATTATCTTCATTCTGGAGGTGTGGATTCTGGCTGTGACCTCACTGGGACATGGGGAGCTTACAGGGCAGAAGTCAGTGTTGTGCACATCAGTTGCTTCCTCTCCTCCCTAGATGTTCTTCCAAATGTAGCTTGTTGCTAGAATTCTGTCCCTTGAGAGTTGTTTAGAGGTTCTAACAGTGAAGCAATATACCATGTACCCTTGACTATAGAACAGTTCAAAGGATAATTCCAAACTGGCAGCCACTAGGCGCAGGCCACAGGTACAGAGACCCTTGGAGCTGATACCAGATTCCTTGACATGTATAAATTAAATTCATACTGCACCATAGAGTTGTTGTTCTCTCCTTCCTCCTCTTCTCCCCATTTTTCTCCTACTCATTTTTCTCCTTCTTCCTCCTCATTTTCTTTTCCCCTCTTCTTTCTCTTCCTCCTCTACCTCCTCCTTTTTTTTCTTCTTCTTCTTCTTCTTCTTCTTCTTCTTCTTCTTCTTCTTCTTCTTCTTCTTCTTCTTCTTCTTCTTCTTCTTCTTCTTCTTCTTCTTCTTCTTCTTCTTCACTAGAACACAAGTCCCCATTAGTAGGACATATGGTACTCCATTGCAGGTCTGTTGATGCATGAGATCAGTAGTTAGGTCCCCAAACACTGTGCCTGGATTGGGCCCTCAGGCACACTATGTACTACTCTCTAGAGTGGCAGTTTATTATAGTCATACTAATGCCATTGTTCTCAGAGGAGACAAGATTCAGAGTCCATAGTAAAACTTGCCTCCCCTTGACACAAAACTTTGTCTGCCAGAACAGCACAAAGGAAGCAAAAGCCTCCAGAAAGTATTTCATACTCCCACTGGTGCCTTGGCATCCTTAGCATGGAATTAACTTTGGTTAAAAGCAAATCTAAAGTCATAACTTCATGGCTGATAATAGAACACTAACCAAACATCCTACCTCTGCAATAGAGTAAGTCAGGAGACTTCACTGTATTTAAAAAACACAAAGTCCCAACTACTCTATACTATAGGAAACGTGTAGGAACAGGAGTGGGCTCTTTTCGGTCTTTGTGTTAACATCTCCTGGGTGCAGTTGTGGAGCATGAGCGAATCCTTGTTTGAGATTTGCTTACAGAGCCACATTCCCTGCCCTGCGGAGACTCACAGCATCTGTTGTGCTGAAGATCACAGCTTAGACCAGGGGTCTGGGAGTGGTGAAGAACTACATGGTCTGGCTAGTGGGCTTCCCTCCTTTCCCCACGTGTCAGGTTTATGAGCAACAGAAACTTGTTTAACTTTTTTAAAATTAGCTTTTTAAAAAATTTTTAGCATGGGCACATGTATGCCTGCATGTGTGTGTGTGTGTGTGTGTGTGTGTGTGTGTGTGTGTGTGTGTGCATAGAAATGCTATGTGTAAGATTTCTGAGCTAGGTCCTGGGAACCAAACTCAAGTCCTCTAGAATAGTAAGGGCTCTTAGCTCCTGAGATGTGTCTTCAGCCCCTTTTAAATTTTAAATATTCAAATATTCAATATAGTCTCCTCCTTCCCCCAGACTACAGTTTACTTGGTGCTCAAGTTCAAACTCTGTGAACTTTTCTCAACTTCCCATTAATTATTTATTTCTCCCAAAAAATTATCTCTGAACTAAGGAAGACACTGCAGTATGTCACAGCGTTCCTTAGTCTGGCCCCACAGTTCCCTTCAGTCTCTTCCTGAGGTGGCTGTCAGTGTGTGTGTGGGGGGGCACTCACTTCCTGTTCATTGGAGCATCTTCACCAAACGCATGGCTTCTGCCAGGCTGAGTGGGCCGAGAGACAAAGCAAGAAACTGGTGCTAGCCAGTAACCAAGGTAAGATATGAAGGGTCCTTCTTAGGTGGTGATGTCACTCTCATATCATAGAGTTTCGACTGTATCTATGTACTGTGGGAAGGAATATAATAAACGTGACACCCAGTAGGCATGAACATTTGGGGCCATCTTGGAGGCTAGGTGCTATCCTGTTTCAGTTTGCTCGCTTCTAGAATAGGCTTAATGGGAATTAACTTACTTTATTACAACAAAGCAGTAGAATAGTTCTGGAATGATAAATTGAATAAATTAATGCCATTCTCGTGATTCAGTTGTTAAGTGAAAAATAGAGACGAAAATGTGCTTTTCTAAAGTCACTACAAGTCTAAGCCCTACAACCATAAAGAGACTAGGAAAAAAAGCCTAGCTTGGTGATCTATAGCTGCAATCCAAGCCTTACACAGGAGGATGGTAGGTTCAAGGCTGGCCTGAGCTATATGGTGAGATACTTTGTCTCAAAGCAATAAAAGCACGTTTGGATTAGAATGAAACTGAAGGGAACCAAATATAAAAAGAAAACTAAGGTTGTAATTAGGATACACTAGCCTTCTACTCCCAGTTATGAGCTTCTGCTGGGGCTAACTTGGAAGCGTGCATACAGTTTTTTTTTCCCCCAAAATATCTTTGAAGGCTCCAGAGCAACAGCAAGCAGCCTGGACTCTAGGGACCAAGATCCCAAGGAGAGACAGCCTCATGGGGTAAGAGTGCTCCTTAGCCACTCCTCCCTTTGAGGAATCTGGCATTCCGGTGGGAGGAATGGAGAGGTTGAGACAACCTCACAATGTCTCATCACCTTACTGTGTTCGAGTGATCTGCTTCTAACAGCCAGACAGATGTCACATTTCCTGGAAGAAGAAATAGCCACCACAGCCTTTGTGGTTTTTACATATCCAGTAATTTTCCCAGAGAATCAGAAATTAAGTTCAACAGAATAAAAGACAATAGATGCTGGAGTTATCAGAGATGAGCTTGGAAGTGTGCATGCTTCTTTTGTTAAAGGAAACAGAATTTAAAAAAAAAATGGTTTGAGCGGATATCTAGGATCTAAATTTAAGTCAAATGAAAATTCTAGAAGCAGGAAATGCAATAAAATGCGTTTATTAGGAACTCAGCACATAGATTAGATAAAGAGATTGAGTACAGTGTAAAAGGGCACCAAGAGTGTGGACAGGCTGTGTGGAAGGAGGAAGGGGGAACAGGCCAAGCAGTTTCCTGAGAGTGACAGAATGCACCAGGTCTGGAACAGACGGTAAGGTAACTTCAAGATATGCTGAGGTAAGCAGAATTAAAGGCAAAGAAAAGCATGCCTCCTCAAATAAATGCCAAAACCCCCCAATGAAGAGAAAAAGTGAAGGTACCCAGGGGGACATGAACACACGTATATATGGTGCCACCCAGTAAGCTGCCTCTCGAACAGTGCCCTTGCAGAAATTCTGTTTATTAAATGACATTTGAGGAGAAATAAGATTGCCCTTTAATACATCTGGAACTACAGGGCAGGGAATATCAACTGGCCTGGTCAAGATTCAAACCCAGGACTATGCACTCAGAACCGGCGTCCTGTGACCTTCTGCGCTGCCCCCTGAAGGTCAGTCCACCCTCTGTCTCCATCTTCTCATCTGTAAGCTGTCCATTCCAGAGATGGTTATAAAGACAAACAGGCCACACCAAAGTCAGCTGTGGTCTGTGGCTCCGGCTTCATTAGGTTCAACTCCTCCAGGAAGTCTTTTCTAACACCATCACTTCAGGAGCTCCCCACACACCTCTTCTTGCTAGTTACCCCGCCCATTTCTTCCCAACCTCCCCCATGTTAGAGAGACTGGTAGGGTAGAGGCCTTAATGTATATTCCCAAACTCTGAAACAGAGTTCACAAACCCTAGACATATTGATGTAGTGGAGGTGTGATGGCCCTGCGTGATTTTCTTCAATTACCTACTATTTCTGGGTGCTAACCCGTGTGCCGGGCTCTGTCCTGAGTTTATGATATTCCCACACAAAGTCTTCACATAGCCCTACGAAGACACTTGTTACATTCATTTTATCTCTGGGGGAGGGGAACTGAGGCCTGGGGAAGTGAAGGAAGATATTCTAATTCAGCCAGTTCAGAAGCGACCTACTAGAGCTTCTGACCACTGGCCACCAATCTTGACCTTGGACCTCCAAAAGAACTAGATGCTCTCACACCCCTCTCTCAAGACGAGGCCCAGGCTGACATACTACTCACTACACAGACTGAGTACCCAGGGCCTTCCAGCAGCCAGCTACTCTGAGAAACCGCCTGAAAACTCAGGGCCGTAGGGTCCCCACATGAATCCTTCTCTCCCATCCCAAGATAGAAATCAAAAGCCTGCCTCTTGTCTCCATAGCATGAGGTTAAAGAGAGGGGGGGAATCCCCATCCACAGGTAGTTAAGTGATTATAAACTGTACAGATAAATCAGCCTGATATAATTGCTCTGAGGAAAGATGACCAACATATTTAAAATGTCCACTCCGCCCCTCCCCCACCTCCACCCGGCATCGTCTAATTACCTTCACATTTCATCTCCATCAGCAAGATGACCTGTATTTCCTTGGTGAAGTGCCGGGGAGGGGCCTGGCTGAGGAGCAGAGCCCCTGGTGATAAATCAGCCTCGCCATTAGTGGTGAACTGCTCATCTCGGCTGCGCTAAATGCAGGATTTATAAAGATGTCTCCGCCATCCAGCCCAATTGTGGACACCATAATAAATTCATGAGTGGGTGCCAAGGTAGCACACTTCATTATGTGTGAGGTTCCTGGCCATTAATCTAGCCAGGCGGCAGGCAGGATTCCTGGGGAAGGAAGACAAATTTATGTGGCCCAAACTTACTCATTCCATTATGGATTTAATCGGCCCAGGCTGCTGGCTGCAGAGGCGAGGGGACCGTTTTTTACACTTTGGATCGAGTGTTTGTAACTCCCTGTTGTGTCTCATTTCTTCCACGAGAGCGCCCTGATTTTCCCCTTCACTCTGCTCCCAGAAACATCTCCAAGAGCCCTTCATCCTGGCCACTTACTCCAGATAAAATATTTATACAATCAATTGCCAAAGAGCATTCCCCCTTAACTGTCCTATTAACATGGAAATGCTCACATGCAGAAGGGGGGTTCCCCCACACTTAACCCTTTACTTCCCTGAAACAGAAGTTGGTTCAGGACCCAGAAGAGGAAAGAAAACAGGTGCCAACAGGAAAGGTCATTTTTTTCATGGCCGTGTGCGTGTATGTGTGTGTGTGTAAAACATGCATTATCAGTCTTACTGTGAGGAAACAAGACTCCTCAGCCCATTCATGGGATTGAATTCTTCAAACTATAAATAGAACTGTGGTTCTCAATCCCTTTTGGAGTCAAACAGCCCTTTCATGGGGATCTACTGTGACCACTGGGAAACAGATCTTATGTTATGCTTCATAACACTAGCAAAATTATAGTTGTGAAGGAACAACAAAAATAATTTTATCTGGGGGGTTGATCACAACACGAGGAACTGTATAAAAGTTTTTCATCATTAGGAAGGTTGAGAACTGAAATAGATGCTGTAGAGATGGGTCTATACTATATGCCCACGGTCTCTTATAAAGTGAAACGTTTCCCTCTGCCCTAGGATAAAGTCAGTAAACAATTGCCCTTTGAGTCACTGTTTTGTGCACCAAAATGGCATGACCCCTCCTTCTGAGCTCAGAAACCCTTTAGTCACTCTCAACACAGGCACAAAATGTCAATCAAGCATCACAAGAGGGTAGCTGTACTTACATTGCTTATATCAGGTTTATTCGAAGCTGGTTTTGTGCTCAGTGCTTTACAATAGTAAGTGGTCTTCAAACTCCCTAATGCTGCGGTCCTTTAAGACAGTTCCTCATGTTGTGGCGATTCCAGTCATGAAATTCTTTACACTGCTACTTTATAACTGTAAATTTGCTACTCCTATGAATTGTAATGCAAACATTAGTGTTTTTTAATGTTCTTAGATGACCCCTGAGAAAGGGCTGCTCCCCCTCTGAAGGGTCACTACCCACAGGTTGACAACTGTTGCACTAGTAATTTATTTAGTTTCCATAGCAACGCTATAGTTTTTGTACTATTATTATCCCTTTGGCTTTGTTAGCTTTATGATACTGTAGAAAAATGCTGGAAAGAAGGAAGGTTTGCTTGAACTCTTAAATTTAGATATTTTTCCAGTGTCTTGTTTGGGGTGAGGGGTGAGGGGTGCTATAAGCTGCACATCACGGTGGAGACAAAGTAGCCTGCAAGTCTCATTGCATCCAGGAAGCAAAGGAAAAAAAAAGATGGTGCCTCTCTTCAAGGGTGCATTTCCCAGTGACCTCTCAAAGTTCTGCCAAAATGAGGATGGAGCCATTAGCACATGGGCTTTCAGGGAACATTGCACATCCTATAGCACTGAGGTCAGAGGGATAAACTAATAGGCTGTAGACCGCACACTGATGGACCGTCCCATTCTTAACCTTCCAAATTCTGGACCCAAGGCCTTTCGTGAGCATCATGATCGTTCTGCCGAGATCATGGATGCTGTTGAACAATCTATACCAAAGGAGACTGACACAAAGAGGAAAAGTCATAGGCAGGGACCACCCTTCAGTTACCAGGAAGACCACCATCAGGTGCAGCCTGACCTCACCTGAGGGCATAAAGGACTGTCTGTCCATCTTGAGACCCATTTCTGGCACCAAGGCAATAAGAGACTTTGCCTGTCAATCAACAAGAGAAGCATCAATCCCTTCCATAAGCACTGATGTGACCCACCCTGTGTCACACAGTGTGTCAAGTCTGGTGCCAGGCACTGGGAGTCATCTGGGGGAGGGCATACTTTAGGAAAGATAGATGGCACCGTGTATCAGTCCAAAGAAGCCACGTGAGGTATTCTGTATGACCTGCCCATGTGTCACAGTCTGGGAAGAAAATGTCAAAGCAAAGCTTGTGGAGGGAAGATGTCCCTGGGCCTAGAAAGGTGCCGAGTGTGCTGTGAGATAGGCAGGAGGAGGGCAGCTGTTCATCCTGGGGTGAGGGTGGTGTAGCCAAGGCACAGATAAAGACACAAAGCTGAGGGCCTAGAGCCGAGTCCCCTTGGGGAGTCACTTCATTCTGCCCACGGTTCCATGTGAAGTCATTCAGCATGACCTTGGTTGGGTGGGTCATCACTGAGACGTTCGGTGTCTGTTGGAAGATAACTTTCCCACTCATCACAACTGAAAGGCTCTCCTTTCGTTTACCGTGTGTTTCACGGCTTCCCCATTGGCGTCCAGTGAAGCATACGATCCCCGCCCGACCACTTAGTGCTATGAGTGAGTCTTCCAATGGACCAAGGTGCACATAACCCTGGCTCCCAGTGAGAGGAATGGCAGCCTGAGGCCATCTATAATCTGTTTGTCATTTTCCATTCCCCTCCTAAGGAAATTCATCCCCATGATACACTCCTAGTACCTCATAAAATAGGTAAAAGCCTTTGGGAGTTGGCCAGCCCTTCCTGACTTCCAGGGAGTAAGCCTGGGGTCTAAGAACAAGCTAAAATTCTCCTAAAAATTTAACAGTAAAAAGGCAACAATTCTTTTCAGGACAGGATCTTGCTACAGACATGCCATTCTAGAACTCACTATTTGGCCCAGGCCGGTTTTGAACTTGTGAAACTTTTCTTGCCCCTCTGAGTGCTGGGATTACAACAGAGGTATGTCATTATACTCAACTTACATTGTTTTTAGGGATAAAAAAGTAAACTTTCCAAAAAATAAAGGAAAATAATTCCTGGGGGCTTATAGCAGATGAACAATGAATAATACATCGTTTAAGACAGAATACCTAACATCCATTCCAAGGATTCATCCACTTACCCATATCCTACAAGAGTACAAACAGGGTGCTTGGCGAGGGATCGATTCTGTGTCCATTCCAGATCTTGGGTCTCAGAAATGCACCTGTCAAGTTGTTGAGTTTTTCTTAACTTTCTCTAGGAAGGAGGTCTTGTGGGCTCTTAACCAAGTTCACCCAGTGGAGCGCAAAGATGCTTGGCAGATGCCATCACCTGCCGCTGATGTTAGAGCTGATTCCCATAAAGCCGCAGATACAAACAGGCACTGGGAGCTCCGTGGTTCTTCTTGGTGGGTGTGACGAAACTGGGGAAGTTCTGTCTTCCCTCTGCTGTGGTATACCATAAGAGAAGGGCTCAGAGATCCTGCTGCCTGAGGCGCTGCCCTCTACAGAGCTAGTGAGAACGTAGGCTTTCTACATCTCTTTTCCTTCCAGCCTTCTATCACAGATAACACCTTCCCCTATGACAGGCTCATTGAGGAGGAGACATGGTTCTGTGCTGAATAAAATAACTTCCTCTCTTCCCACCTTCTGATTATTTACATAGACAACTTTACCTCCAGGGACTGTCTCTTCCCAGGACATCCTTCTGTCTTAACACATACTGAGGACTACCCCAGACTCAGCTACAGCCAGACATCATGGCGTCCTCAATCTATGATAATTTTAAATTCTCCAGTAAAAGTCTTGCAGGTGAGGGCTTGGAATTGGTTCCCTAAGAACACTTGCTGTGCAAACATGGGAACCTGAGTTCAAATGCCCAGCACCTACAAAAAAAAAATCAACTCAAA
Source organism: Micromys minutus (assembly GCF_963924665.1). Taxonomy (NCBI): domain Eukaryota; kingdom Metazoa; phylum Chordata; class Mammalia; order Rodentia; family Muridae; genus Micromys; species Micromys minutus. The sequence continues at coordinate 17,001,620 of NC_137959.1, forward strand.
GTTGCACCTATAGACCCAACACTGTGCCCTACATACAACTCTCTCTCTCTCTCTCTCTCTCTCTCTCTCTCTCTCTCTCTCTCTCTCTCTCTCTCTCTCTCTCTCACACACACACACACACACACACACACAGACTATATACAAAGAGTAATAAAATACTATAACACATATCTTGTTCTATGGATCACAGGTGAGAGTTAACGTCAACTGTGCATCCCATGATGCATGACCATTGGTTTTTCAAAGGGCAATGCAAGGCTGCAGAGATGGCCCCTTGGTTCTAAGAGCACTTTCTGTTCTTACCAAGTGCTTGGGTTCAGTTCCCAGCACCCACATGATGGCTCACAACTAGATTCTCATAAACTAACAGCAGTTTATGGGAATCTAGTACCCTATTCTGGCCTTTGTGGACTATGACACACACTACTTTTCATTTAGGGAATATAGAGAAAAACAAGACAAACGCTGAAAGAAAATATGTTTTAAATAAAAAAGCCCCTTTGTTATGACAGGAATTACGTCTCCAAGGATGGTGTTATAGGCTTTTGTGAATCTTCATGATGTTTGGACATTTTAGAAATAAAAGGTGTTGGCATAGAAATGATTATGAGAGAAATCCCAGGTCTATTACTTTGGTGTATTATATAAACAACAACTCTGAATAATATGGTTATTAAAATATGACCAAAGATGTGTAGGAAAGCAGTGTTTCCAACAGACATCTCTTTGAGGGTTAATGAAAAAAATCTTCAAAGGCTCACTTGTTTTATAATATCAAGAAAGTCTTGATTAAAAAAGAAAAGTTTACAAGGCGAATTCCCCAACAGAACAAAACCAAACAGGAACACTCCCAACACCCCGAAGAAAATCATAGAAGCTTGGATAATAAATGCAGAAGTCAAAAGTTCTCATAAATAGTTACCGAGTCAAAAGGGAAATAAAAACTTCCATTGTGGACTGTTTAGAAAACAATAAAATGTGGTCCAAACAACCCTTTGTCAGAGCTTGTGGATCTCACCCAAAGCCACACTTAGAAAACAAAACATAAACCAATATATTGTTTTCAGTATTTAAATAAATAGGAATAAATTGATTACGGTTTTATTTCATGAGATTAATAAGTGAACAGCAGAGGAAAAATAACACAAGTTGGACAAAATTAAGTAAATAAAATGTTTGAATTAGCAGAGACAGAGATAGAGAGAGAGAAAGAGATAGAGAGAGAGAGAGAGAGAGAGAGAGAGAAAGAGAGGGAAGGAGGGAGGGAGGGAGGGAGGGAGGGAGAGAAAACAAGAGAACACATAACATACAATCTGGCCCCTTAACTACAAGAAAGCCAGTTTTCTCTGGCAAATCTATTAATAAAAATGAAAGCAAGAGTAAAGTCAAATACAAGCAGAAATGAGAAAGGAAGTGTAACAAGAGCAGTGTTTTTAAATAAACAAATGCATACCTTTTATGCATAAGAATAAAAGTGAAGCCCAAAGTGCTAACAACATACTAGAAAAACAAGCGAAGCCCCTGAGTTGCAGAAAATTAAAAGTTAAAACTAGTGAAAAATATTTTCAGTGTCTGTGATTGACAGCTCCAAAGGATGTAGACAGGCAGCTCAAAGAATAAGACCATGAAGGCCCTGTCCCCCCAGCGGAAACACTTGCTTCCAATGCTAATGAAAAAGTGACCCTTAAAAACAATGGGAACAGTATTTGAAGAGCAATAGCTAGGCCTGTAGAAAAAGCAGACTGCCCTCCTCAGACACTGCCTCTGGGTTAACTTCTTCGAGAAGAAAATGCACAAGTACCGAAGAAGTAAGCTTAAAACACTTCAGTCTTGGACTCACCCCTACTCCTATGAATGTACACAGGGAAAGCAATGATATGTGTGGATCAAGGGATTTATATCCCAGGAAACAAGTCACTCAAACTAGCAAGGGATGAGGTAAATTCCTTATGGTGCATAATACATAGACATTTCGTGGTGCTGAAATTACAGATACTGTGCAAACTGGACATGCTAGACCTTGAAATATGAACAGGCGCTTGGGATTTTTTATTTATTTATTTATTTTTACATTTCTTGTTCTACCGCAGCATCTTCTAAAGTTAACTTGTTTGTCTTTCTGATCAGGTTAACAGTTGACAAGTAGCTGTTGTAAATCCGAAGTTGAAAAGAAAATAAAAGAAAGCGTTCCGGTTCGTTTTTATAGCACATAAGAGCATGCTAAAGACAGCTTAGAGCTCTGAGCCAAGGTCACATGTAACTGTGGATGCAGACATTCTCCAAATTTAAGAGAGCTAACAAATTGAAAGCAGCAGTGTGTTAAAATATGAGAAATGAAATATGGTGTGCACAATATTATTTATCTTAGGGTCTAAAGAATGTCTCCTATTGGTAGCATCCATTAAAACAAAATGCTACATTAATAAATCGAAGGGTGAGAAACCAAATTGTCATTTCAGAGTATACCAAACGGAATCTGATCAGATTCAACACCTACTCCTTAGTAGCTTGGGAAGAGAGGCCTGATTTTCTGCTGAGGTAAGGTTGGGTGTGGGTGAAATCCAGCTTTCCTAATTCCTTAGGGTCACACTGTGATTGAAATTACATCAGAGGTTTGAGTAACTTTGTCTGTTCAGTTATAAATAAGAGTGATCAGAGCTGGAGCAATGGCTCCATGTTTAAGAGCATACATTGCTTTTTACCAGAAGGCTACAGTTTGGTTCCCAACACTGTGTGAGTCAGCTCATAGTTGCCTGCAACTCCAGTGACAGGGTATCCAGTGCCCTCCACTGGCTTACACAGACCCTGCACACACACACACACACACACACACACACACACACACACACACACACACACACAGATGAATGCCTACACACTTGCACACACGTGCATACATGCGCACACACACATTTTTATAATAAAACTGAAATATTTGAAAACATGAAGGGCAAAAGATAATCGAAGCAACCAACACAGTTTCAAATACATAATATACAATTTGGAAAATGAAAACAAAGTCAGACATCATGGTGAAGAAGTTTTAATATATGAAATCATTTTGGATAGGGTGTCCTGTGATCTCGCAGAACTTGCTTTGGGATCCTCTGGGGAAGAACGGTGCCCATGAAGAGTGAGGTGACTTTAGTCTAGAGTTGGAGACTTGTTTAAGAAAGATACGCACACATGAGCTCGCTGGTGCCATTGTCTCTAAAGAGTTCAAGTGAAAGATAACACCTTTGAAGATACCTAAAGTCCTGTGAGATAATTTCAAGGAAATGGCTGAGAAATCATATTTAAACTCACAAGATCTTTTTTATTTGTCATAATAAAAATAGTTGTTCAACTTTGAAAATATAGTTTGCTTTAAAAAACTAAAGATTTGGAGGCTAGAGAGATGGCTCAGCGGTTAAGAGCACTGACTGTTCTTCCAGAGGTCCTGAGTTCAATTCCCAGCAACCACATGGTGACTCACAACCATCTGTGATGGGGTCTGATGCCCTCTTCTGGTGTGTCTGAGAACAGCTGCAATGTACTCACATATATAAAATAATAAATAATTCTAAGAGAACAACAACAAACAAATACCTAAAGATTTAGGAGGGAAAAATCCCAAAGAGTAAACCAAAAAAAAAAAAAAAAAAAAAAATGATTAGACCTAAAGTAGTAAACAACAAAATGATAAATTGATTAGGCCTAAAGTCAAGTGGAGCAAAGTCCTATAAATTCAGAACAAATATGCAGGACCCAAGCTAGTCAGAAAATAGCATTGAATCAATTACCCCAGACACAAAATAAAAACATACAGAAAACACATTTTTATAACAAATATTCAGAACTCTCCATAAAAGCATCAGGATAAATAAAATGCTATATAAAGGAGATTAATAAAATGCCCTGCTCCTAGATGGGAAGAGAGATTCCTACGTGTGTGCTGGCTTATTTCAGTATGGTCTGTTGCTATACACTGTAACACTAAATCCTATATCCGGAGGTCTCGCTGCCTATACCAAGTGAATTCTCATGTATATCAGCTTCGTTGTGCAAACCTTGTCCCTTAGTTTTAAAACTGTTGGTTGTTTAAAAAATGGCTACAATTGCTGGCAGGAATAGAGGTAGGTGGGTTTTCAGGTACCTGATTGGGGGGTTGCAAGTAGGGAAGGAAGAGAAGAGAAGCACAGGGGGGAGGAGGAAGCCGCTCTGAGAGAAGATGGACCCATGAACACATCACTGGGGAAGTAGCTAGTCCAACAGTTAGAAAAGCATACTAGGGTCTACCCCCAGTAATTGTCAAAGCCAAATAAAATAACTAGAGTCTGAGTCTCATTCATTTGTAAGCGAGGCAGGGAAAAGTTTAAATTGATTTAACTACATTGGCTATTTCTGAATTCCATTGTATGTCTCATATAATCCAAACCAAACTGTGATTCATATGAGACCACATGGATTAACAATGCTTGCTCCGATGCCTTAGATGGTTTTCTTAAAGAAGGCACGGGGAAAAATCATTCCCGAATGTCTTTAAGTGTGGAGAGAGCAGAGGACTGATTACTTGACCATGTGTTAAATTAAAACGGTAAGTTCTGTCTCAGACAGACACATTTTTTTCTCAAAGTATAATGCATCTCAGAAACAAATATTTTTCTAATTCTGTGTCTGTGCATGACCTTTTCAGGGGCTCTGCTCCACTTCTTATGGTGAAATCAAGCTGCATCTGGCTAGTTTTCCACTGAAAAATAAAGGTCGTTAACCCCAAAGCCCCCACACCATGTCTGCTTATACTTCATAGAACAGAGATTCTCAGATGACTCTAGACCACCAAGCAGAGCTTGTAGGCAAATATTACTTCATCTGCAGACAGTAGACAAAAGATTAGTTATTACAGATGCTTACAGAATAAAAGAAAAACAGTAGCTGGTGCACAAACTGTGTCACATGAGAATACTCCCCCATAGGTTCATGTTGGGAAGAAAAAGAAAGAGGAGGAGGAGGGGAGGAAGGGGAGG
>NC_137959.1:17006825-17127758 GCF_963924665.1 Micromys minutus
AAGTAACTCTTATGTTCCTTAATAAAACAGGTGTTGATTAGTTTTTTTTTTACTGAGAAGTTAGAGGTAAGTACATATCACTGGTCATATTTATAAGATAAAGATTAAAATTCCTTTATCTGTATATCTGTAAATCATATTTGATTTAGATAGAGAAAGTGATTTAGAATCACTTATATATAGTTAATGTGAGAGTTAAATAGTAAGAAAACAATGAACAAATACAATAAGAAAATTATTTTCCCCAATGCTATAAATTTTGTAAATAAATATTCACACATACACAAACAGTAGGCTGGGAAATATAACATATACCTGAATCTTAACAAAGACCAATGTGCCTCAAGATTTTATTCAGAAGAAAAATGAGCAAACATTCCCAAAGGAAAAACAAACATAAGGTATAAATCATTCTTACAAGAAAAAAAATAGTTTTAATTATTTTTTAAAAGTTTAACTATACCAATAAATTTTTAAAAATTTTATTCTTCTAGCTTTATTCTTAGAAAAGTAGTCAAAAATTGCCATTTTAAAGAATTTGGGTATTTTTAATACTTATTGATTTTTATGTGTCTGAGTGTTTTGCTGGAATGTCTGTGTGTGTACCATGTGAATGACTAGTGATCAACATGGGTCCTGACACCTGAACTCAAGTATTCTTTGAGAATAGTACCTACTTTTGATTACTGGGATAGATATCTCTTCAGTTTTTGAAACTGAATGATTTTGCTCCACACTAAAGGGTTTTTTAGTATGTGTGTGTGTGTGTGTGTGTGTGTGTGTGCATGTGTGTGTATGCATGTGTGCATGAGTGTACCATATGTGTGCAAGTGCCCATGGACCCAGAAATGGGCACAATGATTATTTGGACCTGGAACAATGGGTGGCTGTGAGCCACATGCATGAGAACTGGGAGCCGAACTTTGGTACCAGAGCAGAGTTGACCCAGGCTCTGGTGAAGAGCAGTAAGTGCTCTTAACATCTGAGCCACCTCTCCAGATTCTAAAATTGTTATTTCATGCAAATTCCTATAAATTGAGCTCCAGCATACAGAAATTTAGTTTTTTCATTTTTTTCTGAAGGAAACCTAACAATATTGTTAAACAGCTTGATAATCCTCACAACTTTGAAGCCAGTTATTTTATCTATAAAAATTAATCCCAGGGAAATAATCATCCACCTATAGGAAGAATATATACAAACTTTTATTGGACAACAATAACCTCCAAGCCTAAAAACAAACAAGAAAACTGCAAAGAGCCTCGTGCTTCAGTATGGACTCTGATGGAGGAATACCAACTCACCCAGTGTGGCATGCTGCTAAACTCCAAGTGAGTGCTTGTGAAGGCACTTAACATGGTAACACGTTCATTTAAATCATCTACATTCATCACAAATGCCACTTCAGGCTAACAGAGAGAAAGTATGAGAATATTAAAATAACTTCTTTCGTTAACATGATTCAAAATATTTTAAAAATATCTTTAAATGTTCTTGTCTATAGATGATTTGAGATAAAATATGGTCAAGGACAGATACTGTGAATGTGTCACTGAAGACTTCCCTTGCTTTTCTATGTCTGTGACAAACATCACTAATCAATTCCATCACTTGCCTCTGCTCATGCTAAGGTGGTCCTTGGATATAGTCTGGAAAGCCAGTACCAGCTAATTACTTAGAACATTGTCCTATCTGGATGTTGAAAGGAGCCACCAAGTAATATTAAAAAGACATGAATTGCCTTCTCTGTCTGCCAGTAAACATGAACAAGTTCATATCCGATCTGTGCCATAAAATCTATCTTTAGAAATGACAGATTCTGACCAGCTCTTCCATGCATGACACCAGGGTCACATCTGTCCATTTCCCAAACTACTGCTTTTCTAAAAAGTAGCTTGCAGCACTTCTCTGAGTGCTGGTGGGTATTCCCATGGGCTGCTCTCTATCCTGGGGCTCTGAGTTTCCCAACAATGGTATGATTGATTATCCTTGTGGATTGGGAGGTGCTTCATATATGGCTGTCAGTTTAGCTCCTTCTCACCAGGTGCCCAGAGAACTTCTGGATAATCAAAAGTGTCCCCTGGCTAGCAAGGTGGCCTCTGGTTGAAAACTACAGCTGTTGACTCTTCTCCATGAGAAATAATTGGTTCTGTTAGAGGTTGAGATTTCTTAAAAGTTACTCTTTGGTAAAGCAGGTGTAGTCAGGGATCTGAGAATCTGTCTCACATTCCAAGCTTCTCCAGAGGTCTAAAGTGTAGGTCCTGAGCTTAGAGCCAACAGCTCTCCGCTCTACCCATTTACCACAGCACCATTTCCTGGAGGGGGGAGCCTCCACGGAAGAGTGTAAATCACCCTTTGTGGTTGGTCAGGCACTTAGTATAATGGCATGATTGACAGGTGGATATTTATACCCAGCTGACTAAGTGGGCAAATCAATCAGGTGGTGGCAATGTAGAAAGAAGGTAGTGGAAGAAATGAATAGGTCCCAGATCCATTGCGGCCATCACTTTGGGTACCATGAAAGATTCTGGAAAATGTCAGTGTGATCTCTATCTTGAGGCATTTATTCCACAGCTCTGTTTAAGCTTCCCCAGCGCCCCAGCTGTTGCCTTTCCTCAGCACTGCAACTGGTTTGCTAGTCTCTGGGTGAGAAAACCGAGAGATGGGAGCAAAGCTTGGAAGCCACCAAGTCTGTTTTCCTGACCTGCTCAAGGTGTTTAGCTCTTTGAATTAAACAAAGGAAAAAAAAACCACAGCCCAACTTTTGTCAGAGCCAATGTGATTTCTAACTTTCAGTTCATCATTTTGGGTTGAAGGGGATGTAACTCAATTAAAGACAGAAACATTAAATACGTAGTAAAGCCGCCACACACTGAGGATTTATAGGGGTATTGATTAATGCCATCGGTAAAGTATTTACCTTGATCAATAGAGAAAGGTGATTTAAATGAGAAGGTGTCTCTTATGTTCTGTCAGCCAAGGCGTCTGGTAAAAGCATGCACTTTGTATGATATATTCCTCAGTTTCCCCATTTTGATTGTCTCTCTTTTTAGTCAAGTTCATTACCACCTGACAACCTCCCATTCCACACTCCTGCCATAGCATTTGATCATTTCAGGCTTTTCTAGAAGGGACCGGGCTGTGGACTTTGGAGTTCAAGGGAGCAGGATATAGCTTCAGGTGGCCTTGAGTTTACAACCATCATACCTGCCTCCAAAGCACTGGAGTTACAGCTGAGCACCTCCACGATGACTTATCAAGATCTTTGGTGTGGTTCTGGGGATCAACCCCATGACACTGGGCATGCATGGTGAGTAGTTTGGATAAAATTGCCCCCATGCTCAGAGGGAGTGGCATTATTAGGAGATATGGCCTTATGGGAGAAGGTTCGGCCTTGTTGGAGGAAGTATGTTTGAGTCATTTTCTCCTGCCTGCCCATCTGGTTGTAGATTTCTTAGCTACCTTTCCAGCATCATGTCTGCCTGTGTGCCTCTAGGCTTTCTACTATGATGACAAAGGACTAAACCCATGAACTCTAAGCCAGCTCTCATTAAGTGTTTTTCTATTAAGAGTTGTTCCGGTCATGGTGTCTCTTCCCAGCAATGGGAACTCTAACTGAAACACTGGGCAAACCTATACCACTGGGCTAAGAGCCATTTAAGGATCAATGCCTGTGGGTTTTGGCAAAAAGCAGCAGGACCTATGAGATGGAGCAGAAGACATGTGGCCAAGCCCGCCAGTCACTCCAGAGTGAGAAGTGTCCCCTAAGGTAAAAATGACCAGGCTCTCCTGCCTTCTGTGGAAGAGGTGTGGCCCTGTATGGCCACTCCTCCAGACTGAAATCCTGAGTTACATTAGAAGTCTGCTCTTCACCTTTCCCTCACTAGAACTTTCTTGTCAGAGCCCAGCGTCTAGAGATGTGCCCAAAATCTCCAGGACTATGGTCCGGGACTGTAACTGGGTTCCTCCAAGATCCAGGTTACTGTGAACCTCAGACTGAAAGTGAGATCAGGATCCCCCTTAAAGAGCCTGCTACTTCAGATTCACACGTGGAAATGTCAGAGGTGGGGACCACCCCGGTCCAGATGATTCCATTTCAGGGAGCTTATGGAATATGAACATGGCACTGATTCTCAATGGGATAAATCATGGCATAGATAGCTCCTGTTCTGCATCCTCCCTGCTGAGCCTTCTCCACTGGAGTTCTTCACAACAGGCAGAGCACAGAGCTCCCTTCCTGCACGTGATCTGTTTGGTCAGTAGAAAGTGACTGATACATAGTTGACCTTGACTTCCTGTGCGTTTCTGCTTCCTCAATTCTACTCCTGCCATCCTTGAGAGGAGTTTATTCTCAGTCTAACTCACTGACCTAGGGGGGAGCATGAGAGATTCATGAAAAAGAACTACCCAGCCCAACTTCCAGATATAGTACCTCAATTAACAAATTCAACTACTGAGGTTCTTCATTATATAGGCACATAGGTGTGCGGGCATGCATTGATGACATTTAATCTACTGGTAATCATGACATGAGACCATCACTATTCCCACCTTATAGATGAAATCATCGGTGCATATGATTGACATCTGTGCTTGGTCCAGTAACAATAGAAGACTGTTGAGGGGGGCCACAAAGGGAAAACAAAGGGAGCGATTTGTTGTGGGCTCTCCTGGTGCTGTTTGTGTTCTGGTGTTAATTCTGCTTCCTCAAGAGGGGCTGCCGCAAGTAGATCAGGTACTCAGGTGATTTCATGTGAACCTTCTCCCCATTTTACCTGGTCAAATAAAGGCTAGAGCCTGTGATTGGGCAGTGGAGGGTTGGGCTGGAGGTTTTAGAGAGTGGGGAGAGAGAGAATGATGGAGGAAAAGGGAGACGGAGGGAAGGAGACGGGAGTGGTTTCTCCTATGCTTTGGAGGAAAAAGGACTCAACCACCATGTAAGGCCTTGGGGGCAGCTACTGCTTTCTGCCTCTGCTGTGAGTGATCTGTGCCCAGCAATTGTGCTTAGTAGGCAATTTAAAAGGTAAAGGTGCTGTCTCTGTGTCTTTTATCCACAGATTCAAGGGTCCCATCCCACAGCAAAGATGGTAGAAAAGGAAGCCAGGTTAGGGGTGGTTTTGACTGAACCCAGAGCTAAGCCTGGTGGAACAAAAGGGAGCCCTGAGGGGACTAGTAACACAGTCTCGGTCCCTGGCAAAAGCAGCAGTGTATATAAAACTACACACAACAGAGACTCAGCTGGGAACTAGTTCATTATCCGATGAGTAGAAACATGGGCAAAAAAAGCACAATTGTCTCTGTGATTCTAACTACACTATAGTGTCCAGAAAGAATGTGACTTAAAAACATTTCCGTGTGTGCAGAGAGGAGGAAATGCCGAGTTTATGTGTTCCTGCCTTAAACAGTATTGTGTCCTCCTTGGCCAGTTGGGACTGGAAAGAAGAGCCACTACAGAAGTCCCAGACATGCTGACTTTCCTCCAAGGTGGACAGGAATCCTTGTATTTCGGAGTCGAATTCATAGACAATTTCTGCTCAGCCACAGCCATTGAGCTACAACGGTGCACTCAGGTTGTATTGTATTGTTCTGACGATGGCCCACCGGTCCACATAGTGAAGGGAGATGAGGGGTCTGTTGTGGTCATTGTGGCAAGACCTGACTCACCCTTTACATCAATTTGGCATTAACTTCCTCTTCATCAACCATTTCAGACACTAGACTGTGGAGATGACATAGCCCTAGTCAAAGCAGACCAAGCCCTCTCTCTCTGTGAGATTCACCTTCTGAGGCAAGGGGCAGACAGACAGATGAAAGTACAGGAAGACGATGAGTCTCATTTGGTAGATGATTTGGAGAAAATGAAGATGCAATAGGAAGTAAAGTGATGGACATTACCTGGAGAGACCTGTTCATCAGGAAGTGAGGCACCTAAGACTCATTCATGGTTTGCAACTGAAATGTTCCTCAAAGGATCCTGTGTTGGAGGCATAGACCCCACACAACAGTGTTGACAGGCGGGGTGTTTGGGACATGATTTGATCCTGAGAGCTATGGCCTCTTTTATGGATCAATCCACTGATAGGTTCATAGCTTTGCTGTAAGGCAAGCTTTTCCCTGCCTCCAGGCCACCCTAAGGTGGATGAGTTGTTTCTTCTTCCTTACAAGTTTATTGTGATGCTCTGCCTCACCACAGACCCCAGAGCAATGGAGCCAGCAAATTATGGGCCAAGGCTTCTGAGACTCTGCACTAAAGTCAGCCTTTTATCCCACATATCTTGTAATAGCACTGGGAAGCTGACTCACATGGACCCTCATGGCAGCAATAGGAGAACCAGGAGAAGTGGATAGATTCTGCTCCTATATTTGTTAAATTTGGTGATGGTTGATGCAGGCTGAGACCAGGAAGGATAAGGATGACTATAAAATGTTTAGGGTGTTGTCTTAGCTAGGGTTTCTACTGTTGTGAAAAGACACCATGACCACCACAACTCTTGTAAGGGAAAACATTTAACTGGGGCTGGCTTACAGTTCAGAGGTTCAGTCCTTTTTCCTCAAGGTGGGAAGCATGGTGGCATGCCAGCCAACATGGTACTGAAGTCGGAGCTGAGGGTTCTACATTCAGATGGGCAGGCAGCAGGAAGTGACTGAAACACGCTTTCTGAACAAGACCACACCTGCTCCAGAAAGGCCACACCCTCTAAAAGTGCCAGTCCTTGTGGACCTTTGGACCACATTGTGTACATGTAGGTAATGGTACAATTGACCAAGGTGATAAAAGAGGAAGAGGAACATGTTCATAGAAAGAATCCAGATTCTCCAAACATGGGTACAGTGTAAGGAGCTGGGTGTGTCCCTCAGTGCCAGAGATGTGAGTTTAGGGCATGGCATTAGCGCTGACACAGGTGGTCATGATGCATCAACAAAGGCGCATGTGAGATGGGCAAAGGCAGCAAAGGGGCTTCTACAGAGATAGGGAAGGATAAAGAAGATGCTCAGAGAGCCATGGGGACGAGTAACCACAGGTTCCCAAGGGAGCTGAGTGGAGAACAGATGGAACTCCAATCCTGCTCCTGCTCCTTGGCCACCAACCACAGCAGTTCCTTTGCCAGACTACCAAGTAAAGTTTCCCACTGTGTCCTACATAGAATTGGTTGTTGGGTGCCCTAGAATATTCTAAGGCTTGTAATAGCATCAAGTCTGGTGTACTGACAGCATAAAATCTGCTATAAACTGAACTGGCCCTGGTTGAGGCTGCACCTTCAGGAGCTGGAGACTCAGCCGTGGACCCTGAGCTGTTTTGCTGCTCATTCATCCAGAACCGACCACTAAGGCCACGGACTCAATGCAGATTTGCCTTTTCTTTTAGTCAAGCGTGTTTCGGGTGTCTTGCTGCACAGCATGACTCCAGTCATCAATAACTGATACGGGTTACAGAAGGTGCTATTGTAGCGTGGATGCAAGTTGTCCCCAAGGATTTGGGGGTTGGAACTTGGTACTCATTGAGGCAATGTAAGGGGAGACAGAAAGGACCTTTAAGAGATAGGCCTTGTGGGAGATCCTTGGGTCTTCGGGGGTATGCCCTCAGAATGGAGTGCTGTGGTGAGTTCTTGTGAGAATGAGGGAAGGTAAAACCTGAGCCCAGCTCCTAAGTGATCCCATCTGGTGTCCCATCTGGCTGGCTGATCCCTTTCCTCTTGTACACACTACCACTGTGAAGCCTTCTCCAATGAGGCTGTCACTGGAATACAGTAACCTGCACCATATTACCAAGACTCTGGGATTATGTGCTTAATAAACAGCCTTTAAATTTTTTTTGAGATTGTAATATAACTCTTTCATTTCTTTCTCTCCTATCTCCTTTCCTTTCTTTTCCTTTCTCCAGGCTATAAACCCCTTCTTGCTCTCTTTCAAATTCACGGATTATTATTTTCACTGTTACTTCATCCAAATATGTATTTGTGTATTGCTTGTGTGTGAGTGTGCGTCTTCCTAAATATAACCTGTTCAGTCCATATAGAGTTACTCCTGTGTATGTCTTCAGAGCTGACACCTTGTAGCAGACAATCAAAAGGCTTCCATTTCCCGGGGAAAACTATTTCCCCAGCTCTCAGTTCCTCGGTGCCTATAGTTCTTGAGTAAGGTTGAAGCCTCGTGGGATTTCCACAGTCCACTTTGGCATGTCTGCTGTTGTTCTTGTTCAGTTCACGTTTAGACAGTCATTGGCTGAGATTTTATGGGTGTAGCTTCTGGCATTACTAAGAGACAGACTCACAGAAAAGCTCCCACCCTCTCTGGCCCCTACAGTCTCTCTGCCTCCTTTGCTGTAATGTTCCTTGAACCTTAGGTGTGGAAGCTGTTTTGTAGATATATCCACTGGGACTGGGCTCTACAACTCAGCATTTTGATTGCTTGGGGTTTTCTGTTTATCTTCTGGAAAGAGATTTTCCTTGGTGAGGACTGAGGACTACACTTATCTGTGGGTATAAGAACAGATGTTTAGTGTAGCTAATGTTATTCTGGTTTGATGAAGGGGCAGTTGCAGATTTTTCTTCAATATCTTGACTTCCCTAACACTCAGTAGTCAAGTAGGTTTCCAAAATAGGCAGGAATTCTCCCTTGATGAGTGGTTCTTATGTTCAAGTAGAGAGCTGTTTATTACCACCAACACATTCATGCCTACCATGCCCTCCAGGTTATCATGACATGCTGGTCCTTGCTGTGAACTGCTGGTTGATTCCCTGCTTTGGGAGCTATATGACACCTTTCTGGTACCATGAAAGCTAGTCCACGGGGAAGATACATTCAGGCACTCTGATCTGCTCCTGCTGAGTGTCCTGTAGACCCTATGTCTGATGTTTATGGTATCTTTCGATATAAATACTTAACTTCTACCTCTGGATGACAGGGTCTGTGTGTGTGTGTGTGTGTGTGTGTGTGTGTGTGTGTGTTTGTGTGTTATAGGGGTTTTTAGGTAAATAGCTCCTTATGACTTTTTTAGACAACTATACTGTTAGTTTACCCTCTTCCCGCTTCTGTATTTATCTCCTTCCTCCTTCCTATTTAAAGCTCTCTACCCCTGCTTTCCCATTTCTCCCATCCAGTATCTCACACCCTGCGACTTCCTTCTCCACTGCTCCTCACTCCCCCATTCCACCCTACCCCCTGCAATGGTCTCTTTTTATTTTTCTTATTTCTATTGTTACTACGGAATGTAGTAATCTGAAGATTGGAAGAATGAGCTTCCAAATGATGAGATATGAGAGAACATGCAGTATTTGTCTTTCTGGTTTACCATGACCTCACTCAACACGATCTCTTCTATGTCCATCCATTCACCTGAAACTCTTATGAGTTTGTTTTTCTTGACCAATGAGTAGGGTTCCGTAGTGTCCATGTGCCACATCCTCATTATCACTTCCCCAGCTGAAGATGTTTTTAGGTAGATTCCATTTTGCAGCCATGGTGACTGAAGCAGCAATAGGCATGGCTGAGCTGAGCAGGCATCTGTAGAGTAGAGAGCATTGAATTATTTGGGCACCTGTCAGGGAGCAGGGTAGGTACGTCCTATTAGAGACTTATTTTTAGTTTTTTGAGGATACACCACACTGATTTTCAGAGTGACTGAACCAATTTACAGTCCACCAAGAGCAAAGGAGGGTTCTCTTTTTCCCACACCCCCACCAGGATTTACTGTTGTTTGTTTTGTTCACCTTTGTCATTCCGACTGGGGTAAGATGACATCTCAAAGTTGTTTTGATTTGCACTTCCTTAATTGCCAGGGATAATAAACACTTTTGAGATACTTCTGTAATTTTTGAATGTGTATTGGTGCTTTTACTGCATGTATGTCTGTTTGAGGCTGCCAGATCTTCTGGAACTAGAGTTATAGATAGTTGTGAGTTGCCATATTGGTGCTGGGAATTGAACTCAGGGCTCTGGAAGAACAGCCACTGCTCTTAACCACTGAGCCATCTCTCCATCCCTTTGAGAAATTTCTTAGCCATTATTTTATCTTCTTCTGAGAACTCTCTGTTCAGGATCTAGGCCTATTTTTAATAGGTAATTTATCATTCTGATTCTTCATTTTTTAAAGTTCTTTATATATCCTGGACATTAGTCCTCTGTCAGATGAATAGCTGGTAAAGATTCTCTCCTGTTCAATTGACTTTTTTTCTCATGCGTTTGCTTGTTGCTTTAGCCATGCAGAGGCTTTTTAGTTTTATAACATTCCATTTGACTGCTGTGAGCCTTCGTTCTCAGTTAAATGAAGTCCTAGTCAGAACGCCCTTTCCAACACCTCTGTCAAGTATGATATGACCTATGCTTTCTCTTCCTAGCAGGTTCAGTGTTTCTGTTCTATGTTTAGATCTTTAACTTGAGTTCGTTTTTATGCAATCTGATAAATATGGGTTTAATTCATTCTTCCATGGATTGACCCCAGTTTTCCCAGCAACATATGTTACAGATGCTTTCTTTTCTCCAGCGTATGTTTTTTGTCATGTTTATCCAATAATAAAGGCCTGAGACTCCAAGTACTCATGTTTAGGTCTTTGGATTTCTTACATTAGTCTACATGTCTGTTTTTGTGCTAATACTCTGTTGCTGTTGCTAGTATGGTTCTCTAATGTACCTTGAGTTCAGGGTGGTGATCCCCCAAGCATTGTTTTCTCTCTTTCCTGGGTTGTGTTAGCTAGCTAGGGACTACATTTTAGGATAGTTGCTTTTTTTTTTTTTTTTTTTTTTTTTTTCTATTTCTGTGAAGAATGAGATGGTAATTTAGATTGTGTTGTGTCTGTAAGTAGCTTTAGGCAAAACGGTCATTTTTCACAATATTGTTTCTACTGATCTATGAGCATGGGATGTCTCCCAATTTTCTGGTGTCTTTCTTTATTTTTTTTCTTCGGGGTTTAAGACTTTTATTGTAGAGGTCTTTTTTATTTCGAGATAGTTTTTTCCTTTGAGGCTTTTTTAATGTATGTCCATAATTTCCTCCTCTGGATGTTTGTTGTTGGTGTAGAGAAAAGCTGTCGATTTGTGCAAGTTGATTCTGTATCCTGCCACATGGCTGACTGTGTTTATAATTTCTAGAAGTTTTCTGGTAGAATTTTTGGGGTTGCGAATGTATAGCATTATATTGTCTACGAATAGAGATAGTTTGACTGTTTTTCCTGTTTGAATTACTTGCTTTATCTTGCCTCATTGCTGCAGCCAGCACTATGTTGAAAGGGGGATGGATAGACTTGTTTCTTGCCTGAGTTCAGAGGGATTTCTTTAAGCTTTTCTCCATTTAAGGTGATGTTGGGTGTGGGTTTCTTTTATATATCTCTTATTATGTTCAGGTATGCTAGTTCTTCATTTCCTAGGACTTTTATCATGAAGGCATCTAGGATTTTGTCAAAGGCATTCTCTGCATCTATTGAGATGATTCTGTGGGTTTTGTGTTTAAGTCTATGTATGTGGTTTATTACTTTTATTGTCTTGTGTATGTGGAACACCCTTGCACTTCAAGAATGAAGCCAACTTGGTCATTTGGGTAATAGTTTGGGTGTGCGTTTGTATTCTGTTTGCAAGTTTCTTCTTGATCGTTTTCAGTCTGTGTTCATCAGGGATATCTGCCTGTATGTTTGTTTGCTTGTTGTTCTTGTATCTTTGTCTAGTTTAGGTATTAGAGCTAGTTTGTACATAGAGTTTGTGAGTATCCCCCCTCTCGTTTTTCCTTCCTTCTTTTCATTTCCCCCCTTTGGAAGGCCATATTTATTATTATTTTGATCTCCTTTAGGTTTATGCTGTTGACTTCTTGGTTTAATTTTGGTCATTAGGCTGAATCTAGAAATTCATATATTTTATTTAAGTTTCCCAGCTTAATGGAGCACAGGTTTTTAAAGTATTCCCAATAATATTCTGAAATTCTGGGGTGTTTGTTGTAATATTCCCATGTTCATTTCTAATTCAATTAATTTGGTTCTTCTCTTTCTTTCTTTTAATTAGCCAATCCAAGTGTCTGTCAATCACATTTATTTTCTCAAAGAATCGGTTCTTAGATTTATTGATTCTTCATGCTGCCTTTTCTCTTTTCTTTTCTTTTCTTTCCTTTTCTTTTCTTCTCTTTTCTTTGATTCCTGCTCTGCATTTTGTTATTTCTTGCCATTAAGTAGATTTATATTTGGTTTGTTCTTTTTTTTTCTTCAAAATTTTGAGAGGCATGAGGTCATTTGTGTTTATCTTGATTTTTAAATATAGGTCTCAGAACTGTAAGTTTCCCTTGTAGGACTGCTTTCAGTCTGTCCTAGAAAGTCTGTTCTGATGTATTTTTAGTTTAATTTAGTTACACAAAGAATTTATTTACTGGTTGGTTTCTTTATTTACCCATTCATCATTCAGTAATGAATCACTCAGTCTCAGTGAGTTTGTGTGTTTACTACAAATTTGTTTGCGGCCAATGTTGTCTTCTTACATTACAGTAAGACTACAAGGAGTTATTTCAATCTTTTTTAATTTGTAAAGTTGTGTGTGTGTGTGTGTGTGTGTGTGTGTGTGTGTGTGTGTGTCCCAGAATATGGTCTATGTTAGAAAATGTGTAAAGTATTTGTTTTCTTTTCCTTCATTCATTCATTCTTTCTTTTTTCTTTCTTTCTTCCTTTTTTGGTATCTTGTTGGGATAATCTGTAGATATCAGTTCAGTTGATGTATGATGTCAATTCTGATTTTTTTTTTTTTTGTTTTTTTCTTGTTGTTCAGATGATCCATTTATTGGAGAAAATGAAGTATTTAAACCATCTACCATTAATGGCTTGATGTTAACCTGTATCTTTAAATTCAGTAGTATATTTTTTAATGAAATTGGGTGCACCAGAGTTTAAAGCATATATTTAAAATAATTATGTCTTCTTGATTGTCTGCTCTCTTGATTTGAATGAAGTGTTCCACTTTATCTCTTCTTATTAGTTTTATTCTGAAGTCAAATTTGTCACATAGTAAGATAGTGATTCCTGCTTACTTTTTAGTCCCATTTGATTGGAGTAACTTGTCCATCCTCTTACTCTAAGAGGTGTTAATCCTTAAAGCTAAGATGTGTTTCTTGTAGACAAGAGATAGTTAAGCTTTGTTCTTTATCCATTCACTCAGCCTGTGCCTTTTGGTGAGAGATTTGAGGTCATTAATATTTAAAGTTATTATTGAAACATGTGTGTTAATTGTGTTTAGCATGTAGCTAACTTTCTGCTGCTGTTGTGTTCTCAGTGGTACATCATGTCTTAATAATTATGGATTTGTATTTCTTTCCACCATTTGCCTTTCATTCCCTTTCTCTCATTAGCCTGAAATTTTTTATTAGGTTTTGGTTGTTGAATATACATTTTTAGGTTGTTTATATCATGGAATTATATTTTCTTTCTTCTTCAATTATGTCAGGCGGTTTTGCTGGGTACATCAGGCCATCATAGTCTTTTAGGACTTTGGATGCATAGCCCCAAGCTCTTCCATTGAAAAATGTGCTGTTATTCTGACGAGTTTCACTTTCTATATGACTTGCAATTTTTCTGTTGTAGCCTTCAACTTTTCAATACTCTTTCTTTGTTCTCTATATTTGGTGCTTTAACTGTGATAGTCTGTGGAGATTTCCTTGCCTGGTTTTGTTTATTTAGTGTCCTGTGTGCTATTTCCTAGCTTTAGGACATTTTTGTCTATATCTTGTTGACTTGGAATCCTTACCCTTCATTTATGGCTATAATTTGAAAGGTTTTTATTTTCACACCGTCCTATGTCTTCTGTATCTTGTTTTGTCTCTTTTTCCCATATTTCTTGATTATTTGATGGAGATCCTCAGCTTCATACTTAAAATCTAATATTCTACCTTCTGCTTGATTCATTTTTCTTATAAGATTTTCCTTGAGATTTCTAGTGTTTTTCCTTTCCACCTTCATTTCAGCTTGAGTGCTCTTCAATGTTTCTATCTTCTTACTGAATTATATTTGCAAGGTCTACATTGTCTTTGTCATTTCTAACAACCACATTTTCTTGAACATCACTCAGATATTTATTCTCCTTACATTTTTATCCATAATTTATTGAGCCCTTTCCTTGTTTCTTCTTTAAACACCTTGAGTTCTTTGGTTTTTCTATAATTGTTCTTTTAAAGTCTGTGCCCCGGGGTTTATTTATGTAACTCTCATTGGCAAGCATTTCTATACTATTAGTAAGCTTTGGAGAAAAGATAGTAGCTTGATCTTTCATACTGTTGGTATTTTTGACATGAGATATGGGTATGTGGACTTGTTAGTTCTAAGAGTGACATGGGCAGAGCAAATTGTGGCAGAAGAGAGGATGTGTGGTCAGGCAGAGGTTGGAAATGTTGAAATGAAGTCAGGAGGACAGAGAGGACGAAGCTGGTGTATAGGATGTGTGTCCTGGTCCAAACCTGGAGCATATGGATAGATCTGAGTGGACAGGTTGTATATGGCATGGGAGGGGCTTGTGAATTGGGGAATAGGTAGGGAGGGTCCCTGCCAAGGCCTACAGGCTATGGTACAGGCAGAGGTGGCCAGACTAGGTCAGAGCACTGTATTTGGGCCCAGAGCTATTTCTGGCTATTTGGAGAGAAGGCTTAGATAAGGAGGGTCAGAGAGATGCACTGAGTATACTTTGGAGAAGGCTGTGGGAGATGTGACTGGGTAGAGAAGCAGGATTCAGCTCAGAATAGACTCATGGGTGATCATGGCAGAAGCCTTGTGTAAACCTCCTTTCTTTATAAAGTTGTCCAGCTCTAGGTATCTTGTTATAACAGTGAAAAGTAGATTAATTCATTTTGCCTTCATAGAGCTCCATATTAACTATTTTTATTTAATTTTGGCTAAACCTAGCAATAAAAAATAATCAGCACATTCTGCAGGGTGCTGTATTAAAAGATAGAATAAGAGCTAGTCCCTGGTATCTCAGATGCCTGCTGTCCTTAGAAGGAAAAGAACTTCACAGGGGCAAGGAGAAAGAGTTTTCAGCCATAGCCCTTGAGAGAAAAGAAACATTTCAGTGTTTTATGAACTTTCTCTTCTCTCTCATCATTTAAACAACAATAAATGTAACACATCCATTTACATTATGATCCTTTTATTACATTCTAACTAGGTGCCAAGTGGTTAGGGATTTATGAAGAAATTATCATAGAGGCAATAATGGGGCTAATGGGCAGCAGACAGACCCTCCTGGAAAGGCGGGAAGCCTCAGCAAAGAAGCAGGATCACAGTCCACAATGGCAAAAGGCTCTGGGATGAATGGAGGGAAGAACCTCAGACAGATTGGGGCTGGGTGTCGGGGGGAAAAGAGGTGGGGATCCAGCCCCAATTCTGGAATACTGGAGCCTTGATCTGAGAAGACTCACCCCAGGACTATATGCTTCACTTTTTCTCTTTCCAAACTAAGCACCACAGAGGCAGCTGCCAGCAATGTGTAGTGTGTTGCCACTGCTCAGAATGTGACATTCTAGAGTACCCAGGGGACACTTTCTTTACTTATTAGTGTAACACCATTATTATCGTCCTCCTCCTCCTCCTCCTCATCATCGTCGTCCTCCTCCTCCTCATCGTCATCATCATCATCATCATCATAATTCTTAAGACCACTTTGAATTTTTATAATCTTCAAAGACAATCTTGGCGTTTCTTGCTTTAATTCAGAAATCTAGCATTCTGTCTGTAACTGTGGCTTACAAAAAGCCGTATTGCAAATACCTCTCACATGGAGCCCCGGGCACTGGCCCTGAAGAGAACCCAAGGCCCAGCTTCTCTATTCATGCACTGTTCACCTGTGCAGAGAAGCTAAAGTTGCTTGTCCTAGCTACGAGGACCAAATGTGAGGCCACCCAGAAGGCAATGCTCCTGTTGTTGTTCTGTGAACAAATCAGGAGAATGCCAGCAAAGGCCATAAGCTCTGTGGTCAAGCTCATGGATGTGAGCGAGACTGTGGCACCTGCATATGCCTTAGCGAGTGGCATAAGCCCCTCGAGTTCCATCTCCTCGTGTGTAAAATGGGTGTGATTGTGGTATCCTACTCACGCGGCCACCTGAGCCTAGCCTGGTGCTAGTTAAGCTGCTTCACAAGTATGACACATCCCAGGAGCTTGGCGAACATTAGTTATGGTTTGGATTTTGCTATAGTACCTAAGTAACCAGAGATGTGTCTGCTAAGGGATGATCTTGGACTTGCTTGGGAAGGATGCTGTGTGCTGAGCAGAGAGACAATCGTAGGCACAGATGCCCTCAGTTGAGAAGTGAGACAAGTCAGAGATGCAAAGCATTTGGCTCTAAGGACCTGCATGCCTACCAAGGCCATCCAGGAACAATCCAACAGCATCTTAGTATCAGAAAGTCAACCTGCAGAAAAGGAGTCCCCCTCAATTCACGCACAGCATCCAGTGTCTAACATGGAGTGTCTTCAGCAGTTACAAGGAAGTGATTCTGAAAGTCTGGGACCCTGGCCAGCAGCAGATTCTCAGACCTCATACAGATCTGTGGAATGAGAAGTCCTGGTAGCAGAGGTTTTGTGGTATTCAGCATCTCCCAGAAGGGTACCAAGCTGTACACTAATTCGTGCCTGGATTTGTTCTTGACTTGCTAAAGGAACATCAAGACACAGTGTGTTTGAAGGTATCTTGCCTGTGAAGAATGCCTGAGTAATGGAAGAGACTGTCATTCTCAAAAGGGGACAGGTATTGATTGGAGGGTCATCTGGGTGAGGTGTCATACATATATCTAAGGATGATGATTACCTCCACAGAACAGAGACATAGACAACACAGCTTTACCACCCTAAAGTCACGCACCTGAACTCCACCCACATGAACTCAGACTTCCACCCCAGGGTTCCTCAACTTTACTATTGAATGCCATGGCTATTTTTTCCAGTGTAAGTCTGAGGGTTGGGGGCTCAATATTTCCTTTGCTATTATAGTTTGAGTCTGAGATGTCTACCTTGCTGTTATAGTTGGGCCTGAGATACCCCTCTTTCTGTTATGATTGAAAATGAGATGTCCCCAACAGATTTGCTGTCCCTAACCGACACTGCTACCAAGGAGCTGTGGGACCATTCGCTGCTAGACGTATGTCAAGAGATGCAGAGACTCTGAAGATGATCCAGCCACTCTGCTTTGCAGAGCTACCAGGCTACAAACAGCTTCTGTCATGACTGAGCACCTCTGTTACACCTTCCTTACCGTGATAGGCTAACACCTCTGAGTGGGTGAGCCCAAGTGAACCCCCCTCCTATTCTGTCAGGTCAATAAACCAATATGTTATGTCTATAAAAGTAAGTTGGGGAGGATTGCTGACATTAGGCACATTATCATTCAGGCTCAGCCAATGTCAGTAGAATACAATTTTTAATTCTCTATGCTGTGTGTTGGCATCTGACGATTTCAGGCTCTCGTATCCCAGATATCTTGTATCTTGTATCAGGCTTACAGATGAGAAAAAACAAAACATCCTATCTGAGGCCTAGAGTTAAATCAGTGCCTCTGGCTGGTCTAACTTGTGTCCTAGCCTCATTCCTTAACAAAGCACTACGAGAGAGATAGAGATAGAAAGAATAAGAAGGCTGGGTCTCCATCACAGGCTCTTTCCCTGAGATGACAAACCACACAGGCAAGAGTGAAATGGGGTGAGTTTCTCTAGAGCAAGATTTGGGGTTTGGAGAAGAAAGCGCCGCCCGCGAGATAGAAGCAGGAGCCATGAATGGAACCCCAGGATTTGGCCTACACTTCTTCCTGGTGTAGCCTAGGGCAGCAACACTCACCCCTCCCCCGAGCAGTTCCCAGGGGAGCTCAGACTGGAGGACCTGTGCAGCAGCAGGCAGATCTGAGCGGATGTGTGTGCTGGCCTCTCTGGAAGATGGCATCAGGCAGGAAAACAGGGTCTGCTTTGCTTTTCCTTCAGGCCCTGTCATTGTAATCCAGAAGCAAACAGCCTCAGAGGCCCCGACAGGAGCTTCCCACAGCCTCACCAGCCCCTAATCTTCTCCTTGGGATTTCCTGCGGCCA
The DNA here is from genome assembly GCF_963924665.1 of Micromys minutus. Taxonomy (NCBI): domain Eukaryota; kingdom Metazoa; phylum Chordata; class Mammalia; order Rodentia; family Muridae; genus Micromys; species Micromys minutus. The sequence continues at coordinate 17,024,851 of NC_137959.1, forward strand.
TGCTGGAGTGTGTGTGCCCGTGTGCATGTTTTTCTCTGGAAAGGTCGTGACTTTTTTGTGGCATTCACACCCCCAGAGGAGTGTGAGCTGCTGGGGTCCACAGGATCACTCAGGGAAAACACATCCATAGTACTTGAGTGTTTCTCTTTGTGTCTGTTTAAAAATGAGATGGGTGTGACTGGTGTTAGTCACAGGCTCCTGTGTACCTGACATTTCTCACATACCAACTGAGTCGTCTAAAAAAAAATCCCTCTTACTGGTTCCATTTTACAGATAACTATTGTAAGTACAGTGAGGTCAGCTGGGCTGTTCAAGTCTCACAGTCTGGAAGCCTCTAGTCCAGAAGATCTGGTTAATGTTTTGGTGCGAACTGGTAATGACATCAACCCTGTGATGGTGGACTGAAGAGTCAAAGCTGAGAAGGTGAGTCTGAGGGTTCTGGGGAATTTACTTGTCATAGAAGGAGAGGGAAGGAAGCTACCACTGGCTAGTATGTCTTACTTAGACATCTTGAGGCAGGAATAAACATGGAATTAAATTCCTGGCAGTTGGATTTCTGGTGTTATAAAATAACAGGGCTCAGTGATTAAGAGCTCTGGCTACTCTTCCAGAGGTCCTGAGTTCAATTCCCAGCAACCACATGGTGCCTCACAACCATCTGTGATGGGATCTGGTGCCCTCTTCTAGCATGTAGGTATAAGTGTAGGCAGAATGCTGTATAAATAATACATAAATAAATCTTTAAAAAAATAACTGGTAGAGCTTCACAGAGATTGGTTACCTCCACGCAAACACTGGTTACAGGCTTCCTGTGTGGGACACTGAAGGTTACAAACTCTGAAGGTCGTGGGGACAGTGATGAAAACACCTAGTCTTCATGTCTATGTAGAAAGCTTCCCCAGCATGAGTGACACTTCACAGCTCAAACATGTCTGGCAGGAGTTTCAGACACACTGGGCTATATCTCTAAAGACTGGGTCACAAAGTCTGATGTCCCTCTTGCAACGTGCTCCCATCTCCTAATTTGAGCACTGAAGAAAGCCACTGTATTACCAACTAGAGACACACGCAGCAAAGGAACAAGCAGTCTCCTCCTAGAATCTATGAGAATCCTATCGTTTGTGGGACTGCTGTCTACAGGAAGGTCTGCACAAGCTCTTTAAAACCTTGAGCCACACGTCCAAACTAAGCCATGCTAGGGGTTCTGGTCCACAGGAACTAAGATAGCAATGGTTTGCTGTTTCTATTGACTGATCTGTGTCAGAAAGCAATTGATACTGACTGTACGGGATGACGCTAACAAAAACCCAGCATCTATTTGTGCAGAGGGACAAGAGAAGCCGATAGTCTATGGGAAACATTTCACTTTCCAGCTTCTAAAGCTACAAGGCCCCATGAACTCAGTGTACTATGAAGCTTTGGAGGGCAACACTATCTTCCTGATAGCTGTCAGGTAAGCCAAAGAGATGCAGTGAGAAGTCTGGGCATTCCAGAGAGGTAAAGTCACACATTCAGGGAGACTGACACTAGGAAACAAATCCAGTCTGCCAGGCAGCTCATCAGAACAGTTGTTCTTTCCACCAAACATACCAACTCAACACTGACGGTTGACTGAACAGCTTGGCTTTGACAAAGGTGAAGTGATTGTATTTTTTTTTCTCAAAAAACAAAAAGAAACTCACTGAGTGCCAAGAGAACTTAGTGGAATTCGGTGTGGAGTAGTGGACTGTGCCAGAAAACATGGGAAGGTTGAGTTGGTTGGAAGCCCTGGAACCCAGAGACCCCAGGACCGTATGAGCTTCATTTGCTGCCGACCAGGCCCCTGTTATGTGACCACAACCCCTATATAGGAACATGACTGAGTTCTCCATGCTAATGAGGTATCTAAAGGCCCTGAGGGTTTAGCCAATAAGCTTCCCTTCCTGGACATTCCTTCATGCAAAAAAAGTATTTAATCTCTGGTCACCCTGAGGAGGTGCTATGCATTCATTTTCCACGATGAACAATTCATAAACAGTTTGGAACCAAGGACTGTCTCTCTCATCAAGAACCACCCCGGGGAGCATGGAGGAGGCCTTTGTCTATAAAGCTTCACTGTCTGAGTCTTCTACTGCAGGCCCATCCTTGCCCCCAAGACTTGCCACCACTGAGATAAGCAGGAATCGCTCCTTCCCCCAGCCTCAGGCCCATCATCCTGGGCCCGCAGGCCTCCTCCGTTCCTAACTCCCTAAAAATCAGTGGCACCTGGATGTCCAGGAGTTTGGGAATTCCTAGTTCCAGGCTCCTCATCGAAGGCCCCGCGGACACCTGACCCTCCATTCCTGACTCTTCTATCCAGTTTCCAGCAGGAACTGAACACCTGGGAGTCAGAGAACCTCAGCTTCAGCCTCCCACATCTTAGGGTGCATTTTTCCACCCCCTGAGCTGTGTGCATTAGTGCTTTCCTTGAGCCCAGCACCTGACAGTGGCCATAGGGTAAATGCAGTCTAGCGTCTCTGGTTTCAACACATTTCCACACCCCAGTGTTGGGGCGGGGGGGGGGAGGGGAGACATTGAACAACAGTAGTCATGACACTTTCTGGGGAGAAACTGTAACGAATGTCTACCCACCACAGTCAGGGCACTGTCAAAGCCAAGCTTGGTGGACTTCTGCATTTATTGGGGTTACTTATGTGGGTAACTCAAAGGCAGTTTCATTCACAAGTCTATTCCAGCTTAGGTATTAGCTCATGAAAGCTACATCCCTGGGACTTCCTTTCCAGCCTGCAGGACGTTCCTCCTGACTCTCCACCTCCCAAGCAAATGTTGACTGCCTGTGTCTCCATGGAGAGAGCCCTGTGAGTCCATCCTAACCTGTATTAGATGGTTGAGTCTTCTCATTCTCCCTCCTCTAGCCAGGGGACCACATTTCAGTTTGGAGGAAATAGTTGTACACTGAAAAACAGTCTGCAGTAAAGGGTTGGAATAGCCTCATCCCTGCAAGCAAAAGGATGCATTTTTATTCCTTCTATGATGGGAAGTCTTTACTGTCAATGTTTCTGGCCTTGGATCAACCTAGGAGATTGGTAAGGATGTTTTCAGAGAGGATCACCGGGGGTAAATGCCTGCCCTGAATGTGGGCAGTACGATCCCACAGAACTGGGCCCACTGGGTGGCAGGAGGAAAGGAGAACCCCTGAAAGCTTTTCCTCCCCCGTTTTTGTTGCCACTTGGATATGCCTTTGGTGATGAACTCAGCCTTCAAAAAAATTAGGAAGAAATTAAGTTTCTCCTGTTTGTTCAGGTGCTTCCAACAGTGACACGTGTGCTAACTAAAGCACCTTCTAGATACCACAGGAAAAGTACCCTGGATCCCATGAAACAATAAAACCAAATGCAAGTTAAAGTTGTTTTAGAAACTATAAGGCTCAGTGTCTGTGGCCTGGGCTTGATTGACAGTTTGTCTCTTAGATGGGATGCAAAGTCATAAGCAAACCCTCAACAGAAACTGGTGAGCAAAACACATTGTTATTAAGAGAGTTTGTATTACAAATAATCTCACTGAGAAAGTAAGAAGAGAACCTGCAAGTGAAAGGTATTATATGCACATGGTCCACTTGGCGAAGGAATGACCTGCAGAAAACAGGAAGGACAGTTGTGATTTGGTGGTTCAAAGACAATCCCAGCTTTCAAATGGGCAAAACTTTGACTGACATGTCTCCAAAGCAGATATGCAAATAGCCAATAACCTCATGACAAGTTGCTTTAGGTTTTCAACCATGCAAGAAAGACAAACAGAGCCCCTTCAGCCCTCTCAGGAATGGTATAATCAGAGAGACGGAGAACAACAAGGATGTGGAGAAATCAGAAACCCCTTAGCCTGCAAATTGGGATGAAAAAATGGCAAAACCACTTTGGAAGCCAGCTTGGCAATTCTTCAAATGTCCGGCACAGAGTTATCATATGACCGGCAGTACTCATAGGTACCCACTGTGGAGAAATGAAAACACATGTCTACACAGAAGACTAGAATTCTTCACAGAAGAGCTACTCAGAGGGAGCATACGGCCCTGTCCTCAGAGTGGCTGAACAGTATGCAATGTCCACACAGCAGAATATTATTTCTCTGTGGAGAAAACATGGAGGAGCGACGGTCGCCACAGCCACCACCACAGGGATAAACTTTGACACTGCGGCGTTAAGTGAGAAGTCAGTAAGAGACCATACATTATGGGACCCATTTGTTCAGTGTTCAAAATAGACAAATCTATAGAGACTGGAGTGGAGTCGAGGTTCATGGGAGAACAAGGAGTGGCTTAATGAACAAGAGGTTACTTTCTGGGGTGATGAGGGTTTCTTAACCCTGATGATAATGGCTGTGTAGTCTTGTGGCTGTACTGAAACCAGAGATCCTTAGCTCTAAACGAGGGCGTTTATAGTCTGTGAGTCATCCCCCAAAGCCATCTTAATACCTTCAGAGAACTGTACTTGTAAAAATTGGTCAGATGGTAAATCTTTCCACACAATAAGAATATACCTTGAGAAATACACGGTGAACTTCTTAGTGACCCTTGCAAATAACAGTGCTTGAAAAGAAAAGTGCCCTGCCCTAGCAACAGGGGGCCTAGAACCCCACCCTGGCAATGGGGGGGGGGCTAGCACATGCCACCTTACCAAGGTGGTGAAGGAACAGGATTACCAGTCCTGTGAGCTGATGTTCATTCCCTGATACAGCAGACGGGGAGAACACTATGACTTCTGCTGTGTCCTCTCTCATCCGATGATACCTGTCTCTATACACCAGACCAACTCTAAGTCAGGAACATCCTACAAATTGCCTCAGAACTGTGGAAGACATGCAAAACCAGAGAACCATCACAGACCACAAAAGATGTAAGAGAAAAGTAAGGACCACAGTCCTCATCCACAATGGTGGGGAAGCAGTGCTCTTTGACAGTCTGCCTGATGCCTGTAATGGACCAGTGGGAATTTTTCAGATGCCACAATGCCACATGGCTCTTTAAGTTGCTGGTGCAGGGGGTGCTGGGTGAAGGATGTGGGAACTGGCTCTGCGTAGCTTTTTCTGTAAACCTATGACTATTCCTAAACGAGGGGGAAATAATTACTACATGAAACTTCTTTATTTAACCTTAGGTCTTGACTTACTGTGCATACAATGTGTGTTGCGTATCCATACATACAATGTATAAACAATCATCTTCTCTGTTAATGGCACATGTGGCTATGTAGGCTCTGTTTAAAGCCAGGACATAGTTCCTTGGTTCCTGATCTATCACCATCATTAACCCACCTCACAGTGCTTTCCTGGTTCCTTTATTTTCCCTTCTAACTGACATTTCCCCCTTTCTCTGCGGCAGCCCTTCACGTGTCCCTCCGTGAATGTAATCCCCCTGTAAAATTTACCCTGATGACATTACAGTTCCTATCTCATTGTGTTTCATACTTTGTGTGTAAGAGTTTATGGGGTGTGTATTTGCTCGTGTGGGGGGGTTAGGAGAAAGCATACAGGTCAGAAGAGAGCATACCATGTCTTGTTCTTCCATGCTCCACTTTCTTCCTTTGAGACAAAAAGGATCTCTTGTTAAACCTGGAGCTAAACTGTGGGTCAGCAATCCACACGATCCTCTTGTCTCTAGCCCTCACAGTATCACAGGGTCGGGATTAAATCTGTCATTCTGCTGGGCCTGGCTTCCCATATGGATGCTGGGTACTTGAACTCAGGTCCTTCTGCTTACATAGCATCCTTACACAGAGCCTTCTTCCCAGTTTCCCACCCCAAGGCAGGGTCATTACACAGTAGCCAAGGCTCACATCAAATTCCCAACAATCTTCCTGCTGCAGCCTCCTTACTGACAAGATTACTAGTGTGCCACCTTGCCCAGCCACACCTTTAAAAAACCAGCACCACACACTGAAAGAGCAGCTCTCCCACCTCACAGGCAACTGGTCTCTTTTTCCCAGGAACGGCCCCCAACTTATCTCTCCGTTCTACCAACAGGAAATATACCACAATGAGTTTCCTCTTGATAGTCCTTCATGACGAGCCTCTGTGGGAATGTCCTCAGGGCATGTACCCAGAGTCAGAAAGCCTGGCCCTTGGGGTTTCTGAACGAAGGTTGGTCAGTTACATCACCACAGGGTGGATCAGGGGGTGCCCACCTATACAATCCCTAGCTCATCATAGTCTCTATACATGATACCTTGACACATCATCCGGCCTGGATTTGTGAGGGGCCATGGGGTGAACCCAGGAGGCAGCAACCTGGCCTTGGCCAGAATGCAGGAGTGTTTGCTCTGCACCGAGTGTGGCTCTGTGCATTCTGAGACTTCGTGAAAGGGAATCAGTTCATTTCATCCCTTTTGGGCAAGCGCTGTTGCTGTTATTTTCTTCTCACCGGTGAGAGAATGAAGACCATGTGGGCTCTGGATCCCTGAATGGTACTCATGTTTATGCTGAGGGTTAATTAAAACATAAACTGTGCTCAAAATAGCACCAGTAACTCAGCTCTTTCTGAATCCAATCAGAGCATCTCTTCTGCACGCTGAATCCTGGAGGGTCAGGAGCTGCCCCTCTACGTGTGCATCTTCCCCCCAGAGGCCTTCCCTGCAAAGCTCAGCAGTGGCTCGGGAAGGATGCCTTGGGAAAGCCATGCATGCTGCTTCACTGGGGGCTAAAGGCCCCCAAAGGGGCTTATCTGCAAGGGCGGAAGGAAGCCTTCTGTTTTCCTGTGCCTTAGAAGTCAGTTCCCATTTTTTATCTCTGGATTCCCACCAAGCCACCTTACTGGAGGTGGGGGCTGATGAAGAGCAGATTGAAGTTATGACAGCACCTCTCAGATGCTCTCCACACAACTGCCATAGGGCAAAAGGCAAGTCGTGCAAAGCTAAATCCATGGGCTTCTCAGGGAGAACAGAAAGGAGCACAGGCCTGGCTTTGCCTGGCCTGCCTTCTTGCCCTCAGTCCGGCTGGTCCTCCACACTTGAGACATTAATTTTCCAGTGGGCTTTTGAGTGTCTCCCAAACCAGGCACCATGACTCAGTTTCCCAGCAGAGTGTTCCCAGTTATATGTGGCCAGCTGTCTGCCTCCCTCCCATCCCCCAACTATGTGTAGCCAGTTCACTGCCCACCCCCAGCTATGTGTGACCAGCTTACTTCTTCTCACTCCCAGATGTGGCCAGTCACCAAGACAGAAGAACAACTGTACTGGCTACCTTTGTCTTTGCTTTTTCTCCGCCAAGAGATAAATTATCAAGGCAGGTAGGAATCCAGACTCCAGGGTGATCCAAGGAACACCGGAAGCCACTGAGACAGGAATGGTTTGCGAAACCCAGCTCCTTTGCTCTCAGAGAACCACATAAGACACATTTTCTGCCAAGATGCCCCGTCATGTGGGCTGAGGGCCTTTCCTCCCATTTTGATGCAGGACACCAGGCTAATGGAATTTTCTTTTAAGAGCTCTTTTTCAGTCTCCTGGAAGAAATCGCTCAGCGACTCCAGAAGCTTGTTGTGGCCGGTGGTGGTGTTGATCCTGGGGACGAGGACAGCCATTCGGGGGTTTCCTTTTCTCCCTTGGAACCCATGTGACATTGGAAACCATAAACACAGCTACCCAGCAATGCCACAGGCTCCCCTTGGCTTTGGCCAGAGGACTTCTGGATCAACAGCACGTGGGCCTCAGCCTCTCTTCAGCAATGGAGCCTTCCAGCCTGCAGGCTGTAGGAGTAAGAGCGAAGAAGAAACCCCCAGCCGGCGACTAGGTGGGGCTTCCAGTATCTGATGTTTTAGAAAAAACACAAAATGCCCCACGCTTCGGGTGGAGACGCCCATCCTTCCCTTTGGACAGTGCCTATGTGAAACATGAGACCTGCCTCCAAGGAAATAAAAGAATATTTATTCTAAGCTAAATATGGGTGACCCCAATGAAGAAACGAACAGGCCATGTCCTGATGTGGAAGCTTTGACACGAACGTTATAGTCACAGAACGAAAGGAAGCCCTAAACCGAGGTACCTGCCACATATATAGGCTTAGGGATACAAGTAGACAGGGTACAGAGAAGGGGGAGGGCTCTGTTTTAGACTCTGCCAGATGGAAGCCTTATCTCTGACATTGGTGGGAGTGGCCTTGCTCACTGCCTGAGAGCTGAAAGAACTTTAAGTCGGGCACAGATGTGATTACTTGGCAAGCATAAACAGTAATGGTAGCTCAACGTGACATTTGTCTTTGGATCTGCAACATTCCAACTCTCGGCAGCTAAGACATGCTGATTTATTGTCAGAGTCTCCAACAAAGCTGCCATGTTTTCTGGAAATGCAGCCACAGGTCTCTACCTTGACTGAGGTGTTGGATAAAAGTCCCAAGGCCCCCACATTTTTATTTAGATCATCTCCTTCCTCATATTTTCTCATATTGCCACTTTGTTCTAGTGGGCATACAAATCCTGCTTCCTTCCCAGGTGTCCCTGGCAGCTTGGTAGGCAGTTACCCCACCCTAGTCACCCTTCAGCCAAACTACACACGTATGTGTATATTTAGCTTGTTTAATCTTTCCTTCTCATAAGGTTCTAATTTTACATTTTTTTCCAGGGTATTTGGCAGAAACGCCTTCGTCTGCGAAGAGAAGAACTTAATTATCAAAAGCTGAGTAGGAGCAAGCCATCGATCACCCATGACACACCCCTGCTTGTGTTCATTTGAAAAACACCCCCCCCCCCCATATGTGAGGTAGGAGGCTCTTGGAAGAAGCTGGGGGCGGGGTCAGAGAAAATAGAGGTGAGAAAAGAGAAAGAAAGGAAGAAATCCATTCTGACAACCACATCACACAAAGAAAACACCTCCCATCAGACAGTTGAGTTTGAGGATTAGAGCAGCAACGTTCCTTTGACCCCTCCCCCCCTCCTTCCTCTTCCTGTCACCCTTTCAAAAAAACTTGTGTTTGAAATTGGATCTCAAACATCTCAAGCTCCTGAAAGATACTGAACGCCATTCCTCTGATAAGACTTGCTTTGACTAATTTAAGGCTCTGTCAGGAAAGTCACCCAACTACCGTGTTCTAGGGCTTTCCTTAAGAGCCAAGATTTTTTAGCAGCCAGATAAGTGCTCAGAGAGGCCCTGCCCAGTTGCACAGCGACACCCAGTGGCTATGTTAAGAAATGCCCCCCCTCACCCCTGGGGAGACCTTCCCAAACTTGACTGCAACAAAGCCTGCTCCCTTTGCAGGTCGAGTCCCCGAATTTTTGTCCCCAGAGCCTCTTGTGCTTGTATGCAAATGGTTAGTCTCAGGCCAGCCTTCCTGAGTGCTTTTAAATGAGATACATGGGTCAAAGTGTGTAGCGAGCCTTTGCCTCCGTGGGCATAGTGATGACTCTCATTTGAGATTGCCCCAGCTCTTTCCAAGGCTGTTGAGAAGTCTGACTGGTCAACCAGATGGTTCCATACACAAGATCACTTTTCTAAGTCAAATTTTCTCTCTCTTGGCTTATTATCCTTACTGTATACAACCAACAATGCATTTCTTTCTGATCAGCTAAGGCTCCTTTGGAAGTGTGCATGGTGGTGAGCTGATTTCACAGTGAGTTGATAGAGTCTAAGGCAGCACCCACTCCAGGGGCAGGATGGAAGCGGGCCGTTCCAGTGGGTCCAATTCAATGACCATGAGCTTAGAAAGGCTCAGCCTGGCACAAGGAAACCTGAGAGACTTCCAACAACGATGGTCGCGTACCCCAGAGAGAGAATCTGTCTTCAGGGACACGGCCACCGTCATTACTGGGGACTATGCTGCCGAGCATCCGAGCATCAAATAGGACGGAACAGAACAGAGACTTCTGAACACAGTAAGGCATCGATCGGTGTGAACTGTCTGCAGCTGCCGACCTGCGTCACATGCATTCTGAGTCTTGAAAAAACCGTACCACATGCTGTTTCTTTCCTTGTGGCTGTGCAGAGTCTGAAAGTAGACACAGACCATTTTTTTTTGTTTCCTTGTTTGTTTTGCAAGATCATTATTTCTTGAGAGGCAGAAGTAGGTTTCTAATAAGAGAAGGGTGGCCCCAGAGTCTGCCTTTGATAAAGCCACACTTCGAGGTCTTGGATTCAATTCCTTTTGGGGTTTTTTTTTCCTTGCTTGGTTTGGAGGGCCTTTCGTGTGTTACACAAGCACTGTATCGGTGAGCCACATCCCTAGCCCAGAAATGTCTTTTGAATAACCACGGAGACATGTAATTCGATTACACATAGATCCCACAGATTGTCATGGTAACTTCTAAGGGCACCATTGCTTTGTTGCTTTTTATCCACTGTCTAGGAACTGAGATACAAGAAGGTAGGGAGTGGTCCATCTTTCGGCAGGGTGCCTGGAGCCAGAAGTGGGTGCTGAACACCACAGACAGCACCCACTGCTGAGCCGTACACCTACCTTGTGTGTCGGCCACTAGGTGCTGGCCAGAGCAGCACTCACAGGCTGATACATCCACACCTTCACCTCCATAGCACACACCCAGACCCCTGCTTCCCCAAGCTTGCAAAATCAGCCTGGCACTCAAGGGCAGAGGGGCTGTCCCTTCCTCTTACCTGTTCCCATGAATCTCATGGTCCTGGATATTATGAAACATGAGACTCATGAGACATGGATATTAGAAAAAATAATTTAGAGACATGGTTTTACACGGGACTCAGGGCAGGTGGGCCAAGCGGAAGTGGAAGATGCTTACGTTCATGGAGCGTGTGTCTCATGAGTCAGTTCAGGAGTGACCTGGCAATGTGACCCTGACCATGGAACCAGCCTAACTGCCTTGTCATCCAGTATCTAACCACTGTCGTTGTTTAAATGAGATGTCCCTCATAAGTCCCCAGTTGGTGGCTGTTTTGGAAGGGTTAGAAGGTATGGCCTTGCTGGAGGATATCTGTCACTTTGAGCCCTTGAAGTTTCAAAAGTCATGCATGAGTTCTGCTTATGGTTCAAGGTGAGCACTCTCAGAGGTTGTTCACACTATCTGGTACCTGTTAGTCCAACACCATGACCTAACCTCTGAGGCCATGAGCCTCAAATAACCTTTTTGTTCTTTAAGTTGCTCTGGCCACCCTCTCTCCACAGCAAAGGGACAAATGCACCTGCAAGTGTGGATCTGTGCCACACGTTCCCATCCTGCTAGGACCTTCTCTGACTGTCCCTTGTCTCCCTCCACCTGTAATGACATTTACCTGTGTGTCGGGTTGCCTTGGTCTTCCCAGAGCACGTGTCGGATCTCATTTCCTGCGTCAAGGCATCCGAAGGCTCTTGACATTTCAAACCCAAGGCCTAGGTCCCAGATGCACCAGTGGCTCTCCCCTTTCCTGTCAAGGGCCTTCCAGGCTGCTTATGCTCAGGCAAAGCCAGCACAACCTGCCCTGCTTGTGAATTCCCATCTACCTGCAGGGCTATCACACTGCTCAGCTCCCCTAGAGCTGCTCCTGGCAAAATCTGCACAACTAGCCTCAAGTCACATGTCCCACTATGTCTGCCCACAGTGCAAATGGCATTTCTCAGCAGCAACAATACTGGTTTTTGCTTGTTTGTTTAAGTCAAATTACTCTCTGTAGTAAAGGAACAGCCATACTTACTGCAGAATATTTTACCCATGCCCATGACCCTGCCTCCACTCAGGCACAGAAGCCAAAGATCTTGTCACCGCTGCTTGAGAACCTTGGAACACACTTGAGGCTTCATTTTTAAAGCCAGTCCCTCAGCAGAGCGGAGAACAGACTTGCTTGCCAAAGTACCCTGGACCGTGTCCACTGGTCCGACATCAAGACACTGAGCCTTCTACTTCAAAGATATCCCGTCCCCTGCACCCTTGACAGAAGGGACACATTTGGGAAACACTTTGCAACTGAATGTCTCCCAAGATGAACATGAAACAGAAACTCAAGAAACCTCAGCTAGGGACTGAGTGCTTTGCACACCTGGCAGGAAAGCAGGTAGAAAAGCTCTGCAACAGCAGGGTCCCTGTCACCTCAGAGGACACCCACCTAGGAACCTAGTACTTTACCCACAGCCCAGCAAGCCAGTGCTCACTGAGAGAAGCAAATTCACCCAGATTTTGTCCATTATTCCAAGTTAGAGAAAAGCCCTAGAGTTTGGTAAAATCACACAATAAAACTCTGTTAAGCACTCTGGCTTGTCAAAAAGGGGGTACATTTAAGTTGAAAGTCAGAGGCCCTCTGAAGTGAGGCAAACGCTCAGCCTATGCATGGGGCAGCTGGTTTCCATTTAGGGAAGGTCCTCAGGACCTTAGAGTCTGTGATGTAAATGAAGAACAGAGGCTCCAACAATTTAACTGTCATCGTTGGAAATGCTCTGACTGGCATGGCCACAGGCCCAAACCTCCACTCCATCTGGGCAGCTCCTAGCCTGCCTTACAAGAAGATGAAAGGACCAGGTCAGCACCCTGCAGGCAGGCATTATCCTACCAGTGGGGCTGGGCTGGGGCTGAGAGAAAGCTGGCAGGGGAGAAGCAAAGTGGGCTTCTGTGATGTCTGCCGGTCTCTGGGTACACAGACCCCAGGGCACATGAGTACCGTTCTGTTGTCCTGGGCTTTGGGACTGTGGGGGCCACTGAGCTGCTCTCTGGTGTCTTTTTCTCAGGGTTCCTCCTCTCTGTGCAGGCATGCCTCAGATCCCCTCTCTCTCTAGACCTGCACAGGTGTCTCTGCTTCTGCCTGTCACCTACTCTGTCTGTCTGTCTGTCTCCCTGAGTTTCAGCTGCCTCTCTCCATTTCTTCTTCTCTTGTGCATCTAACTCTAAAAAGAATCTTTCTTCTCTCGCGTTCCTTTCTTCTTTTACTCTGTCACCCTGTCTGCTTCTTTTAGTCCCTCTACTTAGTCACCTGCTTTATCACCCTAAAATTATCAATCTAAGATGGACTGGTTCCTTCAAGAGTTCACAGGGTCCCCCAAAGTCCAACAGTACCAGAGGATAAGACCCGGCTTCAGTCAGATGCTGCATCCGGCTGACTTTGAGCTGAATAAGACCTTGTTTGGAAGCCCCACCCTCCCGACTCAGGTCACAAAACACCCTGGCTGTTCCCAGAAGCCTCAGGTTGCTTCTGTAGTCTCTGTTCTGGAGAAGGAATCCAGGACACAGTGTGGCTACTCTCCTGGACCTCAGATGATGGGCTCGAACTCCTAAGACCCAGCGAAGGCCTTCATGGGGCAATAACCACAGAGGTGACAGTGAGATCTTACCGTGGGTTGTAGCCCTGAGGATCTAGGGTCTTCATGTTTCTCTATTGTCCCCATTCTTTGAACTTACACTCTAAAACTTAAGAAAACAACATGGCAAACGCTAGCAACCAGTGATTAGACTCTGCACACCAAATGTGTCCTTTCTTCTCTCTGGAATTTTAAATTCATTACACACACTTCTCATCCCGATCTGTCTGCTGGGCTCTCTTTATGCATTACCTACCTCCACATTCATAATTCCATGAAGTGAGCGCTACCTTTCCACCTCCTAGTGAACAGATGAAGGAACAAAAGACCAGAGAGGTTAATTCACCTGCCCAAGGTCACATTGTCAGTTAAGCGGTGGAGCCAGGGTGATGGGCTGTGAGCAAATTAATAGATTCCAACTGGCATCACTAAATTTATATTTCCGCCTCTGCCGAGGTCCCTACCACTGCAAGTAATCCTGAAAATTCGTCATGAAGCTTTCAAAACAATTTATGCAAACAAACCTCAAGTGGGCTATTTGTATTGGCAGCCCATTTCAGTTAACCACCCACAACAAGGAACAGATGGCCCGGGCCAGTGCTGGAATCACCCGCAAAGAAAACAGGCAAGGCGGAGGCACGCAGCCCGCTTTGGGACTCGGACTCGCACGATTACAGTCTTGTTCTTGATCGTGTCTTTGATTCCGTCGTTAGTTTACGTACTTGTGAAACCGACCCGACATTTCATGGCACAAGTTTGTTTAAAGACCCATTGGCAGCCATCTTGGGATAGTGGGGGCCTGGTGTTTCTTCCTGCCGGAAGTAAAATGATCTTGCAGACAGACATTGGATCAGGGGCTGGTGAAAACTGCAAGACAAATGTTTGGAGAGCCCCATTTACCTGCCTGTTATTTTTCTTTGTTTCCACTGCGCAAATCTAGGCTGGAAAGAAGATCCTGGGTTCAGATCCCAGACAGCGTGGCTGTAAACAACTCCCAAACTGAGGGTTATTCAAAAGTTAATGGCTTTAGAGACTGAACCTTTAGGAGGGGGTTAGGATTCAAGAAGATCCTCGGGATAACACCCCTGGGAATATCTGAGTGCCTTAGAACAGGGATTTTCAGCCGTCCTATTGCTGCAACCCTCTAATGCAGTGATAATAATAAAGTCACTCTTGTTGCTGGATCATAACTGCAATTCTGCTACTGTTATGAATCACAATGCAGGGTCTTAGGTGACCCCTGTGAAAGGGTTATTTGACCCCTAAAAGAGTCACGAGCTGCCACAGATTGAGCACATTGTCCTGAAGGAGTGGCTAAGCTTGCTCTCCCTTGCACGTGATTTATGTTCTATGTAGGCGAAGCCCTCCAGATGCCATGGCTGGCTAATAGGCTCCAGAAGCCTTTTCATGAAGTGTCCGATGTGTGATATTTAGTTATGGTCAAAGACAGTTTGTGTGTGATACTCTTTCCCCAAGAGGTTGGGGTCCATCTTTGAGTTCTGATTTGGGTAGGAATTTGTAGCCATCACAGACAACTGGAACAAGAAAGAAAAATTAAGTCCATGTACATTTAGAATTAATTGAAACTCCATACTGATGACTGTGGGTAGTGGTACACACCTTTCATCACAGCAGGAGGCAGAAGCAGGCAGATCTTTGAGCATGAGGCCAGCCTGTTCTATGGATTGTTTCAGGACAGCCAGGAAGAGCTGTTACACAGAGAAACCCTTTCTCAAACATCCTGATGACAATGATGATGACAACGACAATAATAATACATATTGGCACGTATCAGAGACCATAACCAACCAGGAGCTGAAAGGAAGCAGGATGTATGCATGCTCAGATAAAGAAAGGTGATTTGGGGCAACATATTAAGTGGAGGTTTGGCTTGTTAACTGGGGATTAAAAAGGAAAACCCAAGGTAAAGGTTAGCAAATTCACCTAGCAAAAGAGCCCATAGCTTTTTAGTTCTCAGCAAATGCAGCAAAACTCCCATTGAGAATCACCAATGATGTGGTGGACCCGGTAGCCCTGGCCCCTGTGGTGACTCCTCCTTCTTTCTCAGGAGGCCCTGCTGTATGGTATTTGCCATCTTGGGAGGAAGATGTAAAGGACAAAGCTGATTTATGAGTCTGGAGCCTGGGTTCCCAGAATGCTTCAAGCCAAACTATACTTACTGTCTGTTAAGAGGTGATAGTTTCTGGGGTGCACAGCGGTCTGAAGGAATCTAGAGGAATGTTTGGGTAACCCCTGAGAGTGGGTGAATGTCCTGAACAGTGTAATCCCACAATCGCCAAGATAGAATTCCATAGCTGAAAACAGCGAACAGCCGTGTCCTGCTCCCACAGGAGCAAGACCTCAGCCAGAAAGGACACATGGCCTTCCTGGCCTCCTGTAGCCATGAGAGAAGAAGCCAGCAAGATCATCTTCTAAACCACCCAGCTGTGGCCCTTGGAAATGTTGAAAAGACACAACCTTGCGCAGAGGAAGGTACTGCAGTGACCATGGAGACAAACATCAGAGGCCAAATGGGTATGAGAATGGTACTGTAGATGCAGCCAATTGAAAGTGCTGACCCTGGTCCTCCTGGTGCCCCTGGTCCCCTGATGAAACACACATACTTCTAGAACAAACAGGCTCATCTGAGCAGGTATGTTGTAAAGCCACATGAAGTAGATACGGGGCTGTGGGATAAATCACTGGAAGCCACTGCACTGGCTGTTGTGGCTAAGCCCCTTATCACCTGTCTATACCCATGTCATGGAGATTCAGAGGAGGCTGTCACCTTCCTTGCTCATCAAACTCTTTGTGTTTTCACACACATCCCTCACCACCATCTCTGAAATAGTTCCTGGCTCTTTTTGCAGAAATGGTAAAGGAGGACCAGAAATTCTCCCCTGCTTATCTTCTGACACTCAAGTGCTGAGTGACCTGGCAGGGATGTCAACCCAGGACTGACTGACTGCAAAGAATGAGTTCTAGGCCTGTGCTCCACAAGACCTCCCCTAAATTGTCACCCTGAGACTGGCTTCTAACAGAATCCCCAAGTCAGCCTTGAAACCCAAGTTCTAGAGTAACAGTCCATGGCAGGAGAGACCCAAGGATTTGGCATATCATCACCTAATAAAGTCAGTGTTTCCTCAAGCTGTGTCCACTTCAGGCTCTTCACTTGAGGATGGCCACTGAACTGGTTTCTCTGGGCTGTTATCAGCTGTGTGGGGAAGGAAGTTGAGGGCAACCTGTATGTTGACACTCAAAGTTTCTTCCAGAAGCAGTGTGCTCTTTCTTCTCATAGCTCACTGGCCAAAGCAAGTCAAAGCTTACCTATCTGAGCTTGGGGGTGAGGGAAGGGTAGGGGTGTCTAAGTTTGTCTGGATGACAGAGAACTTGAATAGAGCATTGACATTGCTGATGGCCACACCTGTGACAGCTCTAGTTGTTCTAGGGTTATATTAAACATTGAAGAAAAGAGAGTCCTAGTGGCCTCTACAGACAGATATCCAAGTGCTCAACCAATCTGCTGGCCATTGCTAGGATCTCTGTCTAACACTGAACCCATCTCTTGTGGTGAGCATTCATCGTGTGTCAGAGATACAAGGGTAAGTAGATTATTTATGAAGTTCTAGTGATATTAAAGAGTCTTTGAGTTTCTCAAGGAAAATGGTAACTAAGCCTCATTTGATTGTATCCATTCTATCATGGAGAGCACAAAAGATACCCAAGTAGTATTGATGGATGAGTGAGTCACCTTTAGTACAAAAGAATTTCTACACTTGAATGCCTACATCCATCTATTAATCCACCCACACATCCATCCATTCATTTACCCATTCACCCATTTATCCATCCACTCATACATAAATATATATATACATATATACATACATACATATATGCATCCATTCATCCATTCACCCATTTATCGATTTGTGTGTGTGTGTGTGTGCTTATCTATCAACATCCATTAATCTATTATACACATGGATCCATATACACATCTATTCATCTATCCATCCATCCATTCATCCATCCATTCACTGTATATACATGCATATACACATGCATACATTCATCCATTCACTTGCTTAGCTATCTACTTATCCATCCATCTATTTACCAAATAATGGATCCATATATTAATTCAACCATCTGTCCACACACCTACCCATACATCTATTCACCCATCCACTTATCCATCCATCCATCCATCCATCCATCTATCCATCCATCCATCCATCCATTCATCCATCCATCCATCCACTCACCTACTCATCCATCCACCTATCCATTCACGCAGCCATCCACTCATCCACTCATCTATCCATCCATCTCTCCACCCACCCTCACATCCATCCATCTACCCATCCATCCACCCACCCACTCACACATACATCCATCCACCCATCCATCTGTCTAATTCTCTTTTCTTTGCCTCCCATTTCACCATAGAAATGCTGGCCTAAGAAGTCAGCGGCACAAGTCAGAAAAAAACTCCATTCCCACGTGGAGTCATGGAGCTTGCCTGGACCTTCAGAGTTATTTGCCTAAGTGAAAGATAAACTTCTGCTGAGATGAACCATTGAGGTTTGGAGAACGTCACTGAATAACTGCACCCAACCAAACCAACATTTGTTGGACAGGGCAGAGAGGAGGAGGTTGAGTTCCAAGGGACACGGAAACTGAGCTAAATTCTGCAAGATGAGCAGGCACTGACTCTCCAGGGAAAGGCAGGCCTGTCAGATGGCCAGAACCTCTCCTTCTTCCACAGTTTCTGGCAAGCCAGGGCAGAGCTTTGGTTTCCACTTTCGTTGGTGGAAGATTAGCAGCCATAATCCCAGAGAGATGAGCCCTGAAGTCCTGGATCCAAAGCTGACAAAATGAGCCCATGAGTCCATGACAGTTGGAACCCAATAAGGTCAATAAAATAGCCAAAAATGTGTTTAAGAGCTGGAAAGCAAGAAGCACCGTGATGTTGTGGCTTTAGATGCTCTGCTGTGCAGCCATGGTCCAGTTCCTATGCCTCTCTGTTTTCTGATCCCTAGCCTGTAAGACAAGGACATCTAAAGCTTTGCTAGCATGATCCGAGGCCAGCCCTGGGCATCTGTGGCCTCTTTTCTAGCCTGGGGTGGGGTACAAACCAGCAGGAGGTGATCCTGACCAGCATGGACATTCTTTATTCCAAAGCTCACAAGCCATCCAAATTGGCTCCATTTAAGTTAATATTTCCTTCTCTTGTGAAAAACCAGCGAGACAAAAAGACAAAAGAATTCTTCAAATAAACTTCGTCATGGTAAGAATTATGACAGATCATAAATGAAGCTAGGGGAACTTTCATTAGAGTGCTATTTCTTCCTGAAAAGCTTTGCCATGATTTGGTCACAAACGCCCAACAACAGGAGATTCATTACTCTGTGTTGGTCCAGTCTCCACCCAAACATGTTGGCCCAGCAGTTTCAGGACATTGAGTTTATCTCCGGTTAACATGTTCCCACCAGCAAAGGATAAGGGTAGCTCTGGATAAAGAGCCAGAGGGGTCTGTCTTGATGAATGTCCAGCACTGTCCTGGGGTTAGACAAGAGCATGGATGTGTTGAAGGAGACAGTGACTTTATTTTAAAAGTGAGTTCTATTTAAAAAGCTGTATGTGGTGATTTGAATAGATATGACCCTCATAAACTCATGTGTTTGAATGCTTGGCCCATGGGAAGTGGCGCTATTAGGAGGTGTGGCCTTATTAGAGGAAGTGTGTCACTGTGGAGGCAGGGTTTTGAGGCCATATATATGTTCAAGCTCTGCCCAGTGTGGAACACAGTAGTCTCTTCCTAGCTGCCTTCAGAGCAAGATGTAGGACTTTCAGCTCTTCCTCCAGTGCAAAGTCTGCCTGGATACTGGCATGCTCGCCACTATGATGGATAATGGACTGGACCTCTGAAACTATAAGCCAGCACCAATTAAATGTTTTCCTTTATAAAAGTTGCCTTGGTCATAGTGTCTCTTCTAACTAAGACAACATCTCTTTGGAAATAGTTGGGTTTCTTTTTTTTTTCTCCACAGGTATATGGATCAGTGTACCCTGGTTCATCAAGACAGAAAGCATTATTAACACTAATAATACATGAGCCAGAAGGTCACAGGAAGACAGGAGGAGAAGCAGGGTATGTGCTGCTGAGTGACAGAAGCTGATTTGAAAAGACTAGGGGCAGCATGAACTAGTTCTAGAACATTCTAGCAAAAAAGACTCATGGGTTAGCCAGGATAAGAGGGCACAGATGGGCAAAATGTGGGTCTTGGGGACAGTGTATTATTCCCTCTGTTTATTTTTCTTCTTAAGGTTTATTTTTACTATTTTATGGATTTGGGTGCTTTGCCTGCATGTCTGGCTATGACATCATGTATATGGCTGATCCCTATAAAGGTCAGAAAACTTTAAATCTCCTGGAACTGGAGTTACAGTGGTGGGCCATCATGTGGGTACTTGGAATTGACCATGTTCCTCTGGAAGAGCAGCCAGTGCTCTTAACTGCTGAGCCATCTTCCCAGCTCCAGCAGGTCATTCTTTATGATGCTTTGTGTGTGCAATACTTGGCCCATCACTTGAAATGAATGGGTCCTTTGGGACAGAGGAAGACTGTAAAGGATGCCAAAGGGTGTGGGGAGCACAGGGATTCTGCCTTCCTTGCAACTCTGCCAGAGCCTAAAACTTCTCTAGAAAAGCCAGACTTTACAAGTTGGCTGAACATCTTCTGAAGGCCATATGGAGGACAAAATGTAGTGAGAGAGAAGCAAGAGCCCATGATGAATGTCTAATCACAAATTGGCCCTGAACACCTTCGAAAGTCCTAGCATCAGCGATGGCAAAAGAGGGAAAGGCAGGTCTTAGGGTCTGTGGCCCTAGGTCCCTACCCGAGTTCTTCCCATGATGTTAGGCCTGGTTGTCTGATTTGCTTGATATCAAATATGCTACACCCAGACCAGACTCATCCATCACCATCTAGTCTCAGCCTGGGCCAAGAATTGTACACACACACCACCCGGACACAAGCTTGATCTAAGGTAGAGGATGTGACTGACATGTAGACTGTGACTCTAATTGCAGCTGGCAAGATGCAAGTTAGACCATGGGTACCCTTTCCTAATGCTGAGGGCTATGCTGTAGGACAAAAACATCCTTCCCAAAATTTGAGGTGACAGTACCATTTATCATCTAAATTAGGACACTTTTGTTGACAATAAAGGCCAAAGTAAGTGGGATAACAAAATGACACATGCAGGCTAGAACTGCTGTGCAAAAACTGTGGTGACAGTTCTCTTGGAGGGGCAAGGAAACCAAAATCAATTCTGCTAATGGCCCCTGAGCTTCCTGTATGATCAGCTCCTGCTAGGGTTCAGCATTGCACAGCCCTAACTGTCTCTGTCAGTCACTGTGCGGGTTTTGCCCACTAGCCTGGCCATTTCCACAGCACCCTGTTCAAAGATCTTGCACCCTGCTTCCAGCCAATCACAGCAGAGACAACTGATTTCATGTGTAATTTAACTGTTGCTATGACAACTGATTAAACTAATCTAGATTTGGATTGTTTTGTGTGAGAGGAAGAGAGGAATCTGTAGAGGTAGAAATGCTGACTGCCTTTCCTAATGTGGGTGAGTTTCATCCAATCAGGTTCAGTCCTGAACAGAACAACAACAACAAAAACCAAATCTCTTAGGACCCTACAGGGTGTTCTCTTCTCCTTGACCATACTAAACTTCTGACTATGCTACAATGTGTTTCAGCTTAGCATTTGTTCCTCTAGGAAAGCCACCAAGTGCCTAGTCAATCACAAATGATCTCAGCTATAAAGGAAGCTATGGCTCAGCTGGGCATTTCACAATGGCAGACCCATTCAGAATCAACCCTCAGTCTGTTCACTTTCTCCTGACAGTAGCATGATTTATGGAACCTTCATAGTTGATCAAAACTCCTAGGTCACCATCCTCATTGGCTTCAACTGTAAACTTGACACAACCTATAGTCACCTGGGAAGGGTCTTAATGAGGAATTGTCTAGATTAGATTGGCCTGTTGGTGTGTCTATGGGGGATTGTCTTGCTTTGTTAGTAGCTAAAATATGCAGTCATATGACCAGACCTATGGGGGTGAGGAGGCTGAGGAATGGATCGAAACTCCATGACAATAATCAAAACAACAATAATAGAAAGAACACCAACAAGAAGAACAAGAACAACAAAAATAGGAAGAAGAAGAGAAGGAGGAGGAAAAGGAAGAATGAGAACAAAAATAAAAAAAAGAACTACAGGAAGAAAGGAGGAAGGAAAGAAAGAAAAGAAAGAAGGAGGAGGATAAAAAGAAGAAAAAGAAGGAGAAGGAGGAGGAGGAGGAGGAGAAGGAGAAAGAGAAGAAGAAGGAGGAGGAGGAGGAGGAGGGGGAGGAGGAGAAGGAGGAGAAGGAGGAGGAGAAGGAGAAGAAGAAGGAGGAGGAGGAGAAGGAGGAGGAGGAGGAGGAGGAGGAGGAGAAGGAGGAGAAGAAGAAGAAGAAGAAGAAGAAGAAGAAGAAGAAGAAGAAGAAGAAGAAGAAGAAGAAGAAGAAGAAGAAGAAAAAGAAGAAGAAGAAGAAGAAGAAGAAGAAGAAGAAGAAGAAGAAGAAGAAGAAGAAGAAGAAGAAGAAGAAGAAGAAGAAGAAACACAACAACAACAGAAAAAACAAGAAAAGGAAGAAGAAAAGGAAGGGAAGAAGAAGAGAAGTAGATTGACAGAGAATATTCAGCAGGCCATACCACAGGGACTAATCAATCTCCCATGAGTCAGATTAACTACTGTTCTCCAACCTGTCAACCCCACTCCTGATTCTAATCCCCCAAAACAGTCCTGTGCACTAGGCCAAGGTTAATCTGATCCACAACTTGGGAACTTGATTTGTTAGCAAGACAGTATGAAAGTGACACCCCAGGACCAGTCTGTTCCAGTTTGTATTCCACAAATAGGAGTGATGTCTTCAGAGTGTAAAATATTGCATGGACAAGCCACCAAGTTTATTTAAATGAGCATGTGTTTTCCATATTTTTAAAAGATTCCCTAATTGTTTTTATGTATTTATATATACCAATGTGAGTTTATGTGCACCATGTGTGTGCAGATGCTCTCAGAGTCGAGAGGACATTAGATCCCTTGGAGTTGTAATTACAGGTATTTGCGAATCCCCTGATTTGGGTGCTGAAAACTGAATCCAGGTCCTCTGCAATAACAGGAAGTCGTCTTAATTCTTAAACCAATTCTCTAGCTCCCGTTCTCTTTGATTTTTTTAATGCTACTTTAAACCAACTTTCCAGGCCACTCTGTCTCTCAATGGCATGCAAAGAGTCATCTGTCAAAGGAAAATAAAGTGTACTGGGACAGAAGGAAAGGGCCGTGTATGTGTGCATCCTGTGTAGAGTAGCCTTACTCTTTGGAGTTGAGTCAGAGCTGCTTCTGTCCAAGGCCCAGGCCCCTACAGCAATAGAAAACCAAAACTGTTCCCCTTTGTCTCAAGTGCCCCCCTTCTCTCTGTCTCTCTGTGTCTCTGTCTCCATCTCTCTTCTCTGTCTCTGTCTCTCTCTGTCTCTCTGTATCTCTGTCTCTGTCTCTGTCTCTCTCTCTCTCGCTACCCCCCCCCTCTCTCTGTGTGTGTGTGTGTGTGTGTGTGTGTGTGTGTGTGTGTATTGAGGTGAAGAGGTATATTAAGAATCAAACCCAGGCCCTCACATGCTAGCAAGCACTCTATGACTGAGCTACATCACCTGGCCAGCTTCTTTTTGTTTCTGATTTTTGTTTTGTTTTGTTTTGAATAGTGTCTTACTAAGATGCTCAGGCTGGTCTTGAACTTGTTTCTCCATAGCAGAGATTACAGGCTTGCACCAGCCACCAGGCTGAAACCTCTGAAACCATGTTCTTGTGTTGTAGCAAATTCAGAAAACAGACAAAGAAAAACAAACAGGTTTGTTCTGTAACTGTAACTCACTATCCAAGAGTCAGGATCAGGTTTCTGCCAGACTTTACACACTGAATTCACACTAAAACAAGGTGTGGGGCTTTTGAAGGGATTTTTACATAATTAAACCAAAGTGCCCAGGCCCCACCTTGGCTTCTCTGCAACTAGATGATGTTTTGCAAAGTAGGCTAGATGAAGTCTCCTGGCACAGGGACCAACTCGTGACCTGCATATATTCTTAATATGCTAATTTTTGTTTTGGTTTCTGAACAAAACTAGTCTTTTAAAGGAAAAATTTAACAGATTTGAAACCAGAAACCCTGTCCTCCCTGAGGGCATTAAAAAAAAAAAAAAGCCTGCAAACTGAAGGCTTCCCATGTATGGAGACTATTACCGATTTCCTTCCCCAAACAAGAGAAGTGTTGCGGAGCTGTAATGCTGAGGACCAAGCCAGCAAATGTTTGCTTTCTACCCACTCATTAACCACGGTGTGGGTCCAATAACTGCTCTAATTTCCTATTTTAAATGTTTTTCTTTCCCTTCGCTTTTCAAAAATGTCTTCTCCTGTTGTGCATTTCCATTGCATATTCGGCCACTTAGGCTGTGAGGCTGGTCGCTGTCACACACAATAAAAAGAGACAGAAACCGCCACGAATTACAGTAGCATTAGTGTTGAAAATGGAAATTTAATTTCCAGAAATGAAGCCCCGGCAATAAAAGCTTCCTTTGTTGCTGCTCAGATTCAGAAATGAATAGGGTCTGAAAGGAAGCTAACGGGCAATTAAAGCCATCTCAAAGAGGTATTTGTTATATGGTAGAGCAGATGCCTTGGAAGGGTGTTTGGGACACTGGGGGCCCTCAATAAATGTTTTTGATGATAACAAAGATAATTGTAATGCTTCACAAGTGTGTGGGGCTTTGGGTACACAAAACACTTTTCCTCTTGGATGCATATGAATTCTCCCAGGGAGCTGGGGAGTAAAGCATCACAGTTGGGGAAACTGAGGCTTCATGGGGCAGTTATGTAGTACCCTCAAGGTCACCTGGCCAAAACAGGGCTGAAAGGCAATCTCCTTTACTATACTTTAGAGGAACTTCTGACAGTGGCAAGGCCTCCTGCTTCCTGGGTAGCTAATTCATGCTCATGAGGCAGGGCCAGATATTAGAGTACTGAGACCTGGCCTGTTGTCAGTGTCAGCTGTCCCCGCTGCCCTCCTCAGACTGGCGGCAGTGATCCACATTCTGAGTGACTATCCTAGAGCTCAAAAGGAGAAAAGAGTGTTCTCAACTGTTGGTGTTAAAATTGATGCTGGAAACTCAAGACCAGGTAAAGATTGGAAAGAAATAGTTCTTAGGCCTAAGGTTGAGAACAGAATACCAAAAGTTACATCTCTGAATCTCAAGAATGAGAGTCTATGGCATGAAGATCAGCCCAGCTTCTCCTCTGGCTCTTTGCCAGTCAACACCCTGAAAACACTAGCTTAGAGATAGTACAGACCTGTAATCTCAGCTCTCAGGAGGCTGAGGTAGAGGATAAGAGGCCCACACCAGCTTGGCCTACAAAGGGAGAACTTAATTAAAAATAAATATATGAGTGGATGGATGAATTATAATGAAATTAAAAAAAAATTCTGAGAAAACCACTTATGAGAATAAATGAAAAAAAATCTTAATATTTATTCCCTGAGCAGGTGACCTTAACTTTAACCTGTTGCCTTAGTTACTTTTCTATTTCTGTGACAAAACACCAGGACAAAAGCAACCTAGAAAGGAAAGAATATTGCAGTCTTGCTTACAACTAAAGAGTCCATGACCATTTGTGATACGGCAGCAGGCAGGCAGGCATGGTGTTGGAGAAGAACCTTGGAAGCAGGGGGTGGGGTGTGTGCAGAGATGGAGAGGGGTGATGGAGACAGAGATAGTGAGAAAGAGAGACAGAGAAAGAAAGAGAGAGAGAGAGACTGAGACAGACGGAGACAGAGACAGAAGCAGAGAGAGCACTAACTGGCTAACTGGGAAAGGCATGGCCTTTGGAAACGTCAAACCCCATACCCAATGACACACCTTCTCCAATAAGACCATACCTCTTAATCCTTCATAAACTGTTCCACCAAGCATTCAAACATGTGAGGTTACTGGGACAATTCTCATTCCAATATAAGAAGTTATACATGTGGCAATAAAAGTATAGACCAAGAAAGACATGGAAAACTGTAAGCAGGTCCTGGGAAAGAAACACAGTCAAGATCACCACAGTCCTGTGGGAGGTCATTCTCATTTAGACCACAACCAACTCTTTTAGCAATACACTCTGAATTCACATGTTCTTTTTATGAGCTGATGGATTTGTGTTGCGTTATTTTTCTGGCTCCTGATTAGTATTTTAAAATCAAAAATTACAAAACCTTGAGTGTGATAGTTAATTTCGGTTGTCAACCCAACTCCATCTGGAATCAACTAAAATACAAGCTGCTGGGCACACCTGTGAGGGAATTTCCTGATTAGTCTTTGACTATGATATTTACCTGGTTGTCCTCATTGTCTCTGGCCAGTTCACCTTTCCTGTTGCAGAAGCATCTTTTTCTGGCATTAGAATAAGTTCCTTCAAGCTTCCAATGTAGACTAAAGACCAGTGGCTCTCCAGAAATCCTCAGGCCTTTAGTGCCAGATCAGGGATGCTGAGAGCTTGCAGATTGAACCACTACTAGATTCCCTGCCTCTCCAGTATGAGGCAGTCACTGTTGAATTGCCCTAACAACATCCTGTAAGCCAGTCTAACAAATCTCCCCTTAATGATCTACCAGGATGAGAACTTGTCAGCAACTGCACACTCATTTGGAAGAAAAACAATAATAGTAAAATCTCAGAAAGTAATGAAGACAGGAAACCCATACCACACCCAAGGAATTAAAAGTTAACCAAATATTTTAATTTTAAAACTTAAGTCATAAAATAAGGAGAGAGATAGTATGGTGATTTGAATTGGTTTGGCCCCCATAGACTCGTGTGTTTGAATGCTAGTCCCATGGGGAGTGGCACTATTAGGAGGTATGGCCTGTGGGGGTGGCTGTAACCTTGTTGAAGGAAGTGTGTCACTGTGGGGGCTTTGTGGTCTCCTATGCTCAAAGTATGCCCAGTGTGGTATTCCTCTCCCCTTCTGCTACCTGCAGATCAAGATATACAACTCTCAGCTCCTTCTCCAGCACATGTGTGTCTGCATCCTGCTTCTTGCCATGATGATAATAAACAAAACCTCTGGAACTGTAAGCCTGCCCTAATTAAATATTTTGTTTATAAGACTTACCGTGGTCATGTGGTCTTTCCACAACAGTCAAAATCCCAATGAAGAAAGATGGCTCAGTCATTAAAGTGCTTGCCACATAAGCATGGGGACCAGAGCTAGATCCCCAACTCCCATGGAAGAAGCTGTGCACTGTGGCCTGTATTTGTAATCCCAGTAGTGGGGTATCTGGCTGACAGAAGAAACCATGTCTCTGGAAAGAAATGTCGGGTGCATTTTTTTCCTTCTCAGAAAGAGAAAGCTGAAAGTATGGTGCACAAATCAAGATTAATACATTTGATTAAATATTTTTAACAATTTTTCAACATCTCCAAAGGGAAAAAATTTAAATGTAAGTAGAAACTATCTCCAGGAATTTAAAAAAAAATAAATGAGCACAAGCCCAAAATGTACAAGGGGAGGTTTTTATTAAAGGTATGCTGGCTACTGTTTCTCACCTATCAGATTGGCAAAAATCCCAGTGTAAACCTACCCTGTTCCTAAGGAAGGTGGGTGGTAACAGGCATGTTTCGGCAGAGATTAACACATAATGACTGGAGAAGGTAAGTTGGCAGTATATTTTAGAATTTCAAACAAAGGTGCCCTTTGACCCAGTAACTAAAACTCTATGAAACTCATTCTCTAGATATTGTTACAGAAAGATAAGCAAAGATAGTTAAATAGAAGAACAAAATGAAGGTGCTATTTTACTGTAATGGGAGGTAGATGAGAGAAGAAATCTATATTTATCTGTCTGTGCAGAAAACATCCTTATATACATCATGGTGGCATATGGTGCTGTTCATTGCATTGGAACACTGGGGAAAGTGTTTTAGGAAATGTGAAATTTGACATAGGATCAAGACACAAGTTGGGAGTTACCAAAGACACGTTCACAAGCTACATCCAGAGTCTGTGCTCAGGGAAAGGCAGTGAAATTTGTTTCTGTTGAAACATTATATACAAGAGAACAAAGAAGGAAGCATTTCTGATTTCTTTAACAATTCGGTTGTATCACATGATGCTTGTCCGGAAGAGGTAGAGGGTGTGTGATGTTTTTCTGAAAACAAACACTTGAGAGGGCGCCTGGTTGTCAGAGAGAATATAAATGGAAGCCCACAGACAGTGAGAGGACGCTCTTGTGTTGCTATGCTCTGCACACTTTGCTGGTCTTTGCTGGTCCTCAATGGTCTTCACTTCATAGAAAGAAATGTGCCAAAGAACTTCTCGTGGTAATCCGGCTGGTTCTGGTTGCTTCTGCTGACTCATGCCTATTCAGCATTTTGCTGAATTGAGTCTCCAGTACTGATTTATATTTGGTGTTTGCTATTAAACTAGACTGCTAGTATCCTGGCAACGAAGAGTGGAGTCACCCCAAGGAACTAGTTCTAAACAGGTTCACCATCCCCTTTCCATGTTATCATTCTGTCTCCCCTGCATCTGGTTGGTGAGCTGGGAGGGAGGTTGAAGTGTCTTAGAACCTAAATATACTAGGTTTTGAAAAATCGAAGCCTACAGAACAACTTGTCAAATACAGTTGAGAACCATTGAATTTAATTAAACAAGGCATCATATTAGGGAGAACAATCCAAAATCTTATTGGCCATTGAGCCTGTAAGAGGCAGGTAGAGACCTTTCCATTGCTCAAACTCATTGCACAAACTGCTGGTTGTGATGAAGCAAGACCCGAGTAGTACTGATAGCTATGCTCACCTTCTATGAGGACTCTGTGACACCCTTTGTGGAACGAGGCAGGAGGCTTCAAACCACAACTAGATTAGGGGCCCTAGCCTATACCACGGTTTGCCTTGTCTTCTGTCAACTTGAAAAATGGAAGAAAAAAAAAGTACAGAAATCCTGTGTGTGTTGCAAGAGGACAGCCAGAGAACCAAATGATGCTGTGGTCCACCTGCTTCAGCAAATAAAATTCTAGCATTCAGCTCAGCAGAGTGTAGAAAACCTGTGAATCAGATTTCAAGATGATCAGGTCTCACAACATATTTGCAAGATTCTCATTTAGTGTTCCTTTGCTTATCTGAAAGTCAGGCGTCTTTTTTATAGTCTACCTCTCACACTGTCCTTGTTGGAAGAAAAGTATAGGTAGAAGGAGCTAAGCCCAGCTGCCTACATCATGTATTTACTCTCTGGCCACCAATCAGGAAAAAGAACAAAGTATAGCCAGAAAACTCCTTAACCACAGAGAAATAACAATACACCCCATATAGGCAACAGATTGGCAAAGACAGTCAAAGAAAAAGTAGCCCATAGTTTGAATTACATTGCAACAAGAACCTTATATATATCTAAACATATGTGACCAAGAAGTAAAGCTGTGTGGAGAGATAAATTGTCAACACAATGAGTGTTTTAACAAGAAGAAAGGCCTAAAATGTACACAATAAGAGATTATGGGAATAAACACAACATTGGTCCCAGTGGGATAAAAAGGAAAAGATGTATGGTTAAAGTGAAATGTAAACTATGCAAGCAGATGTGAAACTAAGTGAAGACAAGGTTGGCTCTTTCTAAAGATCAGTAAGTATGATGAACCTTCAATAGGCTATCCCAAAAGAGGAAGTTTGAGGGAGGGAAAGGAGTTACTCAGATAAGAGAAATCATCAGTACTGGGAAGAAAAGAATATCATTATGGCTCCTCCAGATATTAAAAATAGTAATGGAATATTTTAATAGTTTTATGCTAAAACTTAGTAACTTAGATGAAATGAATAAAGTTCCTTTAAAAATGCTACTAATAAACTGACAGATGATAAAACAGAATATTCAAAAAAGGCTGCCTATTAAAAATGTTACATTTTATAATTTAAAGCTGCCCCACAGAAGAACTCTGGATCCACCCGGTCTTACTGATAAATTATCATCACATATTTAAAGAAGAAATAATGCCAATTACACAAACTCAGAAAATGGGACAGGAGGAGGATTTTCTAACTCTTTTTATGTGTAAAGTATTACTGTGATACATGATCCAGACAGTCATGGATAAGAAAAAAATTTAACAAAACCTCTAGAGAATGTGAACATTTCTTAATGAAATTTCAGTATATGAGTCCAGCAATATATAACAAATAATACAATTGGATAGAGCTTATCACTGGAATGCAAGGTTGGCTTAATGCCTAAAATATCAATAATTCAGGATAAAGAAAAAAAGCCATATGCTCATTTTAATAGGTCTAGGAAAAACAATGGTTAAGGCTCATTAGCCATACACAGTAATTTTTTTCCAGCAAATTGTCAATAGAAAGAAAGATTTAAAAGATATCTATAAAAAATTCATGACTCAACTTATACTTAATGGTAAATACTAAATGTTTCCTTTTAATACCAAGAATGAGACAAACCCTCACTTCTGTTGAACGTCCTGAGGACACAGGGGCAAGAAGAGGAAGCCTCATCCCAAACCAAACTGGTCCAGGCCTGAGCCAGGTGCAAATCTACCCTAATCGGGCTTCTTCTGAGATCCATTCCTAAGGAGGATCAAGATGATTGTAAACATCTGGCTTCAATGTCCTAAAAGGCAGGCGATCTAACTGAAGCATGACGTGAGCCTGTTCCTTAAGAAGTGGAATAGCAACTCTCAGACCTGAGAATGACCATGGCTGCTTGGTACGCTGTGTTAAAAGAACTGATGCTGGCTACTTTTGGTGAGAAGGGTTTGCTTAGCTCTCAGAGTTGGAGGCTGAAAATCTAAGACTGAGTAGCTCATGGTGAGGGGGCCTTTAGTGAGGGTCTACTTGGCTGCATCTCCTCATGGACTATCACCAGAGAGGACCCAGACAAACTGGACTCCCACAATTCCTTCCAAAGAATCAACCTCTTACTACACCCTACCTCTTAAGATTTGCTATTGGCTCCTATGCTGTTAGAAGCATGGTCACCATACCAAAAGTAGGCGGAAATCAGACAAATCATGCATGCACATGCACACCGCCCCCCCCACGCATGTGAGAACACTCACACCTTCAAAGACTATATGCAAAGGGTAATAAGATAATATAACATGTTTGGTGTTTTATTTTTCTGAAAAAAAAATTGTTTCCTTCATAGAACAAGCATCCATTGTCCAGAATGCTTCCTCATGTTCAGACCCCAGTCTTTACCTGGTGTGTGCTTCTCTAACACCCTTGTCTTGATTTGGAGGCAAGGTCTCTCATGAATCCAGCAGCTTTGCCATACTGGGTGCCCAGTGAGCCCCTCCACACCTTCCCTTCCCTATCCCTCCAGTTCTGAGATCATAGGCACCCACCACGGTGTCCTTATTTCTATATGAGTACTGGGGGACAGGCAGTACAGCAGGCACCTTACTGACTTGGCCAGACCTGAAACCAAACTTTTTGTTGGAAAACAGACATCTTAAAATGGTCAGAGATAAGAGCCAGTGAGAATAGACTAGGACATTGATAGCAACTACGTGTATAACGGAAAAAATTTAGGAATAAACTGAACACTTGAAGAACATTAAGTTGGTTGCACAAATATAGTATGTTCAGAGCATGGATTCTCTGTGCAGTCAGAAAAGTTTACATTGCAGACTTTTCCAGAATATGGAGAGATATCCACATGATGAAAACGCACTACATAGTGACGGGCCCTGTCTGAGTTCAGTTTTGCTTGGAAAAAAGAGAAAGCAAAATAAAATAAATGAATATAAATATCACTGATGATGCTCTCTTGGTAGAAGGTAACTTCCTGTTGTTGGTTTTCTGCATCCTCCAGATTTTCTATGCCAGCCTTGGCATGCTTACACAGATCAGAATAGAATGCAGAAGAGAACTTCCTTCAGAGATGGGTTATTCGGGAGAAGAACTGCCATTATCTGCAGGTTGTCTGCCATCCCTCCTGGCCTGTACTTTAATGGGTCAAGGCAACAATCACGTCCTTGTTTAACGTGGGGTTTCAAATGTCAGGAACTGGGGGAAGAGCTTGGGGACAGGTGCCTCTGTCCCTGTGCCTAGCTGGAAGCTGGGGAGTGTGCAGGAGCAAGATCGTCAGCTTGTATATCCGCCTTTGAGTGGTTGGAAGGTCAGGATCCTGTCGTTCCTTGTAGCTTTTGAGTCCCTCCATGTGGCCTAAGGTAGCTAGTAGCCCTTCTTACATGGAGGCACAGGGCTCCGAGAAGAAATGGAAGAATCCATGCGATGTCCTTCCCCAGGGACTGCATTGACTAAGCAGTCCGAGCCCAGTCCACAAGCAGGATGGGAAGATATAACTGAGTTGGAAGAAGCATCTCAAATTAACGGGTATTTATAATGCACAATAATCACATATTTAGCCCCCCCAAAAAATCAAAGCCCATTTTATTAGGGAGAAAGAAAAACAACCCCCCCCCCAAAAAAAAACAAAAACAAAGGCATAGGATTCTCACTTATAAAAACCAGCCAAACATCTGTACACAGGATCTGCAATCCTGCATTCTGGAATCTGTCCTCCTGGTCTGGAATAGTTATGAAGTACCCAGAGCACTGTCAACAGCCACACAGCTGCAAAGGAGTCTTCGGGTGACAAAGCCTGGTGTATGATCTAACAAAATGGATACTCACCAATGTTGGCGCCATGAGCATCAGACCCAGAGCAGTTAATAGAGATTGGAACACAGCCTTTGCAAAAGGCACGCAGACAGCCCTCCGCTCAGGAGCACTTCATGGGACAGCGCCATTGTATGAGAATCTAGACCCTTGACAGAGCCCAGGGCAATGCCACCCGTAGCTGATGAGCTGAGAAATGACCGTTCACTGAGATGAAGGCTTCTCCTGGTTTTCAGATGCTTGTCACTCATTTAGTTTGTATACACAATCGTGTCCCGATTATCCACGGCGTGATATACTTCAAGACCCCCAGTATTTGCTGAACCTGGGGATTGCACCAACTTCTGTATATGTAAGGACTTTACCTATATACATGCACCTATGATGACCTTCCACTCATAAATGAAGTGCAGTGAGAAATAAACAATTGAAGAATGTGTGTGTGTGTGTGTGTGTGTGTGTGTGTGTGTGTGTGTATGGCAGTTTTTTATGACAAGAAAGTTAACAAAAGACATTTATTAATTTTAATTGAACAGCTTTATTTTTAAAAACAGAGATAAATGTACAGATTTTAAAAGCAAATTTTACATAAAAGTATATGAATACATTTTGTCAGTACTTGATTTTTTTAAAGGTTTGATAATATGCATTAAAATCTTACTAGTTACAATGAGCATAAATTACATGTAAAACAAGATATAACCTGGAAATAGTCAAAGTTTTCTTGGTGTGTAAAGATTAAGCATAATAATTTTTCTTTTTTGTTTTTTGGCCTTTGTTTTTCTTGAACTTCATATAGTCTGTGAGTTGTTTCTGGGGTGTTCAGAGCTTTCTGGGGTTAGTATCCCATTATCAGTGACTGCATATTATGTCTGTTCTTTTGTGACTGGGTTACCTCACTCAGGATGATATTCTCTAGATGCATCAATTTTCTTAAGAATTTCATAAAGTCATTGTTTCCATTGTGTAAACATACCACAATTTTTGTATCCATTCATCTACTGAAGGACATCTGGGTTCTTTCCAGCTTCTGGTTATTATAAATAGGGCTGCTATGAACATTGTGGTGCATGTGTCTTTGTTGTATGTTGGAGCTTCTCTGGGGTACAATGCCCAGAAGTGGAATAACTGGGTCTTCAGGTAGTACTAAGTTCAATTTTCTGAGGAACTGCCAGACTTATTTCCAGAGTGGTTGTACCAGTTTACAACCCCACCAACAGTGAGAAGTGTTTCTCTTTCTCTGCATCCTCTCCAGCATCTGCTGTCATCTGAATTTTTGATCTTAGCCATTCTGACTGGTGTGAGGTGGAATTTCAGGGTTGTTTTGATTTGCATTTCCCTGATGATAAAGATGTGGAGCACTTCCTTAGATGCTTCTCAGCCATTCTATATTCCTCAATTGAAAACTTTTTGTTTAGCTCTGTACCCCATTTTTTAATAGGATTGTTTGATTCTCTGGTGTCTAACTTCTTGATTTCTTTGCATACCTTGGCTATTAGGCCTCTATCAGATATGGGGTTGATAAAGATCTTTTCTCAATCTGTTGGCTGTCGTTTAGTTTTCTTGACAGTATCCTTAGCCTTACAGAAACTTTGCAATCTCATTAAGTCCCATTTGTCAATCTTTAACCTTAGAGCACGAGCCATTGGTGTTCTGTTCAGAAAATTTTCTCCTGTGCCTATGTGTTCTAAGATTTTGCCTACTTTCTCTTCTAATAGTTTCAGTGTATCTGGTTTAATGTGGAGATCTTTGATCCACTTTAACTTGAGCTTTGTACAAGGAGATAAGAAAGGGTCTGTTTTTATTCTTCTGCATGCTGAGTGCCAGTTGAGCCAACACCATTTGTTGAAGAGTCTGTCCATTTTCCATTGAATGTTTATAGCTCCTTTGTCAAAAATCAAGTGACCATATATGTGAGGGCTCATTTCTGGATCTTCTATTCTATCCCATTGATCCACGTGCCTATCTTTGTACCAGTACCACGCAGTTTTTAACACAATTGCCTTGTAATATAGCTTGAGGTCAGGAATAGAGATTCCCACTGATGTTTTTTGTTATTGAGAATGGATTTCACTATTCTATGTCTTTTGTTATTACAGATGAAATTGCACATTGCTCTTTCCAACTCTATGAAGAATTGGGTTGGAATTTTGATGGAGATTGCATTGAATCTGTAGATTGCTTTTGGTAAGATGACCATTTTTACAATGTTGATCCTTCCTGTCCATGAACATGGGAGATCTTTCCATTTTCTGAGATCTTCCTCGATTTCCTTCTTCAGAGATTTGAAGTTCTTGTCATACAGGTCCTTCACTTGCTTAGTTAGAGTCACACCAAGGTATCATACAGTTTGTGACTATTGTGAAGGGTAAATTTTTCCCAATTTCTTTCTCCACACGTTTGTCCTTTGAGTAGAAGAAGGCTACTGATTTGTTTGAGTTAAATTTATATCCAGTCACTTTGCTGAACTTGTTTATAAGCTGTAGAATTTCTCTGGTGGAATTTTTGGGGTCACCTACATACACTATCATGTCATCTGCAAACAGTGATGGTTTTACTTCTTCCTTTCCAATTTGTATCCCTTTGATTTCCTTTTGCTGTCTAATTGCTCCAGCCAGGACTTCCAGTACTATGTTTAAGAGATAGCGGGAGAGCGGGCAGCCTTGTCTAGTCCCTGAT
Source organism: Micromys minutus (assembly GCF_963924665.1). NCBI lineage: Eukaryota > Metazoa > Chordata > Mammalia > Rodentia > Muridae > Micromys > Micromys minutus. Next base: position 17,059,509 of record NC_137959.1, read on the forward strand.
TTTAGTGGGATTGCTTCAAGTTTCTCACAATTAAGTTTGATGTTGGCTATTGGTTTGCTATATATTGCTTTAATTATGTTTAGGTATGGGCCCTGGATTCCTGTTCTTTCCAAGACTTTTAACATGAGGGAGTGTTGAATTTTGTCAAATGCTTTCTCAGCATCTAGTGAGATGACCATGTGGTTTTTTTCTTTGAGTTTGTTTATATGGTAGTTTACATTGATGCATCCCATGGATGAAGCCTACTTGATCATGACGAATGATCGTTTTAATGTGTTCTTGGATTGGGTTTGCAAAGATTTTGTTGAGTATTTTTTCATCAATGTTCATAAGTGAGATTGGTCTGAAGTTCTCTTTCCTTGTAGGGTCTTTGTAAGGTTTAGAAACAAGGGTTATTGTGGCCTCAAAAAACGAGTTAGGTAGTGTTCCATCTGATTCTCTTTTGTGGAATAGTTTGAAGAGTATTGGTATTAGTTCGTCAATAAATGTATAATAGAATTCTTCACTGAACCCATCTTCTGGACCTGGGCTTTTTTTTTTTTTTGTTTTGTTTTTTTTTTTTTTTTTTTTTTTTTGGATGGGAGGCTTTTGAGGACGGCTTCTAATTTTTTAGGTATTATGGGATTATTTAGATGGTTTACCTGGTCCTGGTTTAACTTTAGTATCTGGTGTCTGACTAGGAATTCATTCATTTCCTCCAGATTTTCCAGCTTTGTTGAGTTTAGGCTTTTGTCGTAGGATCTGATGATTTCTTGAATTTCTTCATTTACACTTGTTATGTCTCCACTTTCCTTTCTGATTTTGTTACTTTGGATACTCTCTCTTTGCCCTATAGTTAGTCTGGCTAAGGGTTTATCAATCTTGTTAATTTTCTCAAAGAACCAGCTCTTGTTGATTCTTTGAATGGTTCTTTTTGTTTCTATTTGGTCAATTTCTGCTCTGAATTTAATTATTTCTTGCTGTCTACTCCTCTTGGGTGTATCTGCTTCCTTTGTTTTAGAACTTTCAGCTGTGCTGTCAAGTTGCTTATGTTTGCTCTCTCTACTTTCTTTTTGGAAGCACTCAGAGCTATGAGTTTTCCTCTCAGTACTGCTTTCATTGTATCCCATAGGTTTGGGTATGTTGTGTTTTCATTTTCATTAAATTCTAGAAAATCCTTGATTTCTTTCTTTATTTTTTCTTTGACCATGCTATCGTCTAATAGAGTATTGTTTAGTATCCATGTGTATATAGGCTTTTTGTTGTCTTTGTTGTTATTAAAGACCAGCCTTAGACCATGGTGATCTGATAGGATGCATGGGAGTATTTCAATCTTCTCATATCTATTGAGGCTTGTTTTGTGACTGATTATATGGTCAGTTTTGGAGAAGGTGCCGTGAGGTGCTGAAAAGGTGTATTTTTTTGTTTTAGGATGAAATGTTCTTTAGATCTCTTTTAATTCCAATTGGTTTATAACCCCTGCAAGTTTCACTGTGTCCTTGTTCAGTTTCTGTTTCCATGATCTGTCCATTCATGAGAGTGGGGTGTTGAGGTCTCCCACTATTATTGTGTGGGGTACAATGTATTTCTTGAGCTTTAGTGGGGTTTCTTTTATGAATATGGGTGCTCTTGTATTTGGAGCATATATGTTAATGATTGAGAGTTCCTTCTGACAAATTTTCCCTGTAATGAATAAAAAGTGTCATTCCTTATCTTTTTTGATAACTTTTGGTTGAAAATCTAATTTATCCGATCTTAGAATGGCTACTCCAGCTTGTTTTTGGGGCCGTTTGCTTGGAAGTTTTTTCCCCAACCCTTTACTCTGAGATAGTGTTTGTCTTTGTCTGTGAGATGAGTTTCCTGTGTGCAGCAAAATGATGGATTTTGTTTATGTGTCCAGTCTGATAGCCTATGTCTTTTTATTGGGGAATTGAGTCCATTTATGTTAACAGATATTAAGGAATAGTGTTTGCTGTTTCCTGCTATTTTTGCTTTTAGAGGTAGAATTGTTCCTGTGTGTCTTTCTTCTTTTGGTTTTCTTGCTTAGGTATTTTCTTGTTTTTACTAGGATGTAGTTTCCTTCCTTGTGTTGGGTTTTCCACCTATAATTCATTGTAATGCTGGATTTGTGGTCATATATTGTGTAAATTTAGTTTTGTCCTGGAATATCTTGGTCTCTCCATCTATGGTGATTGAGGGTTTTTCTGGGTATAGCAACCTGCTCTGACACTTGTGTTCTCTTAGTGTCTGCATGATGTCTGTCCAGGATCTTCTAGCTTTCATAGTCTCTGTTGAGAACTGGGGTGTGAATCTGATTGGTCTGCCTTTATATGTTATATGACCTTTTTCCCTTACTGCTTTTAGTATTCTTTCTTTGTTTTGGGCACTTGGCGTTTTGACTATTATGTGTCAGGAGGAATTTCTTTTCTGGTCCACTCTATTTGGAGTTCTGTAGGCTTCTTTTATGCTCATGCTCATCTCATTCTTAAGGGTAGGGAAATTTTCTTATACGATTTTGTTGAAGACATTTACTGTGCCTCTTAGTTGATATTCTTTGCCCTCTTCTATTCCTATTATCCTTAGGTTTGGTCTTCTCATTGTGTCCTGGATATCCTGGACATTTTGGTTTAGGAGCTTTTTGGCTTTTGCATCTTCTCTGACTGTTTTGTCTATGTTTTCCTTGTTGTCTTTGGCCCCTAAGATTCTCTCTTCCATCTCTTGTAGTCTGTTGGAGATGCCTGCATCTGTGACTCCTGATTTTTTTTTTAGGTTTTCTACCTCCAGGGTTTTCTCTTTTAGTGTTTTCTTTATTGTTTCCATTTCCATTTTAAATTCCTTCTTCGATACCTTCATCTCTTTGGTTTTGTTTTCCTCTAGTTCTTTGATTTCTTTGAGTGTTTTTCATGTTTCCTCATTAAAAGCTTCTATTTCTTAATGCTTTTCCTTCCGTTTTTGTTTAAAGATCTCCATTATCATCTTGAGGTATGATTTCAGGTCTGAGTCTTCTTTTTTTGGAGTGTTTGGCATTCTGCCGTTTGCTGTGATGGGAGAGCTGGGTTCTGATGTTGCCAGGTTGTCTTGGTTTCCATTGGTTAAGTTCTTTCACTTTCCTCTTGCCATCTTGTTGTCTGTGATTATATGTGGTCTTGTTGTCAGTGATTGGTTCCCATCTCTCCTGTGTACCTGGCCTGCATCCCTGGATCTCCCCTGTTCTCGGTGGCAAATGGTCTGAATGTTTGGACCGCACACAAGGGCCTTCCGGGTGCAAATCGAGTCCCTATGGCAGAATTCCTGCTCCCCTGAACCAATGGGGGGGGTGCTTTCCATGCACTCAGCTCAGTCCTGTCTGTGCCTCAGCTACTCGCAGCACAGTCTCACCTGGCCTGTGTCCCTGGATCGCTGCTGTTCCCAGTGGCCATATGGCAGTTTTATATGGTAGAAACTGGGAGAAGAGCTTGGATCTATATCTATATCTATCTATATATCTATATCTATCTATATATCTATAGATTATATAATATACTAAAAATGATCGTCAACAGAAAGTGGTGTTTCCAAACTACCCAGCACTTTGACTTTTTTTTTTGTTTGTTTGTTTGTTTGTTTAAAAAAACCCCTTCTGGCTTCTCTTTGCCATATTTGAATTTGCCATTTGGGACCATTAGGATACAACCAGGATGTCTTGAACCTCTACAGGTAGTGTGGTTGGGGTCTCGATGACCAAGACCGCTACATAATGACCCACAGGCGGGTGGGTGGCATGGGTAGTGTGGATACTGAGGCAGAGGAATGTTTCCTGTTATAGGGCAATTTCCATCCTGTTAAAGAATTAAAAAGAAGGCTCACACAGATTGCAAAGTTGTAAGAAAACTATTCAGAAACATCGCAACCAGCAACCTTAAGATCAGATACCCTGCCGCCAAGAGAAACAACTCGATGAGTGTACCCAGGACCCTGGTTTCTGTTTGGAGCTTTCTTAGGTGGGGTTCAAGAGACTGAGGAGTTTGGTTGCTAACAGGCATAACACAGGTGGTTCTATGTTTTGATGGACAGGCTTGGATTGTATGAATGAGCCTTTACTCACCACACGTGTCCTGTTCACATGCATCTGATTTTAATCACATGCACACCAAATTATGCACAAGTTTAAACTGAAAAGTAGGTCTCTCCCTAAAAAGTCCTAAGTGTGTCATAGTGTACATTTATCCAGAACCAGACCTGACTGGATTCCGTCCCTGTCATTCCAGGTTTGAATATATCTGGAATATGCTTGAATAGGTGCTTCCCCAGCTATGAGTCCACTTTTTGATGGTTTTCATAGAAAAAAAAAAAACCATATTCTATTGTTTGGAGTGGGTTGTACACGTGGCCCTATCTGGTGATGGTCCTTGGGTTGCTAGCAAGGTGCATTTCTCAGAGAAGGGGGTGTAAGTGAGGGTCTAGAGTTAGCAAGTTCATCATAGACAGGGGGTGTGTATACAGCCCAAGCCAAGTGAGTCTGAGGTTGTTAAATTCTTACCTATGCTTGCTTGCCTGCTTCTGCTTTGTTTGAGAAGGCTGCAGGAAAAGAGTCTGGGGAGGGGACCTTTGGGGGTTTATTGTTAGCTTTGTCTCTTTCCTGCCTCACTGGCTACCTGGCTGCCCACAGGTGAGCAGCCCTCCTTCACCACAAGCTCCTGCTACTATGCTGTTCTACAAAGAGGACTGTGCCAAACATCGTGGGTGGATTCCTCAGACACCACTGGACTAGCTTTCCTCCCTTAAGATGTTCCCTCAACTTTTGGCCAGAGTGTAATCAAGTCGTGCTCTAGGACTAACGCCTCCTTGCCACCACATCCAGTTCCCTCCCTCTTGTAGCAGCAGCCTTATGTCCAACAGCCTAAGATTGGCTTGACAAATGGGATGATGTGGGTCCAGGCTAACAGAGCCCAACAAAGTGAGGCCGGAAAGCGCCAGAAGTTCTTACCATCCTGCCGACCATGGCGACAGAAGCAAACTAGCCCCAAGTGCTCCCTGCTGAGGGCTTCCGTGGGTGGCAGGAGGCACCTTCGCTGGCACAGCCTGGGTAATGTGGGGAGTGCCAGGCCCGGCTCGGCTCCCACCACAACCCTGGAATGCATGTCTTCATTTACTTCTGAGAGCTTCAGGACATTTTCCCTCCCATATGTTAAACATTAAATGGCAAAGCTGATAGAGACGGGCCCAATGTGACTTTGATTTTTGCATATGCTGAGATGTTCGGCTGGAGGAGGTCTTGGAGAGACCCCGGTCCTCAAAAGAAGCACTCAGAAGTGCCCCCTGCCCCGCCCCCCAGGAAACCCCTGCCCCTCTCAACCTTCAGCAAACACAACTGCTTTTAATTCCAAGGGGTTGTTTTCATCTATCATTAATTTTGGCAGTAGAAAACTAACCCTTTGATACCAAAGAAGGCCAGCCTAGTAGAAATTATTATTATTATTAGATTAGTAATAGTGGTGGCAATAAATTGGACCAGGCAAGAGTTGATGTAATGGACGCTCCTGGCCCTGGTTCACGGCTGTCAGCTCTGCTTAACTGGCCCTCCACCCTGGCCTGGGTTAGAAGTATTCTGTGTCGGTCCCCTCCCTGCCAAGCTTGTCAGCACCTGGAGGGCACAGGCTTCTTCTTGTTCCCTGAGCCTTCCAGCACTGCCTACCTCAAGCACAGAAGCTGTTCATCCAACACCACACAGGGTGTTCAGTCAAACCTCAGTTAGCTGGAAGGGTTCCTGAGCCAAACTATGGGGTGGATCACCACGGGAGGCTACGGTAGATGGAAGGAAAGGCTCCGAATTGAGTCGTTCCACGGCTTCTGTCTTTAAAGCATGCTGTCCAGTTTTAAGTTTTAGAAGGTAGCTTTATTGAGGCACAGTCGACATACAGTGATCTGTATATATTTAAAGTGTATGAGCTTCAAAAAGCCAATGAGGTTGAATGCGTGGTTATGTTCACAGAATTGTCTTCGGCACTAGGCCAGGCCATGGGCTGTGCCATGGCTGGTGTTTAGTGTAATCAGTTGTTCCGTGTCATGTTCTCCCCACACTTGACTGAACCACATCCATGAACAGGGAAATGCTTCAGACGCTGTATGGAGGTCATCCTGGGGCTTCATCATTCACTCATGCATTTGCTTGCTCAGACCTTCAATGAGTGTTCACCCTTCAACTTCCGGTAATCTGAAAGTTCTCTAGGCAGTGAAGGGGATGACTCTGGTTGTGGTGGTTTGAATAGGTTTGGCCCCCATAAACTCATGTGTTTCAATGTTTGACCATCGGGAGTGGCACTATTAGGAGTTGTGGCCTTGTTGGAGGAAGTGTGTCACTGTGTAGGTGGCTTTGAGGTGCAGTAAGGAAGAGATCCTCCTTAGGTAGACATCTTGGCTCCTCCAGCACCATGTCTGCCTGCACACTGCCATGCTTCCTGCGATGATGATAATGGGCTGAACCTCTAATACTCAAGCCAGCCCAATGAAATGGTGGCCTTTATAAGAGTTGCTTTGGTCACAGTGTCTCTTCACAGCAATGAAATCCTAAGACACCAATAAACAGCTTCAGGGAGGCAAAAGGACAGATGAAAGAGAAACAAAAGAACATGCAGAGGGCCGTGTGTCTCTCTCCATCATATGACCCTCACCTGGCAAAGAATAATAGAGATCAAATAAGTAGTGGAAAGGAGCCAATCTGCGGGGAAAGAAAGAAAAAAAGAAAGGAAGGAAGGAAGGAAGGAAGGAAGGAAGGAAAGAAGGAAGGAAGGAAGGAAGGAAGGAAGGAAGGAAGGAAAGAAGGAAGGAGGAAAGGAAGGAAGGAGGGAAGGAAGGAAGGAGGGAAGGAAGGCACCCAGGCTGAGAGTGAACCAGATGGTCTCTCTGCAGCAATATTGACAGCATATTTCACTCTGAAGGAGATGAATCTGAAGACAGACACAACCTGATTTGATGAGCCTCCGTTTGATTTCTGTCAGAGAAGTAGACTGAGTGTCCAAGAGAACACAGGGCACTTGGTTGAGTACTGTGACAGTGGCCTGGAGTACAGGGGCTGGTAGAAGGCAGTCAGTGTACAGATACTAGGCATTTGCTGCTGACCAGACCATGGGGAGGGGAGAGCAGATCGAAGGGAAGGAAGCTAAGTCAAAGGTCTCCAGGGCCTGTCCTGAACCAGAGGGACTAGGACAGAAGGACCTTTGTACCTAACATCTTTCCATCCTAAAAACTAAAGGAAGGCTATGGAGATAAGGCCACACTGTACTGAGTAAAGGCCCCTTTAAAACCTCTGACAACAAGAAGGGAATAGTTACCCTGTCTCTTCTGTGGTCCAGGGTTTCTTCCATCCTGGTTCAGGACAGAGCCTTCTCTCATGGGAACAAATTAGAAAAGCAGTGGTTTTGCACAAAAAGATCAGGACTCATTTTCCCTGGGATGCACGGGCTCCCCAGATATGTCTGCTATGTGTTCAGATCAAAAGTAGGATTTTAGAAGTGGGGTACAAAGGAGAAAGCATGAGAGACTGTGAGGACAGTCTTACCTTGTCTCAGAAGGATCTCTGAGTACAGGGAACCGAAGGATGTGTTTGATGAAGTAGCGCTGGGCCCATTATTGTTCACACAAAGTCAAAGATTTATCCTACAGAAGAAACCATGGGAAAGGAGAAAGTCTGAATATTTTCTCCTGCCATTAAGAGTGATATTATTTTCTATAGGTAAGAACAGTTCTACTAAAGTTCAGAATCAGTGACCCGATGGCTATCCCTTATACACACACACACTGTATACCATTATCCCTCAGCATGTGAGGAGCTCTGTCTTCCAAAGTCTCCTTGGATGCTGTCCTGGTTCCCTTTCCTGTTGCTATGTGCCCTGGTTTAGTTAGTTAGTCAGTTAGTTAGTTAGTTAGTTAGTTAGTTAATTTTGGTTAACTTGACACAGAGTTATATAAAAGAGAACCTCAACTGAGAAATTCTCTCTCAAACATCGACCTTTAGGCAAGCCTGTGCAAGCATTTTTTTCATCCTTCCTACCTTCTTTTCTCTCTTTTCCTTTCTTTTTTTCTTTTAAATGTGTTCATGCATTTTAACTCAATGTATGTCTATGTACCACCTGCATGCTTGGTGCCACAGAGCCCAGAAGAGGGCATCAGATCCTCTGAAACCAGAGTTGCAGACAATTGGGAGCTGCCTTCTGAGTGTTGGGCATTGACCCTAGGTCTTCTAGTAGGTCAGCCAGTGCTCTTAAACTTCTGAGCCATCTATCTAGCCCCACGTTTTCTTAATTAGTGACTGAAGTGGGAGGGTCCAGCCATTGTGGGTGGGGCCATTCCTGGGCAGATGCTTTTGGGATATACAGTAATGTAGACTGAACAAGCCATGGGAAGAAATCTGTTCCTCCGTGCCTTCTGCTTCAGTTTCTGCCTCCGGAGTTCTGCCGTACTTCGGTTCCTGCCCTGACTTCCTTTAGTGAGAGACAGTTTCCTAAAATGTAACATGAAATAAGCTATTTCCTTCCTTAGTCACTTTTGGTTATGGTCTTTATTACAGCAATAGGGAATCCTAACGAAGACAGAAATTGGTACCAGAAATGAGGTGCCGCTTGACAGCCCTGGCCATGTGTTCTTCGGAGAACTGTGGTAGTATTTGAACTTTGGGTGGAAAACCCATTTAATGCTGAGAGTTCAGTGGGCTGTTCTGTGGGACCTTGGAAAATATGAATGTTGAGAGAAATCCAGAAAATGGAGGCCTAGCTTGGGAGGTTTCAGGGGAAAGTTTGAGAGTTCTTCAAAGATTCTCTTGGGAAAATTTATTTGATGTTTGGAATTGAGAATCTGTGGTTTTCATCTGTGATTATGAAGAAACCATCATCATTGATGTAAAATCTTGTGGGAAGTGATTCCTTAGGGTCGGCATGCAGTAGCTATGGTACAAGAGGGATATAGCTGTGCCTTGTGTCAACAGCCAAATTCTGTAATGTATAAGTGTTTTCCAGCCAAACTTGGTAATGTGTAAGAGTCACCCTAGTAGTACTGGTTTCAAAAGCATAAGGTGATTGTGGAGAGAAACTGAGGTTTGGTTCAGGGAGAGGTCAACAGAAGCCATTGATGCAGAAATGGTGCATTGGTTCCTAAAGAGAGCTCAGGAAGAGGCTATCAGTGAAGATGCAGCTCAGTTGCCATGGAGACCTCAGCATATTGGAGAAGCTGGTTCAATGGGATGACCACCAAGGACAGCAGAATTCATGCAGTGGGGTGAACCTGAAACTGCCCCCCCCCAAAAAAGAAGAAGGTGGGTGTGCTGTGAACGACAAAACCAGGAAGCTGAGCTTCAGAGGCCCTTTAGAGCTCAGGAGGTCACAGGTATTGGTCTCAGGTATCAAGGGTTGAACTTCAGTTTTGGTTTGTTGGATGCGATTTGGTTTGACCTGATTGAGACAGTGCCCTGGTTTTCCCTCTTGGAGTAAGAAACTGTTCAATTCATTTTGGTTTTTCGGAGAGCCCACAGTTAAGAGACATTGGCATTTCACGGGGATTTATGTAATTTTATAGAGACCTTGGATATTTTACAGAAGCTTTGAACTATAAAACTTTGATGCTTTAAGAAGACAGAACTTTTAAAGTGCTTGAATTTTTTAAAACAGTGGGAGTTTTAAAGTCTGGAATGTGGTTTACACTGAGATTGATATTTTTATAGGATCCTGGGGATGAATACGAAAGGAAGGGTTACACTCTAAGAGTGATGTGTTTGTGTGTCATGCTGGCAAGGGATCGATTATCCTGGTTGGCTTTTGTTTTTGTTTTTGTTTTATCCCTTGATGCAAACTAGCGTTATCTGAGATGAGAGGACCGCAGCTTAGAAAATGGTTCCTTCAGGATGGGCTGTAAGAAACATTGCAGAAGAATTTTCTTAGTTAGCAATTACTATAGGAAGGTCCAGTACTTCACGAGTGATGCCCGCTCTGGGCAGATTGCCTGGGGTGTATAAGAAAGCAAGATAATCAAGCCATGAGGAGTAAGCCAGTAAGCAGCACCCCTCCAGGTTCCTGTCCTGCTTGAGATCCTGCCCTGACTTCCTTCCATGGTGAACTGTTACCTGGAAGTGTAAGAAGGAACTTGCTTTTAGTCATGATCTTTATCACTAATAAAAACCCAATTAAGATAAAATATTTGACAAAAAAAAGCTTAAGAAAGAAATGACTTATTTGCCTCACAATTCCAGGTCACAGTCCACCACTGAGGAGAAACCAAGGCATCAGAAACCACACATCACACTACATCCACAGTCAGAAGCAGAAAACTGTGTGTGCTTGCTTACTAGTGCTCTGCTCCCTTCCTCTGCTCTCATGCTGTCTAGGATCTCCCGCCTAGGGTACAGTGCCGCCCACAGTGGTCAGATCCTCTCACCTCAATGATTGTAATAAAGACAACTGTCCCACAGACCTGCCCACAGGATAACCTAATTCAGACAAAGACTCCCTTCCCATCTGATTCTAGATTAGGAAGCACTGACAAACTAGCCATCACAGATGCAGAAATCTGCAGATGTTTAAGTCTGCTATATGAGACATTCTGAAATTGAAACTGAGCCCACATAGCTCTCCATAGATTTTTCAATCCTCTGCAGATAGTTTCTAATACCTCAAACAATGTAAATGCTCTGCAAATGGTTATTACATTGTATTGTTTAGGGAGAGTTAACAGGGGAAAAAAACTTATATATTCAAAACAAATGCAGTATTAAATATTTCTAACTCTTAGCCAGCTAAGAAGAAGCAAATCTCCCATATAGGGAGGCCCATCTTCATGCACATGAACATGCAGATGTATATTCTGGTATGTGTATGAATTTAAAATGTACGAAATCAACACAAATTAGAATAATATCTTAGTTTTAACCTTTTAAAGTTGGTTTGGTGATATATCTCAGTGGTAGAGAACACACGGCATGTGCAAGGCCTAAGATTCAACACCCAGGACTAAAAAGAAAGGAAATTAAGAAATAAATGTGTTTCAGTTCTGCCTCTACACACAGGCTGAAGCACTCTGACCTCTGCTGTGATCTGCATTACCTACCTTCACCACTAGGGGGTAGCATCTTCCATTCCTTCTCTCTTCGACTCTTTCTGACACCTGGAATATGGGCACAATGTTCAGGCAATCATTTTTGGTGCTGGAAGTTAAGAAGCAGCAATTATCCCGTGTGCCAGCCAACTGAGGAGGACATTGTCTATTTGGAATATGGAGCTGTTTCTCAGAGAGGTTAAACAACATACAGGGGGCATAGAGCTGGAATTGGGCCTACGCTGAGCTCCAGGGACCAGATTAAGAATGCTCTGTCCCCACTGTGTATCCACTACGGGATACTGTGTCTACAATTAGGAGTCCTGACGGATCCATTCTTTTAAAGGGTCCTGGGAAGCTTTGCATTCATAAAGGTGTAAGGGGCTTACTGGCAATAAAACGGTATTCTGGCTGATTTAGAGTGTCCATCCACCAGTGCACAAAAAGTCTATCATAGACTGATGCTGTCTGCCTGCCTGCCTGCCTGTCTGTCTGTCTGTTTATCCATCCAGCCAGCTATCCCTCCATCCACTTATCTATCTATTCATCTACTTGTAGCTCACTTTTGGAGGTTAGAGGGGAAATTAGTAGGGCCCATTTTCTCCTGCTTTTATGTGCATCCTGGGGCTTGAACTCGGGTCCTGCACAGCAAGCACTTAACCTACTAAAGCTGTCCCACCTGTCCTCTTTTTAGGGTGAGTCAGCGGATGCTGGCATCTAGTGGGTGGTCCCAAACATGTTTGATTCACTGTTCCTGTGACTGTGGACACCACTGGAACAGCTGGAATGAGTTCATTGGCATGGTGTCTATGACTGCTGAGATTAATATCGGTGTCAAATTCGAGAGAAGCTGCAGCTGCCTTTCCTCTGAAAAAAAACAAAAAGGAAAGATGAAATGGAGTTTCCCAGGTGAAGCCGGTCCAGTGCAGATGCTGGCTGATTCTCAGGTGCTGCGCAGAGCAGCTTCCACCCACACCGCCTACCCAGACAGCAGAGAGGACCTGATGTGGTGCCGGCTTCTGCCAGCTACTGTGCTTGGGGCTTTTATCTGCATGGCCTTATTTGACATCACCCACACATCACCCATCTCGTGGGGGAGCCACCGAGAATGAGGCTTATTTTTTTCAGCTAAAGTTCAGAGAGGTTAAGTAACTTGCCCATGGTCAAACAGTCTACAGTCAGAGATCTGTGTTTCAAAGCCAGAGTTGTTAACGAGGATACTTTTTGACCTCTGAACATCAAAGATGAATCCCTAGGTAGGTCTCAGCGCTGCTCATCAAACTCCACAAGAAGTGCCAAACCCAGAGAAATGTGTAACCAGCCGCAAAACAGAGCCCATGCAGGAAGAATTAATATCATAATCTCTCTCTCTCTCTCTCTCTCTCTCTCTCTCTCTCTCTCTCTCTCTCTCTCTCTCTCTCCTGTGTGTGTATGTGTGTCTCTCTGTCTCTGTCTCTCTGTCTGTCTGTCTCCTTTTAAGGACAAGAATTTCCTTCTGCATTGAGAACAATTAGTCTTGCATATTTCTGTCTGTGCACCAAAACACTGAAGGGAAGCCCTGCAGATCACAGCACCTCAACAAATAAGTAATTAAAGGGAAGGGCCATCATCTGTGCAAGGATCTTCGGCGGGTTTTCGAGCATGGCCCCGGCACTCCTGGGAAACAATGCCCAGGTAATTATTTTAAATGAGCATTAATTATGTCATTATTAGAAATGGGAAGAAAATGCAATTTCCTTCTGTCACTTCTTGATATCTTAACTAGAGGAATATTTACCGTGTTATTATAACAAGCCACTATTGGCATAATGGTGGCCAGGCAATAATACAGAGACATGTACATTTTCATATGAATATATCATGCCTAACTAATGAGATTGCTCATTTCATAACTTCAGTTCCATTTTTATTATTTCATAAAACTGGAAGTCCTTATCCATTTTATGAAAAACACCAAACCTTTGTGAAATTCATTAAATAAGCATAAAAAATTCATTAAACAAGTGAATTGCATTTGGAGCTGCTTTGATGCAAATGCCCTTTAAGCAATGTAAAACTCCATATTGATTTAACCTTTCATGTTCTGATATTTCCATGTGGATATAAAAAAAATTCTTTATTCAGGGAATGAAATTAAGCGCTGATCCCTTGATCTCCAGCCGGGCAGGGTAGATTGGTCAATTTAAGTTTGCCGCTGCTGGTCAGCAAACAACGGAATTTAAAAGTATTAAGGCGTGTCGATATCTTAAGTATTGTCACCTGCACATCAAGCAAGGGAGAAAATATATTATTCCAGCTCAATTAAGTTTGTGTTTGCCGTCAGTCTGACCTTGAAAGGGTGAGCCCATTGGGCCAGGGCTCCGTGCCCTTGGAAGTTGAGAAGGGCAACAGCTGTAGGATGTAAGACACCAACAATAGCTGCACATTTTGAATCCTGTGGCCAGAAAAGCCTGAAAATAATTAGCCTAGAGATCCAGTCCCCCTGGGCTGTGTCCCCTCATTAGTGGGGGGCAGCCAGAGGAACCAGCTTTAGTTCAGAGGAAGAGAGTCGGACTTGCCCTTCACCTAAGAAATGCTCTGGGAACCTCATTAGGCCAAGAGCATAAGGCAGATTTCAGAGGTCTCTGGAGAGGGATGGGCCCTCAGAGGTCATCAGTCACTCATTCATCCAGCGATTCATTCATTAAATCAGTCACTGAACACAAGCATGGTAGGTGTATGATCTTTGTCCAGAACTGTAGTTGATGCTTCGGAATAAGACGTGGTCCATTAAGGAACCCCAAACAAAATGACAAAAACAGCGACAAAAATAGTTCAGGGTGTCTTATGCATCAAATCAGAGACCTTTGGGTTTTGGTTGTTTCTGTGAGTCCTCAAGCAGGTGGCTCAATCTCCCCGGGATGGTGTTGGAACCATAAAGTCAGCTACTGTGTCCGCACAACTGCTGAGCCAGAAGGTAAGAAGTAAGTGGCCAACAAAAAGGCAAGCATTGCTCTTCTGACTGTTTCTTCCATCAACCCTTCTCATCCGCCAGATAAAGAGATGAAGAACAGTAGCTGTGAGGTCACACAGGACTGCTGAGCACCCAGGCTGTGAATGGTGATTACCAAGCTTCCCAAGTCCTGCCTTTGGATTTCACTGAACCCTAATCCAGGTGGTCTCTTGTTACTACAAGGTATATAATTAGAGGCTTCAGGAAAGGTGTGATTCAAGATCCAATTTCTTAGTCTTGAGTTTTCTATTTTGTTTGCTTGGTGAGCACCCCAATCTCAGAAAGCATTTTAAAAGTTCCATTGTAGCTTGCAGTAGCTAGAAAGCTTCCTGATTCTTTGTTCTAGATGAGAAGACTCTTTGTCTCTGTGTTCACAAAGCATTAAAAGAAAAAAAAAGAAAAGAAAAGAAAAGCACTGGAGTAGCTGACACCACACACTCACCCCGAACCAACATCCATGGCCAGTGGATAAAGTACACTGATTAGCCGAGCATGGATTCGTTCATAGTCTACCTTGGGCCATACTGGCAAACAACACAGAATCACAAAAACCAGAGGCTACCTGAAAAGTATGAGCTGGTGGATAAATGCATGCTAGAAACAACCAGGCACCGGCTCAAAGACATCTAAGAGCCACACAGTTGGGGTTTAGTGAAGGGGTGTCTAAGAATTCAAAGAAAGCAAATCTCTGATGTTTGTGAGAGACTCATGGCAGTCGGACCCATTCAGAGATGGCTCTGCCCTGCTCCTATCTTTGACCAGAATTATTCTTGGTAAACCTCTTTCAAAGGAAAGGGAACAAGCCTTACCCTGGATGGACTCTCTATCATCGACGTTTTTCTCTTCACAAAACAAAACCATAATCTTTGGTTCTCTCCTCACCCCAGGACCTGAAGCCATTATTCCTTTTCTTTGTACCCTCCTGACCACCCCTGCCTCCGGGAGCGATTATTCCTCTTCTGTCCTTTCCCCCTTATGGTCCTGCCATTGATCCGCACAGTAGAGGATCCAGAACGTCAAAAGGAACCCCGTCTTCAGGATTAGAATCAAAGTATAAACAGAGATCGTTGAGGTGGTAATAGAAGCAAAGGCTGAAATGCTGACTCTGAGTAGCAGTAGAATGTTCGGTAGACAACAGCAATAATCTGATTGTCTTCATGGGCTGGGTATTGGAAGGATGCTCACGGGCCCAAAGAAGAGTAACATTTTAAGATAGCTTTTATACCGAAACTCTCAGAAACATACAGGTGCTGTGCCAAGCTGAGGACGGAGCAGCAGGCACCAACCATGTGACATGCATGGAGAGAGCCACTTACTGGGAAGTGTAGCTCCAGGGCCATTTACATGGAAAGTTGGGGCAGTGGTTAGTGCTCCTATGGGTGCCATCTCCCCTTGCCCTTCTAGCTACTTCTTCCTCGCTCAGAGCCCCACGGCCTCGTACTGGAAGACCGAGTGACTGGCAATTGACTTTCTAGGATGGAGTCTCAGAAAGCTCAAACTTCAGCTAAAGCAGCCTCAAGAGATGGCAACATCTATTCCTCTATATCTCAGGGGAAAAGACATTGAGATGCTAGAACAGCCTGGGTCTCGAGACGGTGACCATGTCACTGTGAGTCCACACTTCAAGCTCTAAGCCTGCAATATGCCCTGCTTGTTATTGACAACCGGGGGCAGAGTCTAACCACAGAGTCCCGAGGAAGCAGACTCCAGGGACTCGGAAATGCGGAGACTTCATTTTCTCTCTGCACACATGAAAATTGCCAGGGGCAGTGACAGAGTAGTGGCTTTTGTGCTTTGTCATCAAATAGGGTGGTCAGGGGGAAGCTCGGGGAGAACTGAAGCTCATAACTGGGATGAGGGGAACTCTGGGAGACCTGTATTGATAACAGCACAGAAGCTGAACAATCACCCCAGCCTCGGAGTTATGATTATGCAAAATGATGGGCTCTACATAGCAAACACTCATAATTTCAAAGTAATGAAGAAGCTGGGTGTGGTGGAGCGCATCTGGAATGTGTGGTCCTTGAAGACCAATGAAGACAACCCCTGCAGACAACACCAGCACCTTGGGAAACTGAGGCAGGAGGCAGGAAGGCAGCCTGGGTGATAGAGCAGGACTTATCTCAACAATTAATTAATTAATTGAGACAAAACAATAAGATGGACATGGTCACCAGGTAGTCTTCTTGACGCTGGCTGGATGGTGGGTGTCCTTTCCCGCCTCCAGAAAGATCAAGACAAGAATACAGGAAAAGACAAGGCAGCATAGCTCTGTAGCCTGGCCAATCATACTGCAGGCAGTGTGGCCAACCCCAAGTCAGATGTCTGCTTCTGGATGCCAATAGCTGCATGTCTGACACCATGGTTCTTGTGCATTCTTTGCAAGCTGTGTGACTTTGAACACATCACTTGCCCTCCCTCGGTTATTTGCCTCTGAGCAGGAAGCTAGTGAGATTAAGGTAAAATACAGCAGTTTTACAGTTCTAGCCTTCTGAGACCCTTGAGCATCTGGAGGAGCTGTGGGAGGAGGGGGGCTGGGGCCTCAGTAGGTAGGATTCTAGGCCCCCCTACCTCAGCTTAACCAGAGCTTTCTTCTTCTTCTTCTTCTTCTTCTTCTTCTTCTTCTTCTTCTTCTTCTTCTTCTTCTTCTTCTTCTTCTTCTTCTTCTTCTTCTTCTTTTTCTTCTTCTTCTTCTCCTTCTCCTTCTCCTTCTCCTTCTCCTTCTTCTTCTTCTTCTTCTTCTTCTTCTTCTCCTTCTCCTTCTCCTTCTCCTTCTCCTTCTTCTTCTCCTTCTTCTTCTTCCTCTTCTTCTTCTCTCCTCTATCTATCTATCTACCTATCTATATTTCTGCATAATATTTTGCAGGAAGAAAGAGTTCCGAGGGCAGGAAGCAAATGACCTGGGTAGCCTCCCAGTGATCATGCATGTCCTACTGGCTTAGGGAGATAATTGTCACTTTTCTAGCCCAATTTTACAAACTATTGAGGCACCAAAAAGAAACCACACCCAGATCCAGGCCTGTCTGCAGGCTGCTTTCTGGAGCTCCAGGAGAGCAGGGCTCCAATCTTTTCAGCTACTACTGTTAAATCCTTTTGTCCTCATCTGAGACTTCCACAGGCTGCCTCCACCTAGCCAGGTATCTTTCCTATGCTGTCAGAAGAATCCTGATTGCGTTGGTGAACTGGAGAGCCAACATCCCTCTTGGCTGCATGCTCCCATGTGCAGTTTTTCCAAGGACAGGCTACGGATACAGGGCTTTTCAACCCAGTGAAACTATCAAGTCATTGGCCTTGATAGCAGCTGCTGACAAACACACTCTTTCCCATCTAACTGATAAAGCTCTACATCTCCTTGATGGACATCGAGTTGCAAAGCCCTTGGCAGCACTTGAAGCCATTTAACTTAAAACCATTATTAGATTTTAGTTTAGTCCTCCCCTGATGCCTTAATCCAAAAAGAAGGCCTTGGGGTACCTCTGAGATGTTTAAGCCTACGTTGTCTTAGGAGACCACCCTCCATCAAAAGCAAATGCTTTAAGAGTTGCTTTGTTATAATGTTAAAAGCAAGAGAGCACTGGGTAGGGTTTGCGTATTACTAATTTAGCAGATGCTTCGTTATGTTTTATTGATAGCTCTAAACATAAATTTGCCTTTGGTATACTCTGCTACCATCGCTTAAAATAAGCCGTGTAAGAACACACCCTCCCGTGCCTGCAGCTTTGCAGAACAGCACGGCAAAGATCCCTGTCACGGCACTACCAAGAGATTTAAATGGCCAAGTTCAGACTCCCGCAAGCCTTCAAATCTGGGAAGAAGGGGAGTCACTTGCTGCTCAAGGATGTGTCACTCCAAGTCCCAGACTTCATGCAGATTTAAATACGGCATTTCATCGAATGGATCCCTGAATGAGAATCCCAGCCTCTCCCACATCTTGTTATTTGCAATTGGAGAATCAAGTGTGAAAGGCCCCGAGTTCACAGGAGAAAAATAATACATATTGCACCAGTTAAAAGAATGGTTATTTATTATTGAAGTCTGCCGTGGGGACCACCATAACATGTTATGAGACACCTTTACAGGCTCAGACAAACACAAAACTCTGCATGGAGCCCATAAGGAGCAATCACTTTAAAGGATTTGCCACCCAGGTCCCGTGCCCCCTTATTTCCTTTTTAAATCACGAGGCGCCTAGGAATAATCAAAGGTAAGTATTTTCTCTCCCACATGCTAATGGTGCTTGAACACCCCGGTGTGGTGTGAAAGGCAGAGCCTTGGTGAATGAGGGCCACAAGCAGACCCTATTTTCTATAGAAATAAATGGTCTCAATAAGACCTTTTATGGTGAGGACATAGTATATATAACTCAGCACAAGAACTGAAGGTGCACTGTCTCCTGGAATAGGGAACTGTGTCTTAAGGGTTATGTCCAGCTTATTTGGTCCAGCTTGCAAACTGCTGGGGTGGGGCAGCCCTGGGTGCCCGGTGTATCAAAGATCCACGATCTCTCCTCCTGGAGTGTCTCTTCAAGCAGCAATATAGACATAAAGCCCACCTCTTAGATTATTTTAAAGAAGACAAAATATCTAATAGTGTGCTCTCTGCAAACATCCTCTCCTCGACAGATCAGCTTAACTCCCCCTTATCCTGAAGCACAGAGCATTTTAATAAAAAAAAGATTTTGGTTGTTATGCAGGTCTGAATCACAGGCCTCCTGCACAGATATGTCTCCACACAGGCAGCCAGAAGCATATCCGATGTCAGGCTGAACCAGGCCTCTCCTTCAGTGATCACTCCTCTGCTCCAAACCTTCCTCAGTCCCAAATACCAACTAGGATGGGGAAAAAAAAAAAGCACGCTTGAACCCTTCCTCCCAGCAGTCCTTGATGGAACAGGAGACTCTGACTTTCCCCATAAGCCAAAGCCTCACCCAGCCTCCACATTTGCATGGTAGGGGAAAGCTCTATGAAGCCTGCCCCAGGCTCTGGTCATCAGCATCTTCCTCAACTTCAAGTTGGCTGAGAGTAGAGAGTTGAGATCCAGAGGCCATTGTAAGGAATGTTGTCTGTGTTCCTAGTGTATTCGAGGGTAATTCTGGGAGTGGGCTTTCTATCAAGCAGGTGGCTTCAGGAGAACAAGAAACTGGACCTCTAGGTTCATAGAGCCTATCTTGGTACTCATGGTGGAAGTATCCAAGAGATGACATAAAATCAAACATGCACGACCCTCACCTTATCAGAGAATGACCACTTACATTACAAGATGATATAACAAATGGAACTATTGTCTTGAGTTTTAGGGCAAAAGTCAGGGCTGGAAGGACTAGCTTGGCCCCCAACCTATGATGTCTATTGAAGAAAGGACTGAAAAGCTGAAAAGCAGAAGATGGGGGTTTAACCAATGCGTGTTGGGAAGAACAGATAAAGGGGTCTCAGGGACCCCAAGTTCATCGTCAGGATCCTGTCATGAACGTTGTAGTCAAGTCAATTTAGAATTGGGCCTGGGGCACAATGTATGCAGAATTAAGCAGGTTCAGTCAAGGTGTGGTCTGGTTGGCCATAGTCCTGTAAATGACTTTACATAGTTCTGTAAAGAGGTCTGAAGAAGTCTTTAGTTACTTGAGGATGACAGTGAGTTTTCAGGAGATGGCTCCTGCACCAGGGTATGACCGTACCGGGGTCAGAAGTCTGTCCTACACGGCTTAGCTGTTGCTGGAATCCAAGGTGACTACAGATTGAGAATTTTGACTGGAGACTTGTAGCTAGGCTTTTTTAAACTTTGTCTTGTTTTGTTTTTGAGGGTGTTGGAATAAGACATCATAAATCGTGTATTAGAAACTGCCCAGTAGTGCTCAACATCCTTAGCCATCAGGGAAATGCAAATCAAAACAACCCTGAGATTCCACCTCACACCAGTCAGATTGGTCAAGATCCAAAACTCAGATGACAGTAGATGCTGGCGAGAATGTGGAGAAAGAGGAACACTTCTCCACTGCTGGTGGGGTTGTAAACTGATACAACCACTCTGGAAATCAGTCTGGTGGTTCCTCAGAAAATTGGACATAGTACTACCTAAAGACCCAGTTATTCCACTTCTTCTGGGCATTTACCCCAGAGACGCTCCAACATACAACAAAGATACATGTACCACAATGTTCATTGCAGCCCTATTTATAATAGCCAGAAGCTGGAAAGAACCCAGATGTCCTTCAGTAGATGAATGGATACAAAAATTGTGGTATGTTTACACAGTGGAATACTACTCAGCTATCAGAAACAATGGCTTACCGAAATTCTTAAGAAAATGGATGCATCTAAAGAATATCATCCTGAGTGAGGTAACCCAGTCACAAAAGAACAGACATAATATGCAGTCACTGATAATGGGATTCTAACCTCAGAAAGCTCTGAAAACCCCAGAAACAACTCACAGACTGTGGGAAGTTCAAGAAAAAAGAAAAAAAATGTATTTTAATTAAAATAGAACTGTATCACATCCCCCTTTCCTCCCTACAGCCCCTCCCAGTTTCTCTCCTATCCCCTCAAATTAATAACCTCTTTTCCTATATTATTGTTACATATATACATATGTGTATGTATATGTACCCACAAATACTTAATTATAACCTTATAAAATGTATTCATATACTTTTATGCAAAAATGCTTAAAAATTTGTACATTTATCTTTGTTTTTTAAAATAAAGTTAAAAAAAGAAAGAAAAAAAAAAAAGAAACTGCCCAGTAACTTTTGTGGGTGTGCCTGTGGCCCGAAGGGGAACCAGATAGTTGAGGCAGCACCAGTTTCTAGTTGTTTGCTCCTTGTATGTACCTTGATATGGAGGTATGGAGGTGATCCAGCGTCAAGGAGACAGATCCAGAAAGAAAGAACTATGGTCCTCCACACTGCTTAGTTCCCTTGTAGAGTTTGCTCTAGTCTGTGTCTGCTGCTGTGAAAAACTGAGTGACTAAAGCAACTTGGGGAAGGAGAGGGTTAATTCCAGTAGCTTTCAGCATTCCTAATGCTGAGACTTTTTAATACAGTTCCTCCTGTTGTAGTGCCCTCACACACACACACACACACACACACACACACACACACACACACACCATAAAATTATGTTTCATAACTGTAATTTTGCTACTATTGTGAGTCATATGTTAAAAAACAATATCCGTGTTTTCCAATGGTCTTAGGTGCCCCTATGAAAGAATGCTCTGACTCCCAAAGGACTCTTAAAAATCGTTGGTTTATTCTGTCTTATAAGATACAGTGTGACTGAGAGAAGTCAGGAGAGGTGTTCAAGGCAGGAACCCAGAAGCAGGAACTGGGGTTGAGACCACTGAGGAATGTTGTATGCTGGCTTCTTTCCACAGCTTGCTCAGCTAACTTTCTTATCCAGCTCTGGCCCATCTGCCCAGAGATGGCACCTCCTCATAGTGAGCTAGGCCCTCCTCCATCAATTAGCACTCAGGAAAATGACCCTCAGACTTTTCTGCAGGTCAATCTGATGAAGGCAATTCCTCAGTCTAGGTTCCCACTTTCCATGTATGTCAGTCAAGTGTGAATAACCAAGATTAGCCATCTCAGACACAGTGAGATGTCACTGAAACATCAAAACTTCTTAAGCCAAGGCAGTTGCTGGGAGAGGCTCTGTTATAAATAATCAGAGATTGTGGAACAGAGTTCCCTGGGGTGGAGGCTGCCTTTTTGGTTTGTTTTAATAAAGGCAGACTCCTCTCTTGTGGAATACTCAGTTATTGGGAAGAAGTCTTGCAAGTCATTCAAACACAAATGACTCCCTGAGAAAAGTCCAAGACAAAAGTGCTGTAATCTATTCACTTAAGGAAGTGAGTCTTTTTAACCCATGGACCCTTGGGACCCATTATTTGGCAAGCACTGCAATGATCTGACAGTCTATGGCTGAACAGTCCATTCATCCTGCACGAGATGCTTAGAGGGGCTCACGGAGGTGAAGAAGGGTGGACGGAAACACAGCTAATGGTCACAGTGCTTTGTGGCCCATAAGTTCATAATGCAAACTCATCATTTTCCCAGTTCCTAAACTGTCTTTGCCACTGGACTCTTCGGGGGAGCCATGACCAGATAAGCTCAGAGTTCCCGGTGCGCAGCATTTAAGGAGAGGCTCATTCGGGGCAAAAGCCAAATGGAGTTGACCACAGAGTAAGTGTGTCCTTAGGTTTTTGCAACCAAGGTAGCTCATCCTAGTCCTGATCCTAGTCCCAACCAGATCCTAATGTCTGTGCTGCACCCACAGAGGTTCTAAAATGACCAGCTTCAGGATGGACTTAGATTCAAGCACAACCACAGTTCTTGTGGTTCTCCTTGGAGGGGCCAAAAAGTATCGGCAGGGAGGGTGTGGCTGTAGGGTGGATTGGAGTAGCAATGGCTGTGGTGGTCTATTCTGAGTGGTTTTGTAAGACTTTGGAGTTCTTTCTCTCCATCCTGATGATACAGTCTGTTCTTGATCACATAGCTACCTGGGACCCTCTGAACACAGCTCAAAATTTCTCCTGGAGGGGCCATTGAGTTGGCTCAGCAGGCACAGGTGCTTGCTGCCAAGCCTGATGATCTGAGTTGGATCCCCAGGACCCCTGTGGTATGTAAGAGAGATGCGACTCCCGAGAGTTGTCCATGGACTGCCACACATGCCACATTCAAACATCTCACTGTTCACTCTGAGCAGTGGGTACAATCCTCTTCTTCTCCTGGTGAGGGAACTGTGACCCCAACAGACTAAGTCTCTTATCTAATGTTCCCCACAGGAAAGAAGTGGGTGCAGAACTCAGTCTTGAGGTTTGGACTTCTAGCCTTCTAGTAACTTCCTCCCAGTGGCAGAGCAGGTTCTGAATTTGTGAGCTTGGAGCAGCTTGATTTACAAAATCCCCCTTCCCGTTGGCTTAGGGGGAAATCTAACCACTACATGCCTTTTCACCATTTAACCTGCACACAGATGGTATGTATGACTAGCAAATGAGGCCAAGTCTCTAACATGATTGGCCTAGTACTTGAAAGATCACGAATGTTAAACATCTCCCAGTTCTAACAGCGGTAGATTGCAACAACAGCAGAAGGTGAGCTGTATGCATTGGAAGTGGTTGTCTCGCTGTACTGGCCTGGACTAGCCAGGATGAGTGACTCCTTTATCCCCCCCCTTCCCTCAAATGACCTACGCTGTATGTGTACTCCCCCAAATCCCCCATCTCAACAACATTATCACTAGCTACAAGAAGCTGTCACCGTTCGTGATGCATAGCTGTGGCTTGGTATCCTGGTCCGGTGAACCCCTAGCTCCGTGATATCGAGTGGGGACATTGTCCTTTGCACTGCTTCAGTGCCTGCGGCCCCTGATTGACATCAGGCTGTCTGAGAATATGGCTGGTACCACATCCGATCATTCCCTGCTGTTCTTCATAGACACAGCCCAGTGCCTGAATCAGGAACGCAAATAAGATGTCTTAGGGGGGAAAAGGCAGCTCTGGTTGGTTGGTAGTGGCCTCCTGACATGGGTCTGGAAGGAAGCTTGAGGTTGTGTCCAGTTCAGTCAGATCTTAAAGGGGCACCAAAGGAAAAGCAGCTTCGGAGCAGCTGCTCAGGTTAGCTGACATCACAGTCTCCAATTCCATATTCACAATGAAGCCAAGTACAGACACGGTGCCATGTTTCTGCCGCGTGCCTAATTGTCATGTCATCTCGGCTCTGTGAGACCCCAGGATTTACTATTCTCCACCTCATGAAAGAGGTTAAACGGCTTGGCAAAATCACTCAGCTAGCAAAAGGCAGAAGCAAAACTTGAATATAGATTGCCTTCCTCCGCACTCGAGGCTGTTTTTGCTGTAGGATACGAATTGTTCTAATTGACATCATAGCCCGGAGTTTATATTTTCATGCACCATGGAAATTCACTTCAATTATGTAAATTGGAATATTTATTTAAGACACAGGAAAGTACAATATAGCCAAGAGCGAACATGCGCATGAGCACACATACTAACAACACAGACACAGAAATCAAAGGGTCCGCTCTTAAGTTCTGTCCTACCGTAATTCTCAACGTGGCTAAGTGGGCATGTGCTACCGTTACCGCGCTAACAGCATCGCGAGGTCATAATTTAATGACTGATTTACCCAGTACAAAATGAAGACAACATCTCTAGCATAGTAGACTTGGCTGGGGACTAGAAGTGCTCCTGTAATTCAATTTTCTGGTTAATAAAAAGTGGCTACGTGGAATATTAGACAGTAGGGAGAAACAATAAATTAGGTGTGTGTAGATGAATATGGACAGGTTGCAAAGAAATAAAATGCTTCATGAGTAAAGTGGGAAACGGAGCAAAAAATTTCAGTATAAATCAATGCACATAAATTAAAAACACACACCACATTATATATTTCATGTACGTCACCAATATGCCTGTCATGGAAAGAGAAGCCGGTACAGGAATCAGAAGCAAAATTAGCTATAAGGGGTCTCACTAAGATAGTGCTCATAATTGGTTGAGAAGTGAAATACCCACAGCACAATCCTATGACACATACTGGATGTTTTATTTTGGTTAAATCCAAGTTTCTGCATAAGCCCAAAGTAAATTCAAAATATACAACTACCTCAAATCCCATCAGAAATGCTTTCGCAGGGCACCATTTTCTTTTCTTACAAATATAGAACCAAGCACTGGAGACACGGAATAATCTAGAATATTGCCTTTGAAAATCAGAGCACCTGCTACTATTTCTTGAGTCCTTATTAAATTCTATGCTCTGTCCAGTGTCTTGGAACTAACTCTCACAACACAACAGTATTATTTCCAAACAAGGTGAAGAAACTTAAGGTAGAATAGGTCAAGAAGTTTATGCCAAGCAGGCAAGGCTGAAGTTGACAGGCAAATCCCAGTTCAGACTCATTCCATGAGACCACACTGTGACAGCACCAAGGTGACGTCAGGGTGAAGCAGGAAGGTGGACAGTATCTCAGGGTGATTACTGGGACCACAGCACAGTCTATGAGTTCCTTACAGGCACAGTGTAGTCGCATTCATCCGTACAGTGACAGGGCTCAGCATGACACCTGGTTCTACCCGCTAGTGAAACACAAGAAAGTTGTCAAAATCAGTGCAGAGGTGAAGATGTGAGGGCTGGAGCAATATCTTGGTGGTTGGGATCAACTGGTCATCTTCCAGAAGACATGAATTCTGTTCTTAGTGTGCACACGATTGCGCACACGCACACACACACACTAGGTAGCTTAGAACCACCTGTAAATCTAGCTTCAGAAGATCTGATGCACATGCACTTGCACACACAGGTCAGTAATGAAATATGCATTTTTTAAAAAGAGCAGTTAGGAATGCAAGCTGGAGATTCTGGTTAGTACTTTTCTACATGACACTAATTTTATTACATTTATCTTTTTTCTATCTAGACTACAGACTTGTATAGTCAACTAATACACTGGCATTTCATAAGTACCACTCAATGCTATATATATGTGTGTGTGTGTATGTGTATAGATATAATGTATATCATAAATAATACATATTATGTATCATGTGTCATATATCAATCATATATCATAATATGCATATATCATATGTACCATATATTGGCATTTGTCTGAGAATTTCTCACTGTCACAAGCAGAAGACTGTCTGATTCTTCCAGTTAAACAGAAATGTTGGAATTCCATCTTTACAGCCAGATTCTGCATCATCATCACCGTCAGCATCACCATCAAACCCCTGCTTCCTTTGTTGCCACTACCACCGCTCCTGTTCATCTGGCATTTTCTATATAGAGAAACCGTCATCTTATCCTTTCACACATCACCGTATCACTAAGCTTATGAGCTAATATTACTATTTATTTTATTAAAGAGCTGAGAAATTTAAGCTCTGGAGAAATGAAATGACTTGTGGGAGACCACATAGCTAAGTTGTCAATACAACAGAACATCAGTCAGAGTAGGCAAGGGTGTGCCGCAGTAACAAACAGCTTCTCAGTCTCATCTCTTCACTTCTGCACAACTTCCTGCAGTCCTGAGAGGTTCAGTACCAACTCTCCTCAGTGAAGTATAGCTCTGACTAGCTAAAAGGGGCCTTGAGGACACTGTCCCCAGGATTAAAGGACAAATGTGTTTAGGTAAGCAGTAGTACCTGTTTTCTCTAATAGGTTTTAAAGGCCAGTTAGAGTTGCCTTCCTGAACATATCCAACATAGCCAAGGGATTTAGGGATGATCTCATGGGCTCTGCACTGATCTTGTGCTGGGGCTTTACAAGACAAGTGTATTTCCATCTAATCCTTACCACACCTCCGAGAGCTGGGTATGATCACCCACCACGCCCCATCTAATAGATGAAGGGAAACAGAGGCTCAAGTAAGTGAGGCTCCTTCCCAAGCAAAAGTTTGCTAGTCAAAGCAAGGACTTTCTCTCTCCAACACGAAGTAATGGCATTTGAGCATTCTCTAATTCACAAAATGCTTTCAGACATGCTATGAATTTAATGTTTCACAAAACGTCTTATGGAATCATTAGGAATGTCTCCCCCATAGGTGAGGACACTGGAGTTTACCAAAGTCAAAACTACATCACCCAAGAGTCCATCTATGGTAGAGATGAAACATAATCAAAGGAAAGAATGAGGGGTCGTAGGTCCCCCAACCTTGCCCTGGCAGACGCATCTTCAGGGGAGAATGTAAGAGAAACAGCAACCTCGACTGAGTTCATGCTTTGCCACACTTACAACAGCTTTAAGATCCAGACAAAATCCAGACCTGAGGGTAAAGGTTCCTAGATGTGGGATTTTATTACCAGATGTAAATCCATCTTCACTGAGACCTGTTCCAGTTCCCTCCGCCTCACTTGAAATATTTCATGTGTGCTGAATGGATTTGCTGGCTCCCCATTGCCTTCATAAATCATGAAGGGCAACTTTCTTAGGGCCTGGGTCCAGCCAGTATAAAGCGAACTGCCTCTGTCGTAGTGAGGCTTTCATTGCTGTGAAAAGACACCATGATCAAGGCAACTCTTACAAAGGACACTTAATTGGGTCTGGCTTACAGGTTCTGAGGGTCAGTCCATTGTCATCATGGCAGGAAGCATGGCAGTGTCCAGGCAGACGTGGTGCTGAGGAAGCCAAGAGTTCTACGTCTTGATAGGGAGGCAACAAGAAGACTATCTTTCCATCCCCACAGTGACACACTTCCTTCAACAAGGCCACACCTACTCCAACAAAGTCACATCTCCTAATAGTGCCACTCCATAGGTCAAGCATATTTAAACCGCCACAGCAAACTTTGAATGGAAGACTGTTCCACAATGTTATAGGAGATCGTCCTCTTCCAAAGCTTAACAAACCATACCTGGCCTGCCATTTTGGATCCAGAGAGGGGTCTCCTTGGCTCACAGCCGGTCACTCCAATCCAAGTGTGAGTACTCACCTCCATCACAGGATGGTGATTGATCACATTCTCTCTCTCTCTCTCTCTCTCTCTCTCTCTCTCTCTCTCTCTCTCTCTCTCTCTCTCTCTCTCTCTCTCGGTTCTTATTGAAAGTGGGTTGTCTTCTTAATGGAAGATCCTTGGAGGAAACTGTGAGGACTCTCACTGAGATCTTTAGATCCAGTTTTTAATTCAGAATACCTGGTTTTCCCTTCGGCCCCACTGCTCCTTGAATATAGCTTTCTCAGTTAACAGAATGAGCCAGCATACTGCTGTCAAACCAAAACCCAAAGAACCTTGACTAAAGTGTACCCTAACTCTCCCATATCTGCTAACCCTCAAGACACACCATCAACCCCCTGCCGTGTATTCCCTGCTTTCTTTATTTTCCTCACCCAAATCCAATAGCTGATTCCACTGAAGAATGGTGTGACTGGAGGGCAGGGCAGGTACAAAGCTGAGCATGTGGGCCTGGGCACAATCTTCTAATTCTAGAAGACACCATCTCTGCCCTGCCCAGAACAGCTGATGATTCAGTGAAACCTACTCTTCTTCCCTGCCCATTGAAATCCCCTTCTCTGGTTCTCTCCCACCCTTCCAATCTTACTGTAGTGGTCCCTAAACTCCAGAGCTCATGGGTTTGCATGGCTCCCTGCCAAGAATGCCTCCCCTCGGATGTGTGCCCCAAGCAGCCACCTTCGTCAGGTCACCTCTTGATCTTTTGTGGTATCTCCAAGGCATGATTACTCGGGATTAGCTGTTGCTGTTGCCCTTCATGCTTATTTCCCTCCCTGTATTATGATTCTGAGTTATTTAATGCGCTGTCTCCCTTTGGACTGATTGCTATTTAAATACCTCTTTCTTCAAAGATTAAGTATGCCAAATTATCTCATCATGCACATTGCATAAGAAAAACTACTGGGCTTATTTAAAGAGGCATGACCTTGTGGGAGAAAAGTCTAAATAGAATTGGTTTCTTTATTTTTATGTTTAAAATAAAAATTAGTTTAATTTATGCATAGGAGTGTTTGGGCTGCATGTATGTCTGTACCACATGCATGCCTGGTACCTATAGAGGCTTTTAAAAAGATGCATTGGGGTCCTCTAGAACTGGAGTTACAGCAGGATGTGAGACACCATGTGGATGATGAGAATAAAATCCAGGCAGGTCTCCTACAAGAGCATCCGGTGCTCTTAATTGCTAAACTATCTCTTCAGCTCCATGAATCCGTTTTTTAAATGTTGAAAGAGAGGATCTTATCAAGGCTACCCTGCATGCATGCCTTTCCCCGAAGGGAAACATCTACAGGGTACAAATGTAGCCGAGGAGGACAGTGTTTAAGGGGACGAATAATAAAGAAGAAGTGAAGCCCCATTTGAACAGGTGATCCTGGTGCTCTTTGGGCAGCTTTGGTGTGAGCATAAATCAGTGTAATAACGTGGCTCTCCATCAAGAACAGCTAAGAAAAGTTACGTATGTCCTCTATACTGAGGACTGCTGTGTGTCAAAAGGAGGGCTGTCTCTGTGCCTTTTGGGGAATGCTAAGAATAGATTGGTACATGACAAAGAAAATAGTAGAATCCCACCTAAAGCATGTAGAACTGCTAAGACATCTGCCTGTTTCCAATGTACTGAACACAGTTCTATGTGCTTTATCGAGTAATTCGCAAATTATCACAATAAACACCCACATATGATTTATTATTCCCCAAGAAGGAAACTAAAACCTAAAGGTTGACATGTCCAACATAACATAACATAGCCAGTGAGTAGCCAGGCTGTTCCTTTGCTATGCTAGGTAATAAGGACAGCTCACATGCAAGGTCCCACCCATCCTAGACAGAGAGCGGGTGCACAGATGTGTGTATGTAGAAGTGGGAAGCTTGTGTATACAGCTCATACTTACATGGCTTGTGTTAACATGGAAGTTTTCTGAAAGGCAGTCAGGAATCTGTTAGGAGTTCATGCCTCTGAGAAGTGGGGGATGAAATAATCAGATGACTTATTTGTCTCTTTTTACCCCCACTACACTGTCTCGAGAATCCATGAGTCATAAGTAATGGAAAGCCAAATTAACAGAGACTGGAACAAAACCAGTTTGTTTTACGTACTTAGGAGAGCAGGGGCAGTGGCTTGCTGGCTCCTTGGTTACAGGAGTTCTGTTCAAGCTTCTTCTTCTATTCCTGGTAATAATCTTTCTTTGCTTTATTTTTCCGTCCACAGAATTTATCTTCATCTGCCACCTGTGTGTCTTACCTGTCTACCTGCTTATCATCTGTCTTTTACCATGCCATCTTGGTAAATGGGCACTTTGTCTTCTGTTCACAATCACCTCCTGGCACTTAGCCAGTGCAGAATAAGTCCTGGGAAACATGAATGAAAAAAAAAAAGAAAGGGGTAGGGGCAGGGAGGATGCAAGGGTGAATGGATTGTAGATGGATAGAATGGATGGGCGGATGAATGAACAGATATACGGAGAGACGGATGGACAGATGGATGGACAGATGGATGGATGGATGGATGGATGGATGGATGGATGGATGGATTGGCAAGCATACAGATGATAACAGGATGGGTGGATAATTACATGAATGGGTGAGTGGGTGGAGGATGACTATACAGATAGATGGTCCATAGATTGATGGACTGATAGATGGATGGATGGATGGATGGATGGATGGATGGATGGATGGATTGGCAAGCATACAGATGATAACAGGATGAGTGGATAATTACATGAATGGGTGAGTGGGTGGAGAATGACTATACAGATAGATGATCCATAGATTGATGGACTGATAGATGGATGGATGGATGGATGGATGGATGGATGGATGGATGGATGGATTGATGGATGGATGGACGGACGGACCGGTAGATGGAAAATATGAATGAGTGTTGCCACTTCAGTCATGTCCTTGTTCACAAATAGATACAACATCGGTAACTCTGTCCTCTTTTATCTTGAAAACACGTGCTTTCTCTAAACCCCCTCTTACAGATTTCCTCTAAGTTGGATAACCAGAAGTAGGCCACATAACATATCTTTTTCTTCCCCAGCAAAAGAGGCAGTGCCCAAGTCTACCTAAGGCTGCTCCAACAAGTGAAAGCCAAGGGCAAGCATGCTTGAATGAGTATTCCCCTCTCACCCTCTTTGTCCCCTTTCCAGTTGTGTGGCTACTTCTTCATACTTTTCTTGAATAGAGAAACAGGCCCCATTGTAGACAGAGTCTCAGAAAATGAGACTTTCTGGGGTTTCAAAAGATGCTGATGATCTACCCAGGGCAGGAAGATCTTTCAGCACCAGGCATGGCAGAGTAGGCTTATAATTCCAAGACCCAAGGTTGAGAGTTCAAGCCCAGCTTAGCAAGTTCTAAGCTAACCTAACCTACACAGTGAGTCTAGATTTAGGAAAAAAATAAAGCTTTCTAGAAACTCCATGTTTACAGGTAGCAGATGGGCTTATAACTCCTGAAGAGGAAGCAAATGTGACTTCTGTGTAAGTCTAAGGAACCACTGTCAATCAGTGGGCTCAATGTCTCCAGCTCCATTCCACAGATGGGTAGGCTGAGGCTTCCAGAGAGGAAGAGCCAAAGGTACCCAGGCAACCAAACAGTTAGTCAGGGCTGGATCCCAGAGCCCTGTGCTTGACTCTCTTCAAGCCTGGCTACCTGAACTTCTTTATGGGCACTCCGTGCATTGGTGCTTCCCTCCTCTGTTGACCGCACCATTTACAGCTATAAATTAGTTTTGAGGCAGAAAGATGCCCTTAATCCCCTTCCTGCCTTTCCAGATCCCTGTGGTGTTGATAATGTAAAAGGGTCTTCTAGTGGTTCCTGTCCACTCTAGAGGCCCCCATAATGTATGTATAAACTTATATTTCATAATTATCATCACAGGTTTTCCCCTTTGCTCTACCCCTGCCCTCAAGCCCGAGAGACACAGGAAATGCTTTATGTCCTCCAGTCTGCACGGACAGTCTAATCCTGCCCTGAGTATTTCATGCTGTCTTTGTCAAGTCTATTTTTCCTGCCCCCAAAGCCATGGAGACAGGTATTATCCCTCACGTCCTTATTTCTGCAGATGAAGAACATTTTGAGACTCGAGCAAACCCAGACAACTTGTCTGTAGGACATTGGGTCTTAGAGAAAGGGTTTTAGAACTGCATGTGACTCAGTGCTGCTGGCGAGTCCCCACTGTGGGTGAAGTGACCCTGGGCACTGTGATGAGCACTGTGCTCCCTTTCTTGCTGTGAGTAATGACCATAGAGCGAACCTGAGCCAGCAGAGAGCCGGGGCTCATAGAGCACTGTTAGAAGAAGTTCAATCTCTTCTCAAAATTGGGAGGAGCTGCTGGGCTGTGCAATTCTAAACTCAGACCTTCCTCAAGGTGTTTATGTTGTTTTGCAAAAAGATACTGAGGCCTATAAATAGACCAGGTAAGAATTCATATACCCAAGATCCCTGGCTTATCTCTGATGCTGCTCAGTTTCTGGACCCAACTTGGTGTCTTAAGCTTCCTGAGCATGTTTCTGTTTATCTGTGAAGACAGAATGAGATCCTAGCCCTGTTAGATCCCAGAGTGACTCTGAGAATGGAAGAGGGCAAGGCATGAAGCAATGGGTACACAGCAACTGCTGTGTAACCAAGGGGCCAGTATCCTAATGTACATCATGATACATTCTGTCCTTTACCCCATCAGCCCATGCCCTTGAGAAACACCCTCCTTTAGACATATGGAGAGCACTAGTCACTCACTGAAATCAAGACTTCACCATATCAGCTGATCATCCAAAGGACACAAAGCAACCCCACATGTCTGTCCCAACTCTCTGATTTTCTCTGCAAATACTTGACATCCATAGGAATGTAACATTATCCAAACACAGAAACAAAGCAGCCTGGATAAACGGAGCACAAACTATAAAACGCAGCACACTCTAGCTGCTTTTCATGTAGACTATAGCTAAATGTTAAGGTGGGCTAGGATGGGGGTAGGTCTAGCTCTCCTGCTGGCCTCTAAATCTCCACCCCTTAGCTCAGTGCTTTAAAAGGCACCCAGTCACTGCTTGGTGGAGGTTCATACAATGAGCATGACATAAAGTACATATGCTCCCACATTTGGAGGCTTCTGAGTATCTGGCTATGACTAGGTATTTCTCCCAAATTATCATGATGCTGAGAGAGACCCACCTGATGTCAAAGTATTTAACACAGTTAAAATGATGCTTCTGTTCAGTGATGAATCCTAGTTTCTTAGGAGCCTTGCTACTCAGTAGACAACAACATCTGTTGAGTAAGCACCCATGTTCTTCTCCTCATATAAACTGGGTGTGCCTTGAAGAGTGAGGAAGCATCCTCCAGATTCTCTTATATTCTTACTTCTGCCTCATAGCGCATGTAGACATGGGATAGTGAATAACTTACAGAACCCATGGGTCACGCTGAGCTGAGTTCTCAGAGTACGTCACGAGCAAGCATGATGAAAAGACGGGGGAGTCTTCTTCATGATCAGCTAGGCTGGATCTAGAACCACCTAGAACATACATCTCTAGATCTGTGGGCACAAAGGTGTTTCCAGAGAGGTTTAGCTGATCAGGGAGGACCCACCCTGAGTTTAGACAAAAGAAACAAAAGCAGAAAGCAATAGTCATCCCCTCTGCCTCTCTGTGTGTCTATCTCTGTCTCTGTCTCTGTGTCTCTCCCTCTCTGCCCCTCCCCTTCTCCCTTACCTCACTGCCTCCCTCCATTAAGTCACCATCGTCTCAATGAGGCCAGTGCTAAGGCAGGTACAACCCCACCTCAAGAGCCTCTTAAGCTTCCATGTAGCAGAGATGTCCACCATTGCCCCTCAAACTCTTTCTGCAGACAGGATGTCAGCATGAAACTGCAGCAGGAAAGAAAGCACCATGAAATCCCACAACTTCTGTCACTATGAAACATGACTTAGAAGGGGATTTTTCTCCTGAAACAGCAGCATGCAAAAGCAATCAGTGCTGAGAAAACTCAGAGATAGACTAAAGAAACAGGAGGGACTGACCTGACGGCCCTGCTTTTATGAATAGACTCTCACACAACCCTGCTCATTTCTAAGATCCTCATGAGGTCTTTTTTTACAGCAGGTTATGAATCATCTTCACGATATCTTTAAATGGATGATCAATACTATATTTTCCCATAAAATGTTTGGTTTGAAATCCGATTTTAAGTGCATTAGAGTTTTTGTGTGCAGAATGGGTGAATGCCATAATAAATTGTCATCAAATATGAAGGAAATATAGCATAGATTAATTGCCGTATTTATTTATGAGTCTATAAAATACCTTGTGAACGTCCTGGCACATTTTTGGGATACCAATTTGAACCTTCAGGAAAGTTAAAAGCATTAAAAGAGACTGCAAGAAGATTTATTACCAGGCTGTTTTTAATTGCAGACCCAAGCAGCCACACAGGTATTAGAACGACTGTGCCTTAATGGGCATGTCTCATGTGCTTCTCTCTCTCTCTTTTTCTGTAAAAATAATACTTCCCATAGTTTTATTGATTTGTGAACATTTGTCATAAATTACCTTGTCCAGTACATGGCTTCACAAAAGCTCCCTTTTCCTTAAAGTAGCAAAACCTTGGGCCACACCAGAGGCCAGCTCTAAAACACTGGAGACCTTTTGCTTATTGGTTTTTTTTTTCCTTCGTATTTTGAGTTTTCTTGAAGCAGTCTTATCATGAAGCCCCTAGAACTAACAATCCTCCTGCCTCCACTCCCAAGTACTGTGACTCTGGGCATACGCCACCATGCCCAGTTTTCAGCCTGGAAACATAAGGGAAGAGCACACAACCTTAACTGAAGTCTTATGTTCTATGCTGGTAAAGTCCTATGGGTCCAGAGTGGCAAAATACTGTCCCTATAAATGTTATTTTCACCAGCCTTCTGCTAAAACTTGGCATCATACTTCTTCTGGAGTTGAAGCCCAAGATATTGTACTTTCCTTTCTCTTTTGTCTTGACCAGTGTGCTAGCTTGCTGCATACTCATTGGACCAACCCCAGACACCCCCCTTCACAAAGTCTTACAGTTCCTACAGGTTGCCTTTCTAATATCACCATTGCTTTCTTGCGTTTCTTTGCCAAACACTTTGGCTTCAAATCTGCTCTCCGGTTTTCAAATCCATACATCTGCTACTTACTATAAAGCTTCATTCCTTGAAACCATAGCAGATGCCTGGTCCTATCACTAGAAAGATGTCAACATGCACAGGACCAAAATCATCAAGAATTGCTCTGTTCAGAGACTGTGGAGAAAGTCCAACATTAAGATAGCAAGCCCTGCTCAGTGATGTACAGATTAGACACACAAAAAATGTTCTCTTGGTGAAGAGAGTCGGTTACTAAACTCTACTACCATTTTCAAATCAGTACAGTCATACAGATACCATCTTCACTGCATTGCTTAAAGAGGACCTTCTCCCCTTTCCTCCTCTTGTGTTTATATGTTCATCAGTTACAGCTGGCTCTGACTGCTGTTCCATATCTTAATGAACGAACCACATCGAATGCTTAAAACCCCCCGAACTGCTTTGTTGGTAAGCCCTTTCATAAAACAGACCGACACGAACCATGCATACAGAATCCTCCCGGAACTTATGTGCTCACAGCGGCATCTTCTCAGATTTTTCTGTACTAAATTACACTGTCACCATGAGCCATTAACTGTGAACTCACACGGTTCAGCCGGGAGTCAGCAACCTCTCGTGACTGTATCTGACTTTATGCATGTAAAATAACACTTTTACAGAAAGCCCCCAGATCCAGAGGTCAGGATTCTGACCTCTTCTCTGTTGTCTGCTTGGGTATGTGGCACCTTGGACTTTCTTCTCGCCTCTTGCTGTTCTCCTCAGGAGCCTCTAATAAGAAAAGGCTGAGGTGTCTAGGAATGTTCCCGAGCTCACAGAATACAAAAGAATTAGGCTATTACCGAGCTATCCATTTGAGCACTAAGCTAGATCCAATGCTTGCAAACAAGGCTCTCTGAATCCAGTAGCGTTTTATACTCTATCTCTAAGAAGTTAATCCTTTCTCTTTGCCCCCTTCCAGAGGAGCCGCACTGCACCCTCGCCTGGGAATTGCTGCCTTTTTCTTTTCCCCTTCTGATGGCGGCGTTTCTGTTCACAATATTTATGCAGGCAAGGCAGGGACTCGCTGCAATCCTCTCTCAGACGCCATGCGCACTACTTCCGTCAAAACAATTAGTGTTCCTTTCGGCTTTACTCATGGAGACCTGCGGTGACTGATCAGTATAAATTATGGATATATCTGTCCAGATGCAGCATCTGTCCAGATACACTTGCTCATTCATGCATAGATTGGAGGAAATTTCATTCTTCTCACTTCAAAAACAGTCACTAAAAATACAACATACTTTTTTTAAAAAATTATTTTAGCATGGTCTTTACTATATTCTTATGCCCCTGAGCTCACTCACTCTATCTGTGACTTGGAGTTACTCTGGAGACCTGCATAAATAGCAAGGAAATCGTGAGCAGGGTTGAATCTCAAACACTACAGGATGGTTCGGCTTCCCTCTGTTTGGTTTGTCTTTTCCCTTGTTCAAGGTAATGAATGTTCTTCAAGCTATTTTTCAAAGACACATCTTTTACCCTGCTTGTTCAAGATCATCAGTGCACTTGACAAGGAGCAATATAAACTTCAAATGAACACTGAGGATTAGTGTTCTCTGTGGTCCAAATGGGCCTCTGTGCAGTTTCTTTCCTATCAGTTTTAATGAGCAGCTAGAAGAACTAGCAGACACATTGCACAATACCACAAAAGAACCAATATCATTGTTTTTCAAAAGACATTGAGTAGTTTTGTTGACTCCCTTAAATATAATGGGGGAAGGGAGGTTCTATTCGATAGGCCTGTTTACTGGCTTCAATAAAAGTCTATAAGCACATATATACAATTGGGGATTCCCCCACACACAAATAAATTAATCAGCATCGAGCAAAGCAATGAAAAGTTAACATGATAGAGGAGCCCAGAGCACCAGGCTATTGGTTCGAGAATCTAGAAAGAGAGGAAGCCAAAAGCAAACTCTATGAAATTCCTGAATCAGACATTTTAAGAAAGAGACTTCTCTGCCCCTGAGGGTTATACCAGAGGCAGATTTAATGGCTTAAAATTTATTTTCTCGTGAGGTGCATCTTGTAATACTCATCTTCAGAAAATCCCACAAAACACTCAAGATGGATTCTAACAACCAAGTGCCATCGATATGAGGGTGGGGTGGGTGGCTGAGCTTACACCCAGTCCCTGGGAAGGATACGTTAAACCAGGGTCTCTCTAAGTTGTGAAGACAGGGTGAGTCTTCCTTCCCAGGATCCATGCTGATTAAAGCCACTACAACCATAGGCCACCCCTAAGACAACAGAGCCTTAACAGAAAGCATGCTCTGTGTGTGCTGCCAATGTGTACAGAAGACAGAAAATGATGTGACGGGGTCAGCTCCACTTGCCGATTTATTTTCCCACTGATTTTTGAATTTTCTTTTCAAAATTCTGTTGGCTTTCTGGAATCCTAGAGCAAAGACAAGAGGTGGGCCCAGAGCCCCTGCACATAGCATTGGCACCACAGAGGTCTTATAAATCAGTGGAAAAATCAATAAATCCTATAAGGTAGTTTCTACTTTGCAACATCACCAAGGGACGGGGCTAATGATTTTTTTTCCCCACCACCATCCCCATTTTCTTGTTCGAAAAAAAAAAAAAAATCCTCTGCTTAGCAACAAATGGGCAATCAAATTTGCTGAGTAAGTATTTCAGCTATCTAATTTTATTACTTTACAATTGACATACTTTCCCTCTGGAAATGTTTGCAATTAATTAATTAGTAGTAATTTTTCCCAAGGGACTAATTTAATGAATTCTTTCCAATTCCTACTTTTAAGAGGGAGAGAGCCTAGCAACATCTGAGCTATAAAGGGGTGATTTCTCTAAAGTGGGTTTTGGAAAATCAAGGGTTCTATTTATTACTGTGACTTTTTACCAGTATGTCAGTCTGGGAACGACTATAATTCTTTTTCTAATGAGAACACTCCCAGTTTGAAGGCAAGGTTTCTCCAAGGTAACCATACTCTGTAGCAGTAGCTGGATTTGTCGACTCTTCTGTGGTTTGTTCCCTCTTTAAGCTCCTTGCATATTCTGCATAAATTGCAAGAAGCAAGAGATGCTGGGCCTACCTGTCATTCTAAAGTGGTGACTGGGTGTTGCCTAACAGACCAGAGGTCAGAGGCAAACTTGCTGAGGGTTTTTCTGCCCAAGACCTCAGCCTTGCCTTTTGCTGAATTCCCTCTTCCTGTCAAGAACGGAGAGCTCTCAGTACCCTCTGGGTCAGTCTCGAGTTTCAATAAGAAAATAAGACATTGTCTCTGAACAAACCCCCAGGACCCGTAGAGGAGGTGTAGCAAAGATCTAGGACTGTCCAAAACCTGCCAAGTGCACTGGCCCTGTGACGGGGTGACTGAAGGGCTTTCTGGGTTGCAAACCCCACCTGGTGCAGCAGCAGCGCCACCTAAGAGCTGTCATCCCTTGTCTGCAAGCCGGTCCTGTTCCTTAGACATGCAGTCCCATGTAGGAGTCTTCTTCGGAATGGTATCAGCCTGTAAGTGTACAAAATCTATAGCACTTGCTAACTGGCCATCCCTGCCCAAGAGTCTTGCAAGTAACCCCCTGCTTCCAGGGTCATCAGTGCTTTCTTTGAGAAGCCAGCGAAGGAGTTTCATACACTATTGGGCCCAGCTGGGTGTCCCTGGCTCTGCTCCCTTCGGAGCTCTTCACTGCGGCTCGCCAGCGCCACCACAAGAGGAGTGCAGCGGTGGCCCTGGGACCCTGACGTTGTCTTCGTCCGGCTTCCGGGCTTGGGGCGGACACCGCGAGCTGCACTAGGGAAGGAGCCAAGCCTGGCCTTCAGCGGAGATGGCCCAGACTCTTGGCTGGCGGCCTCCAGATGACTTGGTGCGCCTATGGGAGCTCTCTAACGGATGCTGCACCTCTATCTGGAGGGGGCGCTCCTCGGTCTAGCTCAGGGCCAGACCTCTGCAGAGACGCCCAAGGGGTCAAGGTCCTGGCTAGGGCTGGAATTAGCCAACGATTTTGAGAAACTGAGACCAAAGCCAGATCCCCAAGGACAAAGATGAGCTGCCCAGGGGGCTTGATCAAAGCTGCCCAAGCTGGTCCAACCCTAAGAGCTCCGGGCCAGAGGGACCAACAAACTTTGGTGCAGCGGAGAGGCGGAGATGGGTTGCAGTTGGAGGCTGATCCCCAGAGCTGCTCTCCTCCACCTGCTCAGGCTCTGCCTCCGCCCAGCCCTTGCCCACCCCACTCCACCCCCAATCCCCCCCCCCTCCCCGCCATCAGACTCCTCAGCTCTCCTCTCCCTCCTTTTTCTCCCCCCTTGCCTGACTCCCCCACTTTCCTCTGGGCTCTTCTTTTGTATTCTCTCCTCCCTCGCCGCCCCGCTTGCCTCTTGCCTCCTCCGGGCCTCAGGGGAGGAGGCGAGCACGCTGCACCGTGGGGCCCGCGCGGCTCGCAGGGAGGCGTATTTCCCACTTCTCCCGGGGAATTTGGAGAGGGTCTGTGCGCGCGCGCGCGCGTGAGCTGCAGGCGAAAGCGGGTAGGATTTAGCGGCGAGCAGAGGGTCAGGGTCTTTGACGTTTCTCGCCCGTTGCACAAACCTCGCGGAGCAAGAAAGAGTGTATTCGAGAGTGCGTGCGTGTTCACGGGCTGGCTGCCCTTGGCACATTCGGTGGCCCGGGGCCCCGGGGCCCGCGGTCCCCTCTGGCGGCCCGGGATTACCGTGACGTCACACTGAGCCTCTGGCCACCTTGGACTGGGACACCTCGGGAACCTCACAGCCCGACACCGCGCTGTACCTCACCTTGCCACCGCGCGCCTTTGGCACCCTGCGCCTTCTTCCTAATTCTGCCACTCCATGGGCCCCTCTGCCTTCTGGAACCCACAGGCCATAAGGGTGCCTTCCCAGTCGCAGGACTCGGCAGTCCCTCTGCCTTTGACTCTGCCTCCAGTCTCTCCACGCGGGTTAAGGAACTGGAGGCCAGCTCCTGCAGTCCTGTAAGGAAACCTGACGCCGCGCTGCTGGGATCACCAAATCACCAAGCCGAGCAAGGGACTCGAAAGGAAAGAGGGAATCAAGTCCCTGAAGACCCCCTGCTATGGCTTTCCCGCCCTTTGGACACCCCTATGGCAGCGCATCCCAGGTTAGTAGAGCCTAATTTGGGGGAATGGAGGGGCAAAGGCTGGCTAGAGGAATGCCCGGTGATCCCCGAGCTTCCTCTTCTCCTTGGCCCAAGGGAACTCAGAAAGAGCATGGGCCAGGAAATGTGCCACAGCACCCGCTGACACCCTGATGCCAGTCTGAGAGCTTTCCCTCGCTGAGTGCCACCTGGAGCGCGCTCTCTGTGCGAAGTGGGTGGGATCTGAGGGAACTTGCAATCAGGGTTACCCTTGTACGGATTCGTTCGTGAGGTGGCCAGGGTACTCTCCGGAGAAAACAAAAGCGCTCCAGGCCAGACCAAAAGGTTGGCACCTCAGTGCTCATTTGTTGACCTCGGCTCTGATGCCAGATCCCCCTTTTTTTCGAAGCCCTCTACTTCAGCTGGCTTCCCTCCAGTTTCCAAACCAAGCTATTGTGCAGGGGTGAGGGTTTCCTTGGAGGATTAAGCTAATGTCCATCACCGTTCTCCATTTTCTCATTCATATCTGTATCTCTATCTCTATCTATATCTATATCATCTCTATCTATATCTATATCATCTCTATCTATATCTATATCTATATCTATATCATCTATATCTATATCTATATCTATATCATCTATATACATATCTATATCTCTCTGTCTCTGTTTCTGTCTCTATCTCTATATCTATATCTCCCTTGAGATTTAGTGACAGGTCGACCTTTGACCTGCTATGGGATCTTGGACCAGTCTACTCTGATCATGGGTGGATTCCTTTCAGCACAGTGGGGACAGGAATGGCATGTTTGTGCTGGTCTCGAAGGCTAACTTTTGACTCTCCCTTTGTAGAATCCTATGGGGAGGGATAAGTATTTAGTCTTATTTCCAGAAGATCCCTGGAACTGTGGAGCCTTAGCAATGTCCTGGGAGCATCTATTAAGAGCAATTGACCCAAGAGGTCCTTATGACAGTGCTCAGCAGAGGGATTCTACACCTGGTGGTATTTGGTTACTAGAATGAAGGAATGAAGGTACCAGGCAGCTTCTTTGCATAAGTCTCTTCTGGCTGCAGCTAGTAGATGGGCCATCTAGATTTTAAGCTTCCAGTGACTCCTTTCCTCTCATAGTTTCTGGTGTCTGCAAGTTCCAGTGCCACTTGCTGTGAAACAGCCCCCCGGTCGGTGTCTGATGTGGCCTCAGCCTCCACCTCTGCCTCCACTCTTTGCTGTACACACTACGACAGCCGGCTGCTGGGCAGTGCTCGGCCGGAGCTGGGCGCCGCCTTGGGCATCTATGGAGCACCCTATGCAGCTGCCCAGAATTACCCGGGGTACCTGACCTATGGCCCAGAGCCACCCACACTGTGCAGTGCACTGGTGAGTAATGAAATGGAGCTTGGGACTGTTTGGTGAGCATTGGACTTTGGGAGTATAGATGATCAGCACAGATGAGATCTACTGTGACCTTGTCCGGGGACAATCTAAATGGGACAGACAACGCTGAGAAAATCGCATAGCGAATAAGAACAAATTCCAGTTCACAACACTTTACAGTTTGTAGAACTTCACACTGCTTAGAAAACATCTGTGCGTATACGTCTTTACAGTTGAAAATCATCATCATTCTTGACTTACAGGTGTGTAGTTGAGGTATAGAAGTGTTCAAGTAATTTACCCAAATCGCAAGCATGCCAAGAGTCAGGAATATTTCTCCCATGATGATGCTGGAGAGGGTTATATGTGATAAGAAATCCAGAAGCTGTAGCCACTGTCGTAGCTGATACTCAGTCACTGATTATTCTGTTCCAAGACTCTACCAAGTACTCTCCTAGCATGAATGACTTCCATGCCTCAATCTTGAGCAAGGGAGAAACTGAGGCATAGAAATTAAAAAGCAATGCACACCACTACACAGCCAGTACAAGGGGCGGTGCTGGGAGGGGATGATGCTGCAGGGGTTCCTGCATCCTTCTCCTGTGTAGTCCCGAATCTGCTTTTCCTTTCCCACCAGAATCCCCAGTATGAGTTTAAGGATGCTGCAGGAAGTTTTACCCCCAGCCTGACCCAGCCAGGGGCCTACTACCCCTATGAGACAACTCTGGGGCAGTATCAATATGACAGGTGAGAAATTGGAGAGATTGGTGGCTGGCTTCCTTTGTCTATCCCTTATCCCTGTGAGTGAAGGGGAGGGAGAATAAACTGCATTTCCTGGCCCCTGAACTTTCTGCTGGCCACGCCTCTGGCTCCTGGCCTGGAATCTGAGCCCCAGTTTGCCCACAGGTATGGTGGAGTGGAGTTGAACAGCACTGGCCGCAGGAAGAACGCCACAAGGGAGAGCACCAGCGCACTGAAGGCCTGGCTCCATGAGCACCGCAAAAACCCGTACCCCACCAAGGGCGAGAAGATCATGTTGGCCATCATCACCAAGATGACCCTCACGCAGGTGTCCACCTGGTTCGCCAACGCGCGCCGGCGCCTCAAGAAAGAAAACAAGATGACATGGGCGCCCAAGAACAAGAGTGGGGAGGAGAGGAAAGCAGAAGGTGGAGAAGACTCTCTGGGATGCCTGAATGGTGACACCAAAGGTACAGACAACAGTCAACAGCCCACCTGGTGGGTTTCCTTAAGACATTAAACATCAGATCAAAAGCCACCTGTGCTACTACAGATTTTTAAAAAATGCTTCACCTATTCTTTCCCTGGGTTGCAGTTCAAACCCCAGGACCTTTGCACCAGTGCCTCACGGAGTAATGGGAGCCGCTCCAAAGCGGCTTCTCAAAAAGACTCCTCCTCACCTCCACCCCCACCCCCAGCTCAAGATCTCAAATCCCTTCCGGTTTGGTTTTGCTCACTTCCCATTTT
Source organism: Micromys minutus (assembly GCF_963924665.1). NCBI lineage: Eukaryota > Metazoa > Chordata > Mammalia > Rodentia > Muridae > Micromys > Micromys minutus. The sequence continues at coordinate 17,102,103 of NC_137959.1, forward strand.
CTGCACTTTGTCCCCGCCTATCTCTCTAGAAGGACATCTCCCCTGAAAGACATTTGCTTTCCCTCTGTAGTTCCTAAATGTCTCCTGTCCAAATGATGCTCTGCACACATAAATATTTGCTGGATTAAATAACATGATACCAGTCACCCCGTGGGTGCTGAAGTTGAAAGACAACGGCCCCTCCTTTTCTTTTTTTTATAACCTAGACTCAGGCAGTGCAAAGTAGCCATTCCTTGGCTGGGGGGGGGGGGGGGGTCCAGGAGATCTGAGAGGCAGGGCAGGCGGGGCAGTGTAGGCAGTTTTTCCCCTGGGGCAGGCAGACAGCCTTGGAGCTAGGGAGAGCGATAGAATGGTGAGAGAATGCCGAAGTGCCCAGCGCATCTTGCTAAAAGCTTCCCTGGGTAGGACCCTGCCGCGAGTTTCCCTAGGGTACTAGGCTTTTCTCACTCACTCTTGATTTCCTATAGACGCTACTGCCAGCCAGGAGGCCCGGGGGCTGAGGCTGAGTGACCTGGAAGATCTGGAGGAAGAGGAGGAAGAGGAAGAAGCAGAAGAGGAGGCAGCGGTCTCAGCAGCACGCAGGCTGACTGATTTTCAGAAGAGAGCACAGCCCCTGCCTGCTCCCTGCGCTGCCGCTCAGGAGGGCTGCTTAGAGAGCAGAGGGTGCGGTGTGACGGTGCCCCGCTTCTCCTTTACTGAGGCTCCGCAATCAGGGGGAGCTGACTTCGTTACAGGAGAGCCAAGTGGCCCCACGATGATCGTGCACTACCCAAGCGGTCACAAACCCCGCATTTGGTCTTTAGCTCACACTGCCGCAGCCAGTGCTGTTGAAGGAACCCCCTCAACTCCGCCGAGGGCACAAAGTCCAGAGTGCCACATGATTCCCAGACAGCCCAGTTCTATCAGACCACTCCTGGTCCCCAGAGACTCGGGAGGGGAAGAGGATTCTCCTGCAGCCAAAGCTTTTGGAAACTCCACGTTCGTCCTGCAGGGGCTGCCACTGAACTGTGCACCATGCCCGAGGCGGAGAGAGCCTGAAGTGAGGTTCCAGTACCCATCTGGAGCAGAAGGTAGTAGGACCCCAGCGGCGCTGAGAGTGCTTGTCCAAAAGTTACCTACCCATCATCATCCACAGATTTAACCTAAACACCCCGAATGTAAAGCCGAATCACAAAAATAAATGGAGAGAGAGGAGAGAGAGGAGAGAGAGAGAGAGAGAGAGAGAGAGAGAGAGAGAGAGAGAGAGAGAGAGAGAGAGAGAGAGAGAGAGAGAGAGAGAGATTCCCTAAAATCACATCATCTTTGAAAAGATGGATAGTTTAGCTCTGTGTAACTGCACTGTAGGTTGCACCAAGCATGCGTGTCTGTCCCCTTGTCCCCTGCCTGCCCTTTAATAATGCTAGTTTGCTCTGTTTGGCTTGTATCAAGCGTTTGCTAGGGTTGCCCCGGCTTTGAGAGCTGTCTGAGGGAACGGGGCCCATACATACATACTGTGAACTAGAGGTCAGTGCGCTCCTCCTTCTGGCCCACGAAAAGACCAGGGCAGCTCAGATATGCTCTGCATTTTGCAACTTGGAAGCCAAGGGCCAGACTGTCCCTGGGAAATACTCCCACGGGTTTGACGCCCCGCCCCCCCCAGTACGGCAAGACATTTACTGACCTATTCCTCTGATGAGGGCTGGGAGAAAGGAAACTTTCCCTTACAAAGGTACATTCCCTAAGCACTAGGCAGCCTCTAGCTATTACTAGCATCAGATTTTGGTCTTTGTAGCTACTTCTCTCAGGATTAGCTCTTGGCTTAGAAAACTGGGTTCCATTGTTGTGTGAATTTATACAAAACTAGTCCACGCATTACCTAGTTCAAGCATTACCTCCACCAAGCAAATTGCCTCTAGACCTTGGCTTCCCTTGGGCTGGGACACAATTAATCTCTGATTTGCTAGAAAGTGTGGCCAAGTAGCCTTCGGGTTTTAATCAAACTGTCCTCTCTCAGCAGGTTAGTGCAATGGCTTCGGTTTGCGGAAGACTTTCAGAAATGGTTGCTTCTGGATTCACCTTCATATTAAGACATTTCCAGGCCTTGGCAGGGACTGGGAGCCCTCACTTTGCCTAAAACCAACACACAGAACCATCCTAGCTGCTATCCTTGTGCACAGGCCTGGGGCTGGCCAAGCAGACATGCACCTAAGCAGACTTGGAGGGGAGATGGGAGGACACCTTGGGGAAAGCCCTGTTTGTGCTCACGGGGTGCTTTTATCAAGTCTCTCTTCCTCCTCTGGATAGAACAGCATCTTCTCCTGCCCACCCACCACTGCCCAGCCCACTCACTGTGTAACTTTCTTGTTGAAATGGTCTCCAAGGACTGTCTGTGTCTCCTTCTTCTTCCTCTTCCCCTTCCCAGGCTAGACCTTCAAAAATAACTTAGCTGAACCCAAGGTGTGCAGTCTATCAATGCCAGGGACCCCGGGGGAGGTCTGGTGCAGCTGGAGTGGAGCTCAGAATTGCCATGAAGGCTTCTGGGGACAGGGTCTTGGGCTGCAGACCTCAGCTCTGTTCAGAGATGAGAGAAACTGAGGAAGGCACCCACAATGCCCAGGACACAGTGACCTCCAAACTGAACAAGCCAGCACCTGAACAGCAGAGCAACATCAGAGTATTCGATGAGAAGCAACTTTTGTTTCCTAGTGGTTCTGGGGCTGGAAATGTGCTGGGAATCTGTGAAGGGATCCTGAGAGTCCTCAGACCATTGCTTCCCTGATATCCGACAATGAGGTGGGCAGTTTGGCGGGGTGGGAAGAGACCACAGAGGGTGTATTTTCCATTTAAATCTTAAGTGCCAGTACTTCCAGTACAAGCCAGCCAATGGGAGCTGAACATCAGGGCCGAGCGTTGACCACTTGTCCCTTTGTAAGTCTGTCCAAGTGGGAGTTGGGTGAGAGGTTGGAAGATGACTACAGAATGCAGGATGAGGCTGCCTGGGCCCAGGTCCCAGCTCTAGAAGACTCAACCTCAGCCAAGGGGCAAACTCACAGCTTCCTACATAGGCAATGAGACAGGCAGAGGCCTGAAAGGAGTCTGGGAAGTCACAGGGACACGCAAGGAGGCTTGGTGTTAATTTGGTTCAGGGCTGGACCACTCATCAATGAGGCCCTCCCTATTGGTTGACACCTTCCAGGTGATGGAAAGGTAGCATCCTCATCTGGGTGCTTTTAAGTCCTTTAGAAGATGCAGAGACAAGATTGGCAGGGCATTGGTATGGGGTGGGTGGTGGTAAGCATCTTTAATCTCAGTATCAGGAGGCAGAGGTGGGCTGATCTCTGTGAGTACAAGGTCAACCTGGTCTACAAAGCAAGTTCTAGGACAGCTGGGGCTACACAGAGAATCCCTGACTCAAAATGAATAGTAATAATAATAATAATAATAATAATAATAATAATAAATAAGCAAACCACGAGCCTCATCAGATGATGAAAATGAAGCCCAAGGAGGGAGCCAGAGCTCAGATCTGTGCTGTGATTGGTCCTAGCTTTCTGCTCCAGTCCAAAGCTCTCCTTTGGTTCCCACCTCATCTCTTTAGGAAGCCTCCTCCCTACCATTTGGTTCTTAGGCAACAGCTGGTCCCACCCTACCCACACCCCACCCCTAAGCATCCCCAGGGACTTTGCAGTCGCCCTCGCTGACCTGAGGCTTAGGGTCCGGAAAATTAAACTGCGAAAAGATAAACATTATTTCCAGTCGGCTTTGCGGGATTAACGCTTGCAATAAAGAGCATTAGCTGAAGGTTTCTTTCAAGGCGCTCCTCTACGTAGTCCAGGTAGACACTCCAGGCCTCCCAGGAGACTGCAGGGAAGGCTGCTAATGCTTCTCATAGGGTCTAGTCCTTTGGAGGAGGGTGGAGGGGCCTTTTCTCACTGAAAGCCAAACTGCAGATGAGAGCCTGCTAAATCCAAGATCGGAACCAGACCTTATCTTTATCTAGACATAAAGGATTCTGGGAATGTTGCAATGAGGTTTATTAGGCCCCCTTCCGATGCTCAAGGTCTCCTCCAGACCTAATGGTGATCCCAAGGCCTGAGAATGGCACGTCTGAGCCTGCGATTATCCCAGCCTCAGGCCCCCAGCCACAATCTGTTCCTGCTACCTCTGCCTACACTGAGCGCCTCCGCAAATCTCCACTATAATCTCCCAGAATCATATTTTGAATACACTTTTGATTAAATGTAATGGCGGGGGTGGGGGCACCAGAGCCTTCTGATACCCACAGACAGCTGGCCGCTGTTTAAAGTTCTTCAGAGTTAGTGTCCATCCCACGCCGTGATCTTAGACCTCCAAAGTCCTCGGGTGGCTAAAATGCTCTCCCTTTTGTGGGTGACACCAGAGATTAGCATAAAGAGGATGGTGGAAGCAGAATGTGAAGTCAGGATCTTTTCTATGTTTGTTCTCTGGTGTGCCAAATAGCACTACATATGCTGTAAACACACTAGGTGACTCTGTGTTTACGTAACCTGAAATTACATCACCTTGTTATCGGTCACCAAACATCTGGAGCCTTAATTGTGTGCTAGGTTCTGTGTCTGGTGTCTTAGTCTATTTGAATGCTATGTCAGAACACTCGGGGCTGGGGGACTCGTAAACAGTAGAGATTTATTTATCCTAGTTCCAAAGGCTGGAGAGTTCAAGCCCAGACCACCAGCAGGACCTGTTTTCGGGTTTCTAGGCCACGCTTTGCATAGTAGAAGACTTATCTGCAAGTTTTTGTTTGTTGGTTTGTTTGTTGCGGGTTTTGTAAGATCTCTATTGGTTCAGGAGTCTAGGAAGCAGAAACATTAGCACTCCGGTACGTTCAGGGGTGTTGTTTCAGGAGTATGTACATTTAGGATTGGACACAAATACAATCTTACCACATTCTTTACATGTGTGAATTGATATACACACACACAGGCACATTATACACATACACACATATACACATACATATACTTACACACACAGAGAGAGAGAGAAGCAATGTTCTGTTTATCAGTTAGCTGATCTAATGAGTAAAGAATGGGCTGATAAAGAAAGTTTAGATAACTCAGAGTCAGGCCATTAGGCAAAGAGGTCACACACTTAGTAAGATAGAGCTCTCCCGTTAATGAATTCTATCAGTTTATATTTCTTTTATTAAATTATCAAGAGCATGTGTTTCATAGAGTCTGTGAACCAATTTTGTGCTCTGGAAGAGGTTGGGATGCTTCCTCCTTAGGAATGTCCAGTGGGAAAGGTTTCTGGCCCATCCTGGGCCACATTACCTCCCAAGGGCAAGCATACTTTCTTTATCCAGTACTTATGCTTCCCTGGGACCTGCTGCCTCAGACACTATGAGTCAGTGTGGCTCAAAATCAGCTTGTAACTGGAGATTCACACAGGATGTAGTGGACTAGAATATGTGCTCACTTAAAAAAAATACCAGAGGTAGTAGGAGGGATTGCTGACCTGAGTCCTGGTGGCTGAAATGCAACTGGCCAGTCTGTAAGCTCAGCATCGAGGCATAGGACACAGGCTGTGAGCCTAGAGTGAATCCTATCCCAGTATGAGGTGAAGGTCAGGCTAACACCCACCTGTTTTCTGACCCTAATTCATACCCAAATACTAGAAAGTTCTTTCTTCTTGGACCAAATTACCTCTTACTGACTACTAGATCTGCCCCTAGAACTTTTGGTGGTTAACTTTTTTCTATTGCTTTCCATGCATCCCTCTTGCATGTTGACTGTGCTGCCCTTACTCAGTGGTCAGAATAGGTAGGGAAGCCCACTAGGCATCTCCCGGTAATGGAGCAGAGGACTGTTCTATCAGTATTCTTTTATAATTTGAAAGTTAAATTATACAGACAGCAAAAGACTGCTTTTAATCCAGGATCTCTCTCAAATATTAAAGCTTAGAAGTAGAACACAGAATCACTTTTACAGAGTTTGATAAAGGTGGGGGGAGTAGGAGATAGAGAGAAAACGGCTAAAGAAACTGGGGTGCACTTAAACAGGAAAAGCAGTTTTTTATGGTCTGTTGTATAGAGGCATCGCCTGTCAGTTAAAAAAAAATACCTATGGCCTGTAGGAAATAGTAGAATAGAAAGTGGGACATCCAGGAGGCAGAAAGAATTCTGGGATAGAGCCAGGCATGGGAGATGTGCCCAGGATTCCTGAGCACAGGTAATCAGACACATGATAGAATGAAAATTAAAATCCATGAGATAATTTAAGTTGTGATCTAATAAGAGGAAAGCCTAGGTATATGCCCAATGTATTGCAAGTATATTTTGAGTCTAAGTCTTTTTTTGGGGGGGAGCATGAAGCTGGGAGAAAAAAAAAAGACCTAATTTTTACAGTTTATTGTACAATAGGATCACCATGCTTAACATAATTGAATGTTTCAAAATAGCTAGTGAGGGAGACTTTGAAAGGTCCAAAAGAAAGACATAATAAATATTTGAGGGGATGTATATGACAGACTCTTTGGTCTGATCCTTCTACATCATATGCTGAACTGAGATGCCACATGGTTCCTATAACTATGCCCCAAACCATTGCTATCTAAGTTAAAAATCGAGTATAGACGTCACTCCAAGGAATGTTGGTCATACCCTGCTCATATCACCAGTGGCATTGTTTATACTCCAGTGAATTAACCTGCATTATTGCAGAGCAATGCTGTGGCATGAATGGGTCCCCAAAAGTTTATAGACTAAAAACTAATTCCCTGGGGCTGGAGAGATGGGTTTGTAATTAAGGACACTTGCTGTGCAATCATGGGGAATGGGGTACAAATAACGCATCTGGCAGCTCACTGCATGGGTGTCACTTGAGCTCTGCAAGGGCAGAAGTGAGGAGTGTCAGAGGAGAAGGACTCTCATCCTCCTATGACCTCTGTGACCAAGCACCCTCCCCCATTCACAGACATTCATACACTCTCACATATAGATGTAAACAGACAAACAAATCTGAAAGGGATGCTTTAAAATGGAGTCCCTTAAGTCAAGAGTGGTATTTGGAAGCCTGTGAAAGTCCTTAGAGTTAGAAGAGGTAGATAAGGTACCAAGGTGGCATTTGTGGCTTTCTAAGAAGAGGCAAAGAGCTTGCTCTCTTACTGTAACAGGCTGTTATCGGATGCTTCAAGAAGCCCTTACTAGATGTCAAGCATATCTAAGTACTGTTCTCTTGAACTTCCCAGACTCCAGAGCTGTAACCCAAACAAGGATTTATTGATACTTTTAAAATAAATGACAGTAGGGAGGGCCATGACAATGATGTTAAGGATGTGGCCATGTTCTCAACCTTGACAGTGCATAAAGTCAACCAGGGAGGAATTCGTTTTGTTTAGTCGTCATTTTAATGCTATCAGCAGTACCTAGGTTGTATCTAGAACCCTTAAGCAGTATCTCTACAGTGAGGTCTGGCCTCACTGAGTTTTTCCCAGCTTCTAAGGGGATTCCAGCGTGTGTGTGTGTGTGTGTGTGTGTGTGTGTGTGTGTGTGTGTGTGTTTGTGTGTGTGTACTCGAGAGAGAGCCAACTTTAAAACAAGTAAACTACATCCAGGCTGTTCCTTTGTCCCAGCCCCAGCATTTGTTGAATCTGCATGGGGCAGGTATGGGGTGGGGTCCTCTGCTCACTGGCTGAAAGTCTGAGGTCCGAACAGGACTCTGGTCCTACCCTGCTCGAAGCTCTTTACGTGATGGTAGCTGAGTTTCTGAAGCAACAGCCTTCTGTGACCTTAGAAGGTGCAAGGCCCATGTTCAGAAGTGTCTGAGCATCATTTCTACTGTTTCCTACTAGTCAAGCTATACAAGAGGAGACATCACCACTTCACAGCAAGAGAAGCAAAGTAGCCATTTTTGATAGAATTGCATTACAGGGTAGTGCCAGTGAAAGTTGAGATTTAAATGCCTTTTCAGACTTAGCTCTCCCATGCAGTGAGCCAACATAGTGTGTCTTGGATAACTGAAGTTCATTTTTATCATAACTCTTGAATCAAGAAAATCTAAAAGTCAAGGGACTAGATTCCCTTTCTGTCTAGGCTCTCTTCCTGGCTTGCAACTATTGCTTCTCATTATGGCATTACGATCCTATACAGAGGTGGCCAAGCTCCCTTTGATCTTCTGACAGGGACAAAGCCTTATCAGATCAGATCAGTCCTTTATAACGTCATTTAACCCTTGTCATCTCTTCCTAGGTTTTGTCACTAATTACAGCCGTAGAGGAGGTTCAACAGGTAAACTGAGGAGACACAAACACCCAGCCCTTACTAGACTTTGATCCAGAACCCATCATGAAAAGCATCATCAGGAAGAAGCTCCTTGAACCAAGTGGTCCTGGTCCACAGAGTCTAGTTGGGGCAGGGAACCTGCCTCAGCTATATATTCCCATTGATGCCCTGGACTGGCCAGCACTGAGTCTGTCCCCTTGGTGTGGCACAAGAGAGCAAGGATGTGCATTCAAGCATCACACAATTCATGAAAACCCTCTCTTCCATGAGTGAGGAAGCAGATTCTTAAATAAGCCCTTTGTCCAAGATGCAACAGCCAGGACATAACAGAACGCTAATGCTAGCCAGGCTACAGAGACTAGGGTGTTGCTCAGTGGTGGGGTGCTTCCCTTGCATGCTCAAGACCTTGAGTTAGAATCCACAGAAATGTAAAAAAGGAGGGATAAAGTTGAGGAAAGTTAGGGGGCAAACCTAGTTCACCCCAGAGTCATTCTTCAGAGGAAGATGGGGTGTGGTGTGCATGGTATACCTATGTAAAGGTCAAAGGGCAACCTTGGGGGGTGCCATTCCTCAAGAGCCAGCCACCTTAGTTTTTGAGACAGTATCTCTCATTGAGACCTGGAGCTCCCTAGGTAGGCTGGTCTGGCTGGAGCCCAGAAGTCCACTTGTCTCTGCTTTTCCAGCACCAGATACGACCACCTACCACGGCTTTGGCTTTTTATATGGACACTAGGAATGGAACTCAGGTCCCCATGTTTTCACAGCAGGCACTTTCCTGACTTAATTATCCTTTTTGTCCCCAAAGCAAGCAAGTGCAGGCAAACCTCTTCTGGACCTCAATCCCTTCACCTCTGGAATGGGAATAGTAACAAGAGGTGCCTTGCCGCACTCTGGTGAGGATTAAACAACTAAAATGTAAAGTACCCGGACGGTGTGTGGCCTGCAGTCAACATTCAAGCAAAGAGCAGCTGCTACAGTTCTGTCCCTGCCAGCACCTGGAGTCTCTGCTGTGCCCATACAACTCATTATGCCAAGTGGGTGTCTCAGCCAAACGCGTCCCTCTCACCTAGAGCAAAGACATGGGGTCATTCCCTCGGGTGTCCATTTAGGGAAAAACCTCACTGAGCTGGTTTTATGAATCTCTCACATTTCCCCTTAGTGAGATTAATGGCACCAACTGCCCACGGTCAGTCCTTCTGTGGTCACGGCTAATGACTTCAACCCTCAACACGTTTCCTCTACATTTGCTTCAGAAAATCATTCCGAACAGCAGGACTGTTTTAATAGCCACTTGGTACTAATGATGCCTTTTAAGTGCAGAAAGAGAATCTCTAAGTAGCAAGCAGGCGGCCCATCGACTGGGGACAACAGACATTGACATTGGCTGTACCATGCAAGGTCAGAATACCGCTGCGTGTGGAGACTGCCCCTTGGTATACGGAGGGGACACTGTTGCTTCCCATTGGGCTCCAGGAATTCCCCAGAGCCCTGTTTCCTGTGGGCTCTATGCATGTCAGCTCAGCAGCCCAGGATACTTTGCCTCACTTTCAAGATTAAGGCCAACATGTGCTATTGTTACTCAAGTTTTTGTAAAGGGCGCTCACTTTTGTATCTTTAAGTGTTTCCAGAGTGTTTGGACATGTCCCGTGGCATCTTCCTATTCATGTGTAATTATCACTCACAGCCAGCTCACCCTAACACTCCAGTGATCATGAGTCTGGACGTGTGTGAACATGTGGATGAGGACACACCAACCTGGTTCCTACTCTTGTCTCATAACCAGGTAGTTCTAGGTGATGGGGAGCAAGCCCCTCTGTCAGCTCTTGCTCCCCCTCTCTCTCTCTCTCTCTCTCTCTGTGTGTGTGTGTGTGTGTGTGTGTTTCTCTCTTCTTCTTTCCTTCTGTCTATCTTTCTCTCATTCTCTGTCTGTCTTTCTCTTTATTTCTTTCTTTATCTCTTACTAATGTTTTATTGATTCTTTGAGAATTTCATAGAATGCTTTCTCCTCCTTCCAGAATCTCTCCCCACCTCCTATCTGCTTAATTTCATATTCTGTCTCTCACAAAAACATTTTAAAAAACCAGACACACACACACACACACACACACACACACACACACACACACACCACCCATGGGCTCCAACTCCTGAGCATAGGGCCATCCCTGAAGTGTAAGGTGACATACTCAATGTCACTCCACTGGGGGGGGGGAGAAACTGATTTTTCTTCTCCCAGCATCTATCAATTAAGAATTCTTTCATGGATAAGGGGAGGAGATTGTGGTCACTTCTCTCTTCTGTGTCTGGCTTGTGTCTGGCTTGAGTCTGTGCAGGTCTTGTGCACGCTGCCATGGTCTTGGGAATTCATGTGTGTATCTGCTTTACTATGTCTATAAACGATGATCCCTAGAAGTCACCTACCACGTCTGGGTTTTATAACCCTTCTGTCTCTTCTCCCACACAAACCCCCTTGAGCCTCGAGGGACTCTCAATATTATTTGAGCTCCTGTTTCTTCCAAGGAAAAACTAAATAACACAAGATGCTGGTCAGTAGTATATATTCAGCTCAGAACTGACACTCAAAATCAGCTACCAACTTTCCCAGCAAGCAGCCACTGATGTCATCATGCCTTTGCCCTGATATGACTGGATCTATCCCCTACAATATGCTCTCAACCCTATCTCTTATGGGCCGTTCATTTGATGCTGGCATCCGGGCAAGAGCTGACAATCACCAACAGAGGTACTGTTTTGTGTGACCCCACACCACCCAGGCCTCTTCCTCTTCCCCACTACCACTGTCTTCCTTTTCAATATTGCTCTTCTCTAGGCCAAGCTGTCACCTCCCAGGGACCCGGATGTGGTACTGGGAATTGACCAAGATTTTATGTAATTCTTGACTTTCATCTTCTTCTGCATCTTTCCAGGAATAACTCAACCTTTCATTTCTAGGCTGGAACACAGTTGCAAGTGAGGCTCTCACAGAAATGCATATTGCCAAAGGCTGATTAGGAGACTTTCACCAACCAAAAAGCAAAGAGAAGAGATAAATGGGAGAGAAGTGGAGAGGAACCCAGGTTGGATTGAGAGCATGAAATAAGGATGTGAAGACGGATGTTGCTGAGAGAAAGTGGCTCACCAGCTCAGAGACACCAGGCAGTATAGTAAACGTGTTTGGAAATTTACAGAATTCAAGTCCCTTAATGGAGGACATTTAGGAACTTGTTTCAGTGCACAAAACACGAAGGTACTGTTGCTGGGGTTTTACAAAACATAAAGCTCAAGCATACCTTCAAAATGAAGCCTACACCCCTCTCATCTGGGCTACCACTGGCATCACTGTGGGAAATGGAAGCAGCCTCAGGACCAAGTAGAAGCTGTCCCCAGACCAACCTCAGCCAGTTCTCAGCTACTCTACAGCCCCATCCCACAACTGTGACATCTGACATTGGACCTTTCTGTCAGGTGCCATTAAATGGCCTGGAGTTAAAATGTTAATTATCATTAATCATCTTTTATGAAATGTCTTTGCCAATACATAAATCCAGAGAGAATGGCTTCATTCACCTATCTGACAGTGTGCGGAGCACTGAGCATTGGGGGAGATGGCTACGTGCACAGATCTTTCTGGAGATGTGAGTTACAAAGGAGAGAAATTAGTGTGTGCAGGTGGATATTAATACTGGAAAGTGACACATGGGAAAAGAAGAGGGAGTGGAAGGAGGCCGGGATACATAGAGTCTTGTTTGCCCACTGTTCTCCTGTGCAAAAATTGAAGTAAATGTCACTTCTGTCAAAAAACAATAACAGTCATTTTTGCATGTGCTTGTCTAAGTAGAATTGTTTTCCTACATGGCTATTACCAAAATGGTATATTATTAGGACTATCTTCACAACCAGCATAAGGCATACCTTCAAAAACATCCCTGCAGGGAGAGAAAATGACTGAGGAGGAAGACAGGAAGCCAGAGAAGGAAAAGAGGAGAAGGGCTGAGGCAAGAGCCGTGTGGAGGAGAGTCAGAGACAGCCGAGAGTGAAGAACCTCAACTCCTTTCCCAGAATCCAAGACGCGGCCCTTTGGTGGCTCCATGACTATTTCTTGAGATACAGTGAACTGCAATTGCCTCTCTCCATTTTCTTAAACAAGCAAACAAACAAAACCTAAAAAACGACCCTCCCCCGCAAAAAATGAGCTCTTTTAAAATGCTATAAAGATCATTAAAAATCGATGCAGTTTCAGAAACTTTGAACATGAGTATTTTGGGGTACACTGGGCCCTACCTCTTTTTAATCGGTATTAAAAACAAACTCTGTATCAGTATACATAGGGATAGAGGTGGGTGTCAAGGTCATGTAACAAAATGGGAGTGGTGGCTATCCCGGGAAAAATGGTCTTCATTTTAACAGTTCTTGTTTATGTGTTTCTATCTTTCCAATTTTTCCACAGGACAGTGCTTTATAATAAAAACATAAAAAAATTTCTGCATGTTTTTCTCTGTCTCTGTCTCTCTGTGTCTCTGTCTCTGTCTCTGTCTCTCTCTCTCTCTCTCTCTCTCTGTGTGTGTGTGTGTGTGTGTGTGTGTGTGTGTATGACTGTGTATGAAAATACAAACAGTTATAGATGGAAAGAAAAGGCTGGCAGTACCTGCTGAGGCTTTCCTATTAAGCAGCTGGTAGGAGGCAGCCCATTGTATGGAGGTCAGCGCAGGTTTGAACACTGCAGATCCCGTCTGGAGTGTAATAGAACGACAGTGTGATAGAACGACAGTGTGATAGAACGACAGAGTGCTGTCAGACTCCACAGTCTCGGCGTGACCAGATGCTGGAATAGCCTGAAGGCATGTTAGAATAATTCCCAAATGAGGATGCAAGAAAACAAACAGGGTTTCTTCAGGATCAACACTGGTTTAAAGAACCCTAGAACTTCTTACTGGCCTGCAGAACTGTGCATCATACATACTTAGACAGTGTTCTGGAAGAGGGCACCCTGAGTTTTCATCAGATCCTTAATGAGAGAGCTTAGGCATGTGTCTTTCTAATAGATAGACATTTCTCAAAGATGCACTCCAAATACAGATGTACTCATCTACAGATTGTGTGCATGTCTTACGGTATATTAACAACATGGACTCACATGAAACGTTTATTTAAAAGTCAGAAAGTAAGTAAGCCCAGTATATCCATCTCATAACCCAAAGGATGACATCCAACTCCCCTGTACTAGTCAGCTCTAATCAATATGAAGCGACATAACTCCTACTTTAGGATCCATGAACAGGAAATAAGAACCCCAGGGTCAAAAACCACAGCAAGTCTATCAAACACTTCCCGGCATCCTGAAGACACAGACAGACTTCCTCCTGGTAGCTTTCCACCTGCTGCTTGCTGGCTCCTGTCCTCACAGCCCCTGTGCAGCACAGCCTCAGCTTTCCTTTCAGATAGCAGCAGCTTCCCTCTTAGGGTTTAGTGTAACAAGCAGATGGGCCCACAGCAAGGATGGTCATGACAGCTCATTTCCTACGGTGACCCTGGTCCTCATCTTTATGACATATGCCATGCCCTTGTTCATTTTGGAACTCGAGGGGACACTAACAATTTCCTATCATCTTTCTCTCCATTCACCATTGCTAAATGAAAATGGGCAGAGAAATTTCCAGAGAAAGCTAAATTGCACCTACCTCTGCCTGAGTCTTCTCACTGAGTGTTTTCATGGTTTCTTATCCCCAGAGACTCTGTCACTCACAGCCCTCCCAGGGCAAGAGAGCAATACAATCCAGACGCCGTTCACTTAGTCATCTTGGGGGCTTTGTTGCTTTCAAATCTTTGGTAGGAATCCTTACAGAGGCTTCACAGGGAAGGGAACTTACAAAACCACCCTCTGGGCAACGCTGCTGCAGAAGCCCTACATAAATGTTAAGAAGCTGAGTCCAGGGAATACATAGAAACAAAAGGAAAGGAGGGGCCTCAGGAGCAGAGATCACCTGGAAAAATATTAATAGCAGAACACCTTCACATATATAGACTTGTATTTTAAAAGTGTTTACATATTTAGACATGTATGTGAAGATTGATACTGTTATTTCAGAGGATCTACAATCACCTAGGAGATCAGCCTCCAGGCACTCACGGGAAGGACTGTCTAGGTTATCCTCTAAGCATTCCTGTGAGGATTGCCTAGCTGAGGTTAATGGATGTGGGAAGATACACAAATGGGTGTTTACCATTCCATGGGGGGTGAGATCCTGGACTAAGTAAAAGGAAGTGGGCCCAGCACATGCAACCATAGTCCCTGCTTCCTGAACACAGACTGGATAATTAGCTGCTTCAAACTCTGGCTGCTGTGCCTTCTGGATCATTGTGGACTGTGTTCCCTTTTAACTGTGAGCCAAAATAAACCTTTCCCTCGTAAACTGCTGTAGTCAGGCATTTATCAGAGCAACAAAAAAAAAGTAGGCCAGAACAGTGTATTTTTGACAGTAAATTAGCTGAGTTAATAATTATTGTAGATAGTTATAAGGTACAGTTTTTGTCAAAAGTTTGGGCAACATTTAAATTGTTTTGTGTGGGGAATCTCTGGGTCACTAACAAAGATCTTTCAGATGCCTCCAAGAAGTAAGATACTGTGCCCAGTAGCCAATGGGAGCGTTGGTTTCAGATGCCTTTTTCCTTTCAGGAGGTCCTTGTCTGAAAGCTAGTCTAACCAGAGGCAACTGTAACAACTTGGCTGGCCACATTGCCCTATTTGGGATATCTATGAAAGCTCACCTTCCCCCACCCCAGCTCAGGACCCTACACACATCACAACTCAACTTGTCCCCCAGTCCAGTTCTTCTTGGTGCCCCCGAGACAGATCAGACATGGAGGTTGAAGGGGCTTTGCAGCCATCCATGTGACTTTTCAACAGGAGGGGAAATTTGGCCCAGAAAGCAAAATGATTGCCGAGTGCTGGAATCGGGAAGCTCATCTCGCCTCTCCACCCTCACTTTCTCCAACAGTCATGGAGAGCCACGTGTCTAGATGGTTTGTAGGGAGGAGCTCCAGGGACCCTTAGAGGAGTGTCACCATCACTCACAAAGGAGCCGGTGTATTTTCCTCTTCTAAGATAGTTTGGAAGCATTTCATCTTTCCTTGAAAAATTAACTTTAACTGAAAGAAATAATACACGAACAATCTTTTTACTTAAAAATAAAAACAACTTTAAAGCCAACGTATGCGGCATAAAACTGGTTCCTAGCTTGTATAAATATCCAAATCGAAAGGATTAAAAACAACAAAAATCATCTATTCTTTGCTCTTGTCTATGTTCCCAACCTTTCCTGCTCTCTCCAAAGGACAGGGTCGAAACTTTGCTCTTTGCATCTAGTCCCCAGTACTCCGAGCACAGCTTTCTAGGTCCCAGAGGAAGGAGAAAGAACAAAAGGGTTGCCTAGGCGAGTGAGCCAGGCCTGGGATTTGCTCGTACCCCTTGCTCATTTTTCATTGGCCAGAATTTAATCACATGACCTCCTTTCGTTGCAAGGGAAGCTGGGAAATGCTGTGTAAAGAGGCAGGTTACCTGGCCTCGATCCACCAGACTCTCCTTAACCTGCTGTCCCCTAAGGAAAGAGTTTTGAGTATATTTCCCACTTTCATCAGCTGGGTGTGTTACATTCAAATCCTTTCTTTTCATCCCTTCATTTTGTAGACGTCCACACAAATAATTATGGGGACAGCGCATAAGGTTCTGCACTGCGGGGGCAGAGGATTCTGGGAAGGAAAAGTACCAGTACCGAGTCTCATTACAGAATTAATTATCTCACCTGTCTCTTAGTATGGCTAAGATGAGCTGCCTTCCTAGGAGAGTCCCTTAACCAAAATGACTGAGGCGGCCCAGCTGGCCTGGGGATTAGCCCAAAAGTCTGAATAAATAATTATAGGTAACTTAAATACATATCAAAATGTATGTGGTGTACATTTAACCTGAGCATGATGATACACCAATAGCACTTAGACCAATTTATGCTCAGAAAGGTCTTAGAGCTAGCCACTGTTTATGTATGCCAATATATTCTGATAAAGCTAGGTGATTTTTTTAAATTGTTTGGTTGGTTGGTTGGTTTTCAGCTGGTTGGTTGATTTCATATTGGATTGTATAGTAGTTTTATATTTAGATATTTAGGGTAGGGTTGTAAGACAAAATATGCATTGTTAAACTCCAGCATTATTGGCGGGCTGATTGTTTAAACCATGAGGCACAGGCAGAACTCTTATCAATTGCAAGGAGGAATGATGCATCTCTCCCTGCTCCCTGGAAACATGGTACTGTGTGGAGAACAGAAAGTGGTAGCAGTGTGTGCTGTGGATACCTTCACATTCATCCTGGTGCCTTTGCTTCCATTAAATGTGTTCGTTTGTCTGTTTGTTTCAGTCAACTCTCCCAGTAGTCAATGAAAGGGAAAAAAGATGGTCTTTGAGCAAACAGGCCACAGTTGGTCTCCTTGTGGTGTCTGACATTGGAAGGTACAACTGACAGGTCTGGGGTCCTAAATCAGCCATCAGAGGAAACATGGGTAAAGGATAGCTACGTCCCCAAAAGGGGAAGTCCTCTAGAAGCCACTGTCATAATCAGACTTACACATGAGCCACAGGACAGAGCTATGAATACAATAACCAGCACAATCAATGGCTGGTGACAGAAAGACCAGTGTCTCCCAGAGAGAACAAGCACGGACGTTTGGGCCATATGGACATCTGAGGAAGGCAAGTGATGGAGGACCTGCTTGGGAGACACAGCAGTGAAAGTCCTCTGAGGTAGGCATCAGAGATCTGTATCAGCTCAGCAGAGCAAAATACAACAGGTTAAAGAAAATCTGTATCAGAGGCTGAGGAGGAGGAGGAAAATCTGTATCATAGGCTGAGGAGGCTGTGGTGTGAGACCTGGGACTGAACTGTCCTGAGCAGCTCTAGAGATGCTCTTCAGCTCTGCTGGCTGTACGGTTGGAGGACCAGGCTTCTGCAGGTCCCCAACTAGTAGCTGTTCTCTCTTGATCAGAGCTCCAGAGGCAGGACATCTGTAGGGATTACTTGAGCCATGTGTTCCTCCATGCTATCCTTATCCCAACCAGAGAAAAACAGGCACCCTGGGTCAAAGACTCCTCTGGTTCACTTAAGAGGAAGAAAGACAACTTCTCAAATGGACATTGGGGTGCAAGAAAGGGACACCAGTGAAAAGTTACAGAGGTGTGGGTTCGGGGGTGTGGCATAGCACCCACAGAATGGCTGCCTTGAGAACTGTTTACCAACCTTACCCAGAGGAGCTGAATTACCAGTGGGAGCTGAGAGATGTCGCCGACTGTCTCTGATGAGTGGAGACTGGATTAGAGAAAGGGAACACTACCAAAAATGCTCACTGGGAGAATGCCAGGGACCCGAGGGACCTAACTCTCTTATCTGCTTTCCAGTAGAAATCCAACGGGCCCCGCCCATGCAGTCTGTAGAGGTTAGCCATGAAGGACACAGAACAGAGCAAAGAATGGCAGAATACGGTTCTGAAGGGGCAGATAGAAGATAGGTAGAAGAGATGTCAGCTGCTCCACTTCAGAGCAGGAGCCAGGAGAAAAGCGTTGAGTAACTGCTAGGAGGTAGGAGGAGAGGAACCCCAGTTTTCCAGCCTGAACCCTGAGAGACATAACAGCAAAAGAACCTGCTGCCTTATTAGACGAGAACTTTGGCCACACGAAAGCTTGGCTTCACATCTTATTTTTAAAAGCCCAGTTTCATTAAGGTGATTATATTTAATACACGTAGGTGCCTCTCTTCCTGGGGAGAGAAAATGAACACCCCAGGAAAGTTTGAGTCAGTCAGTCCCTGGGGATGTCCCTCTGAGTACCTTTGACAAAGGATGGACTGTTTGTCTCTGCCACTGTGTGTAATATTGTGGACTATAATGTGACACAATAGGCCACTTTGTCACCACCCCCATCTCTGAAGAATAAGAGCTAATTGGAATCCTAGTGCACTAAGGGCCATAAAAGCAAAGGCTCTCGGCCATGATTGAAGGAGGCTGCCACTTTAGCGATTACACTTTGTTCACACAGCAAAAGAAGGAGTCCCTGGCCAAAGACTCGATCCTTGGCAGGTACTGCTGAAGTGACGTCACTGGAGTCTGGAATGATGGCTTAGAAGACAGCAGTGCTCTGTAAAGTCCAGGCCTCACAGCCTGCAAAGTGCTCTCACAGTTGCGTTGTCCCTGGTCTGGCCTCTTCTACCATCCTTGCCAGCTTCCTAAGCCTTCTCTTCCACTAGGTAAATTGGCCTCAGTGAGATTCTACACAACTTCCTTGGGGGCTATCTGGGAAATATAGTTTTGTCCTTCCCGATAAAAGAAGAGATAAGTATAAAATCTCTCGGCCCTACCATCTGGTATGCCCTGCTTCTGCGTGGATCATGTGAATCCCTGGGCCCAGGAGATTATGAGCGTCTATGCTGTGAGTGAACACTGTCAGTCTGTGCCTCCAGACCTACTCCCTAGTCCAACATTGTCCTGCACTAGGATTTGCAGGTTTTAAGTCGTTTCTGTTGTGTTTCTGTTACTTGCTGTTAAATGTGCTCCTTGTTTGGGTTTGTCTCTTTACACCAAACCTTCTCTTCCTCATTGCCTGAGAAATGAGGTATTACAAATCAGGAAGACTCTCTTTTCTTTAGACATTTGAATAATTTCTATGAGCAATCATGTCAACGGGTATAAAAGTGCATCAAAGCTGAAAATGTGTGATGAGAAAGCTAAAAAAATTGGGGGCTTATCATTTTCTGTGGTCTTTGAAATAATGGGATGTTGTGGCTTTGACAATCAGCTGTTAATTCCTACCCTTCCTGACTTCAGGTTTAAGCCATGACATCTCGGGATAGAAAGGAAAAGTTCTTACTCATTTGGCCCTGCCCACTTGGTTAAGCCTGCATCCACATTCACTCCAAGAGCTCTTAGAGCCTTATGGGTAGCTTCCAGCTCCCTTTGTCCACCCTGAGAAAATTCTTATGAATATTGGCTACATAAGACAGCCTCAGAACTAAAATGGTTGGAATTAAGAGGGTTTTTTTTTAATCCTTCACAGTGAGAAAATACACACTATTAAAGGCCCTCTACACTTTGAACTTTGACCTCAGCCTGTGATATTGATGTGCCCTGAGATACTCTCTTGATCCTGATAATGGCTGTGCTAAAACCCCTCAAGCCCATGGTCAGACACACATCCCTGTGTGCTATGTTCCTTAGTCTGGAAGCCATAGGTTAGGTACATTAACCTAAGTAACCTAGGTACACTTTTGACCTACAGTAGTTTCAAGTTAGAAGGCATTATAAGGATAAAACTCCTCATAAGACTATGACCATCTGTACTTTCTGGCCACTATCACGTTGATGGCTTAGTACCCTCTTGTTGCTGTTCTGCAAGAGTCAATAGACCAGACCAAAATCAGACTAAGTTATGTCAGTGGATTAAGTAATTATATCCTCTAAAGTTCTATTATTATTATTATTATTATTATTATTATTATTATTATTATTATTATTATTATTTCAGAATTTACCACAATTATAGAATTACTCTCTGAGCACATTTCTCCTCCCAGTCTTCTCTCTGAAAGCAGTTCATAAGTCAGATGTAATTAGGCCAGCTCAGCCATAATGTTGGTTAAGGGTCAGAAGGGCAATGATCAGAAATCAAATCAAAGATCAGTAGAAAACAGACCAAATTAGAAACAAACACTTACTCGGAGAGCCCAAAGAGTTCTTTCTGTAAAGAATTCAGGGACCAAACTTGGAATGTGAAGAGAGTCGCAGACAGAGTAATGGGGTTGGTTGTGGACAGAGTAAGTGTGTCTCTCTACATTCATAAGCTAGACCCCTAACCTGTCTACTGTGATGGAAGTCCCAAATGGGGACTTTGGAAGGTGATTAGGGTTAGGTAAGGTCATAAGGATGGATCTTCGAAGGAGTTAGAAACGCCTCTCCCACACCCATCTGCTTTCTCCTGCCCCTCCCCCTTTCTCTGCTACCTAAACACATGGCAAGATGGTTGCTTTCTAGAAGCCAGGAAGAAAGCTCACAAAACAAATCAGGCTGGTACTCTGTTCCTTGATGTCCACTTTCTGGAGCTGTCACATAACCACCTATGTTGTGCCGCGGCGCCCCACATTGACTAAAACAGGAATCTTAGTTTTGTTGAAGTTCCTGGCTTCCTAGGCAGGCCTTTATTTGCTCTACACGCACATCCTTATCCAGTGAAAGGCAGGACTTGTTCACATGGCTCAGCGACCCATCTTCTTCTTACTCACAAGCTAGATTTGGATAGACCTCTGTCTCTAAACCAAGCACCTTTGTAAACAGACAGAGCCAAAGCAGGACAGACCACTTTATTCCAAACATTGGTTAGGGAAAAAACCATTCTAGAGACAACAAATAAGCCATATTAGAAATAGTTTCCATTATTTTAAAGTCTTTACTCCAAGAACGATCAGCATGTTAATATGACATTTACGAATCATCTCAACCCCTCTCTAATTAACTTGTTGTGTGCCTCTTTTAAACCAACAGAATTAGAGGGGAAACACTTATTTGCTCTGTTGCTAAGGAACCACAGTCATTTGCATAGTAAAAAAAATCATTAGTATACTTCAGCTGAAATCCTATCTATTTATAACAGCCAGGCTTAAGACAGGAGATCAAAGTCCCGGAATTATGTGTTTCTCTAAGCTTAAATAAGCAGCCCAAAAGCAGCTGTGCAGTTGCACCAAGTGTAACACACACTTGCAGGAACTGCCCTAGCACTCGAGATCGGCAAAGGAGGCCCGGGACTGTGCAGAGCAGGTAGCCATGCAGTTCCATTTGATCTGCAGGGCCACATTTGCCCGGATTCTGCGTAGAGTTATTGTCAGAGCCTCCATGAAAATATTTTTCTTCTCTAAATAAACGGACTCATCTGAGCTTCTCCGGAGTGGTGCAAATACCCTGACCTTTAGGGCCACTTTCCTGTATCAGCTGGAAGGATTATATACCAATGCCATAGTGTCTCTGAATCTCAGGTCTTACTCCTGTAGAACTATCCTCACAGTACTGGTGTTGTTACTATGTAGAGAAGACGTAAGGTAAGTACTACAGAGCTTTCAAAGAAGGAAAAGTCTGAAAACAAAACCCAGCTTTGATCCAAAATAAGTAAATAAATAAAAACCAACTTCGCTACATTTTAAAATATGTAAAACTATAATAATCAAACCAGCATGATTCTGGTGTTAAAATTGGAAGACCAAAGCTTCAGGGAAGAAATTCCTAAACTGGGGCTGGGGAGGTGGTCCTGCACTTAGGAGCACTTCCTGCTCTTCCAGAGCTCCTGAGTTTGGTTCCCAGAACCCACAAAGCAGCTCAAAACTCAAAGTAACTTCAGCTTCATATGTGACGCCTTCTGGCTTCCATGGGTACAAACAAAAGAGGTAATAAAATCTTCCAAAAGAAAAATCGCAAGATGTCCTTATGTTTACACTAAACTGATTTTTGATAAAGTCACCGAGAAGATACAGTGGAGAGAACACTGTCTCCTCACATCTCCTCAAGGATGTCAGGAGAACTGGATCTACATATATGGAAGAATAGAACCAGAGGTTACTTAGTTCTTGGTTGTTGTTTGTTTTAATTTTCATTCTTTTCTCATAGATTGCATCCCAACTGCAGTTTCTCTTCCCTCTTCTTTTCCCAGTCTCTCCCACCTCTCCCCAGATTCACTCCTCCCCCTCCTCCTCTTTCTTCTCCTTCTCCTCTGCTCCTTTTCAGAAAAGAGCAGGCCTCTCAAGGGAAAGCAACTGAGCAAGGTATAACAAGTTACAATAGGACTAGGCACATGCCCTTATATCCAAGCTGGAAGAGTCAACCCAGTTGGAACAGGCCTTGTCTAAAAGAATCTGAATCCTGGGAATCTCTCACATGCTATGGATGGGACTGTGAACTAAAGATCCACAAGACTGTTCATCTTCACCATCAGCTTAATATTGAGACACTTAGGAGACTAGGATATCATACTTCTTGTCCATGAGGGTTTTTTCAGAAGTAAGAACATGTAGAGAAGCCACCGAGAAAAGACACACCTCAGATGTGAGCAGCATTGTCTAGTGGGCTGGGGACAAGGCTCACTCTGAGCTTTGTTTCTGGTTCACTGTGCTGTGAACAGCTTTGCTCTACCATGCCTTACCTAAGTGAGGCACACAGTCAAGATAAGCCCACAGCTACGGAATGAATGGTTAGAAAATGAGTGGACATAAGCTTTTCCTCTCTGTAGTGGTTTGAATAGGTTTGATCTTCATAGACTCATGTGTTTGAATGCTTGACCCATAGGGAGTGGTACTATTATGAGACATGACTTAGTTGGAGTAGGTGTGGCCTTGTTGGAGAACATGTCACTGTTGAGGTGACCTTTGAGGTCTCCTAGTGTTCAAGCCCCATTTAGTCTCCTGGCTGCCTTTGAATCAAGATGTGGAACTCTTCAGCTCTTTCTCCAGCCCTATGTCTGCCTGTAGGCTTCCATACATCCTGCAGCAATAGTGGACTGAACCTCTGAAACTGTAAGCCAGCCCCAATTCAATGTTTTCTTTTTTATAAGAGTTGCCTTGGACATGGTGTCTCTTCACAGCAATGAAACCCTAACTAAAACAATCTCCTAAGTTGATTTCTGAGGTGTTTTGCCACAGTGAAGGAAAGTGGGCAACTTATGTCACCACAGAGAATGTACATGTTCCCCAACAAACTAAAGATGGAAACACTATGTAATCCAGGAATATCGGAGTCAATACCTAGCCAACAGAAACAAAATTGTTGCATCAGAGACTCACCTACACATGCAAACAAGGGTGGGAATAGTTACAACTCTCCACACCATGTAAGGCAACTCTCCCAAATGACAGTTATACATTAAAAACAAAACCAAACAAACAAAACAAACAAAAAAATCAGAAGGAGAACTTCCCATGCTCCCAACAAACAGAAATGATTCTCACTGGAGAGAGAGGAACAATGATTACCATAATCATTGCGCCTTGTATACCTACATCTAATTGTAACGTTGTGGTACATGAATAGATGAAAATTTAAAAAATCAAAAAATAGAGTAATAAAAGCAACCTATCTCTTTTAGTCTTTCTCCACACAGATTTTCCACTTTCTATCATCTGCCTCTGACCTGTTTCTGTTTTTCAGGACAGAGAAAAGCAAAAATTACTGGGTTCGAATACACTTGCCAGCCAACAAAGCAAGCAACAATGGCAGCCTGGAATAGGGGAAGGAAGTCCAGATCTTGCATCCTGCAGTCTCCTCGCCAAGCTGAGTCCCCTCTTCTAAATGTGCCTGAAGGTGAAGTTGACTTTATTTTCATCCATGAGAAAAAAAGAAAGTATCATAAAGACCTAAAGTAAAATGATGGAAATAGAGGTCTTGCTTGCAGTGTGAAGCCATTATCTTACCAGGCTCAGACAATCAGAATGTTCCTACCAATTGGCTGTGTACCCTACTCCTCCCTGGGCCTCAGCTTTCTAGCCTGGGCAATGAGACATAGATGAACAGAGCCCTCTCTAAGGGCTTACTTCAGAGAGGCTTTGTGACCATTAGAATAGTCTGAGGCATTTACATTAGAAATCCAAGTCACTGAACCCTAATCCTGATGACTGAGTCCTACTGACAGGGGAAAAACCTGGGTTTCTATTTTTGTAATCTCTCCCTTACTGTCAGATATCATTTTAATAAGTTCTTCCCTATATCATGCTCAATCCAAACAGCTAATGCTATGAGTTTTTTTCTTTAGCTTTTTAAAATTTGTAACAAAAGGTTGGGTGCATTGTCTAACCTTAGTTAAGGTCATAACCAGGCCCACATCTTAACGTTTTCATTGATAGCACCACAAAAGTGTTTTTCCTGCCTCTGGCCTTTTAAAATGGCAAAGCCAGAGTTAGGAAGGTGGTTCAATGAGCAAAGCATTTGCCAGCCTGAGGACCTCAGTCCAAACTCCCAGACCATGTTACGCCAGATACTGTAGTATACATCTGTAATATCGAGCTATGAGGTGAAGACAGACTATTAAGAAGTTCATTGACCACCTCATCTCCACACTCACATACTCACACAAGCGAACCACACACACACACACACACACACACACACAGAGCTATACCAGATGACCCTGTGTTTATTGGGCCTCGATTGTTATGAACCTTGGGTTGGTCTGAAATTCCCTGGTGCAAACATCATTATGTTTTAACAATTTTAAACATGTACTTATTGCCTTTTCTTTTGGACACATTGTCAGGGGAATGCAGAATTACTGAGTCACCAGCACATGATTCCAATCAGTGAAACGTTTTTTAGAACCATGAAATTCGGTGCACATGTAAACACCACTCATATTTATCCAGTCCTGCTGGCAGAGGACACAGGATAGTTCCACATGGCTGGGAATAACTCACAGGACAGACGGGGATCCTCCTGTTAATCTTGAGGACACTACTGTGTCTTTCAGGCCAACCAGTCATGGGCTAACTTGGGCAAGACACCTCTATCTTTCTGTGTCTCCTTTCCCTCTGAAAAGGATGGGCTAAGGGCGTGTCTTTGCTCTTTCCAGGTCTGAGAGCTAAAACCCTGCCCAGTTCTGTGACGCTGGCTTCCAGAAAGTTTTAAGCTTTAATACTGACTCCTCACAGCTGGAGCATGTGTGTGAGGCTCCCTGTCATACAGCATACAAAGCAGAAAATCAAACAAGTAACAACAACAACAACAACAAAACATCCTGGCCTTTTCCTTCAGACTGAGGAAGCTTATTCCAGTGGGGAGTTGCCTAGAACTTACACATGATATTCCAAATGGTCCTCTGCCAGATCACAACTCAGTATTAACATTAGACATGTATCTACTCACAATATGCTGCCTCCTTTTCTCATACTTGAATAACTGGAGCTGACTTTATTTCCATCAAGGAGAGAAATGGAAACATTATCTAGACCTAATATGGAAATCCACACATGGATGTAAACAAAACTAGAGCTTTCTACCCCATTGATGATAAAAGGTCATAGACATGGCATGGTACCAACAACATCATTATTCTTGCCTTTCGGAGTGCATTAATTTGCTTTATCCTTAACACATGCTAATGATAAATTGGTGTATAGATTAATGGCTGCTCACAGTGGCATTCCCATACATGCTTGCACGGGCATCAATCACCCCCATCTACCCTCTACCCTTGACTCGTCATCTCACCTCGCCTTCTGTCACCCTTCCCATTAGGATTCCAGCTTTTACTTTAATTTTTTAATCTAAGGAAGAACATAGGACCTTTGTCCTGCCATGTATGGCATGTTTTGCTGAACACCCATTTTTTTTCTGTGAAAAACAGGATTCGTGGATG